>NC_044921.1:13474482-13570110 GCF_003576645.1 Ipomoea triloba
CCCCCACCCCCCCCCCCCCCCCTCCTTATTTATACTATTTCGGACCCCATCACCACCCTCCACATGAACGGCGCCCTACACCCTCCAACCATAACCAACCACGCGTCCCTCTACCCCATGCCACCGCCATACTTTTGCCCCCCATGCACGCATATAACGCCACGTACCCCTACGCAACCCCCCACGGGCGTTCTGCCCCCTTCATACGTCTCCGACATGCACGAACAACCACACACAACTGCATCCCACCATGCCAGCCGCCACCCCTGGGAGGACTCCTCTCGACACCCACCCCACGTCAACCCTAGCTGGTCCAGTCGCTAACCGCCTTACCCCTGGTCTAGACGCTAACTACCTTACCCCCGGTCCAAACGCTAACTGCCTTACCCCCGGTCCAGACTCCAACCGCCAACCCAGTCCAGCCAACAACCGCCAACACGCTCCAACCGCCATACTCCCTACCTTATCCAACCGCCATACCCCCAACCTTATCCAACCGTCATACCTCCTACCTTATCTAACCGTCATACCCCTTACCTTATCCAACCTCCATACCCCTTACCTTATTCAACCGCCCTCACATCCCAACCACCCACATATAATATTAGGTGGGTCAAGCAGACCCTCTAATATTCCATCACACACACACACACACACACACACACATATACTTCCTGTGCCATTGACCTTCTCAGGTGCAGTTGTGCGGTTGCTAAGGTGCGTGGTTTGTGTGCTTAAGGTGCGTCAGTGTTGAAACTTAAGATGCGCCAATCTAAAGCTTAAGGTGCGTGATTTCCCTTCTTAAGGTGTGTTATTTTCCTTCTTAAGGTGCGTGATTTGTATATATGCTTAAAGTGCGTCAGTTGTGTGAAACTTAAAGTGCGCCATTTTAAAACCTTAGGTGTGTGGTTTGTATTTTTAAAGTGGTTTATTTGTGTGCTTAAGGTGCGTGGTTTGTGTACTTAAGGTGCGTCGGCCTAAAGCTTTAGGTGCATATGATTTGTGTTCTTAAGGTATTTTAATTTGCTTGTGTGCTTAAGGTGCGTGATTTGTATACTTAAGGTGCGTCAACTGTACAATCGCACGGGAAGCCATCTTCGCACCAGAACCTGTCATTTGGTTTAAACATTGGAATTAGGAGGGTATATATAAAGAAATAAACATGTTATATATTTAGAATATTGCTTGCATGGATAAAAAAAAATGATACACACACACACATATAGCACGCTAAGGTGTATTTGGTTTAAACATTGGAATTGAGATGGTATATATAAAGAAATAAATGTGTTATATATTTAGAATATTGCTTGATGGATAAAAAATGTACTAAATACTAATGTGCCGTGTTCTTATTAATTTTTTTGGGTGTAGTCCAAAAAAATTGTAAGCACCTCTATTGGGTGTTCTTATTAATTAATTTAGAATGAACGATCTACAATTTACTAATGATGATACATCATCATATTAACATTTAATGAAAATTTGTTTTTAAAAAAAAAACATTTAATGAAAATTTTAATAAAATTTTTAATCCATTTAATAGTGTTGTGTTTTATTTACTGAACTAGTATTAGGCATGTACAATGCGCGAAATGTTGTGTCCAAGATTAAACATTGCTATTAATTTCATTTTAAAATAGGTACACATCTCAAATTTTTACATGGCACTTTAAGAAAATACCTATGAATGTAGTTATGGATTCAATATCTACGACATTCATTAATTCTCAACTCATACACTGAGACTCGATTTCATGACGTTCCATTTAAAAAAATCACTACATGTCACTTAACCACAAGATCATTGGGAAGGAGAATTTATATAAATACATATAGTTAACTGTTATTCCGTATTATATAATTCATTTTAATATTGGTTATCATTTCCGTGCATAGCATAAAGAGTTGCTTTTAGGGTGTATTCAATGGAAATTAATTTCCTGGCAAATGAAAACAAAAGCTAATTTTTTTTTTGGAAGATGACTTCCTTTTTTTTTGGAAGTCATTTTCCACTACAGCCTGCTCCATCTTCGGACGAACCCATATCAATGGTAGACTGGTTCCCAATAGAAATCAAAGGTTTTTTTTTTTTAATAAATTTTATGAAACCAGTTACCATTTTTCTTTTAAAAGAAAACTATAAATAACATTGTTTTTTTTATGAACTCAATTTTTAATTATACAATTATCCTCATTTTCTAGAAAATTGAACCAAACACACTAAGACAATTTTTTGAAATGCAAACAAACACTAGAAAGAAAAATATTTTTTTGGAAAATAAGTTATTTTTCAACAAACATTTTCCATAAGTCATTTTTTTAGTTTCCAAACATTACCCTTAATGAAAACACTTATCTTTTTAAAAAAATTTAGATATCCCCAGTTTTGTTGAATTAATCCTAAGACCACATAACCCAAACTCTAAAGTACAATAAATCCAATGAAGATCTTCTAGCATTTGACTCCTATCATGATCTTAAAGTCAGGCAACGAACTAACTGCGCTAAGCCCCAAGCGAATATACTCATCTTAAATTGACTAATGATGGCATTTTTGTAGTTATTAATGGAAGGGTGCCCATTTTAGTAATGCGTTAGATCTGAATAGACTTATGAACCGACTACTTTATATACTCTCTGCTCTGCTGTCTTCTCTGCTCTGCGATGCTCCACAGCTTCCTCACTTTTCTCCTCTCTCTCTAACCTCCCGACAATGGCGTTTCTTCAATGGTTTCTTCTTCTCTGTATTGTCTTCACCTCCGCCTCTGCTAATGCTCAAAGTAAGATCCTTTTCCTCATTTTCCTTTGAAAATGCTGTTATTTTTCTGGTATGATTGTGTTTTGTGTTTGGATGCTTTTTCTCATTGCAATGTTGTGATAGTATAGCGTACTCTATAGTTGATCTGGTTTAAATGTTGGACTATGAAGACTGGTTCTTGACCTTGTCAAAACACACTGGATTTTGCGTTGTTAGTATACTCTTTTTGGGTGCATTTGCAATGAAAGAAAAGAATGGAGAGTTTCATTGATGCAAATTGGTGATGGGATTTGTATTATTTTAGTGTTAGATCTCACCATGGATTGAGAGATATATCTTCAGGTGGCCAGATCCTAAGATGAAATCAAAGATCCTTGTGTTTACATTGGTGTTCAACAGTGTATGTTTTCTCAATTAAGCCTGCATTTACAAAGATTCATAGGGTTATTAATTTTCCAGGTCAAGCATGATTGCTTTATATGGACTTGACTTAGGCATGTTGTTCAAATCTTGATTGAAGGGTCAATCAAATTTAGATAGTTTACTAACCCTATTTGAATGTGGTGTCCACCTTATCTTTTACTTCGAAATTTTTTCCATACTTGGTTTGAATCACGGTTTTTGCTAATGTCAGCATAGCTGTTGAGTGTTGAAGGCAAGGCTGGATTCGATTGTTCTTTTAGTTTCCTATTCCTTATACGCTTCCATCAGTTCTATGTTGCCCCTTATTTGGATAAGTCATAAGTGGGCAGTGCTTCTTGATCTGAGAATTAATGTGAAGAAAGCACATCTGTTTTCCTGGTTAATATTCTTCTTTTGGGTGAGTCTCTTGTGAGGGATCTGTGAGACAGGTCGGGTTTAGATAGAAATGTACTCCATAATACTTATGATGGAAAATGTAATACGGAGTACTAATTAGAGATAAATTGATTGTTACTTATAAGGGAAAACGTGATACTTTTGTTGAAAAATGTGACACTTAAATCAAAATGTAATATTTAGGGATTTAAGAGTTACTTATGAGAAAAAGTGTAACACGGGACAATCCCAACCAAGTAATCAGACTATTTACTTGGTAAGGCCTTCTTGGTTTGAGCTAGTCAGCTATGAACAACCTAGGTTGATGCTTGTTCTAAACCACCATTGGATTGCCATCTAGGAATAAGAAAAACCAAACTAGAATAGAAACAAGGATGAAAAGGAAAAGAAAGTGTCCTAGTTGGGTATACTTGATGATCAAATCCTGTTAACTAGCTTTTCTAATATGTGAAAACCTATATGCTTTACCAGCTTCAAAGTTCAAAATAAATTGTGCACACATTAGATTGAGTTCTAAAGGCATATTTCTTGAGCAGAGAGTTGTGCTTTATTTTGACTTAATGTAGTTTGGCGTCACCCTCATCCACTGACTGAATCTTTGCTTCCTTGATGGAAAAATACAGGTAAAGTCACAGACAATCCTGCTGATGAGCTCGTAGCGGCACTCAACAACAATAGGACTGCTAAGAAATTACCTTCCTTGTACAGCAATCCGGGACTGGCGTGCTTAGCTCTGCAATACATAAAAGCCTATGAAGGTGACTGTGATGCCGTTGGAGGGTCAGATGCTAAGAAGCCTCCTGATTCTTCATTCGCTGAAACTTTTGCCCCCAACTGTGGTGTTCAGGTAAACACCCTTGCTCAAATAACCGGCCGCTTTCTTGCCTGCCAGTCCAAATACGTGAGCCCTTCTCAAGCATTCTCGGACATCTTGATAAGAGGCCAAAAAAGCTTCGATATACTCTACAGCAAGAATCACACCGAGGTTGGCGCCGGTGTGAGTGGCAGTGATGGCGGTGGCCCGTATTTCTGGTGCGTGCTGTTCAGCAATGGCAAATCGAATAGCAGCTTTGCCTTGGAGGGAGGCACGGCGAAGGACACAAAACCTGGATGCTTCAGCGGTGCTAACGATGTGTGCAGCGCAGCTAATGCTTTGTCTCGAACAGTACAGCCATGGCTAGTTGCAGGTGGAGCTTTGGTTGCCCTCTTTTATGCATTTGGATCAGTATAATCCACAATTTCATGGATTGTGGATGGCTGTTCTTGAGCAACTCTCTTTGTTATGCTGTAGGAACTGTGTTTAGTGTATCAATTCATCATGTTCTCTGTAAAGAATACCATTTCCACATTTGATTTTGTTGAAAATGTTCGTTGCAACAAGGCAAATTTTATTCCCAAATTAAAAAAAAAGAGTTAATTCCAATTTTTATACTAGATTTATAGGTGACAATCCACTTTTAGTCCTTTTTTATTGGAACATCTTCATTTGGTCATAGTATTATTGCGGCATAATCAATTTTAGTCCTTCAGCAACAAAATCGTTGAAATATCGTTAAATACAAAGACATTTCAATCTTTTTTATACAAAGTATGTTGAATCAATAATTTTTTATATTTATTTTTTTGAAAACATTCATAATTGAATACCAAAATTACCTCCCCGGGAACCGACACTAATGGAGGCGTGTGCGATCGCGGAGGGACTGGAATGGGCTTGGCGGAGAGGAATTCGCAACTTGGAAGTCCAAACTGATGCTAAACCAAACTGATGCTAAAGACGTGCTAGCTTGGCTCCAAGAGGATATGTTGGGATGTGGTCCTATTCGGCAATATTTAGACAAAGCAAGGTGGTGGATCAATAAGGAGTGGAGGATTTCCCTACAACCAATCTTCCGGGAACAGAACAAGGTGGCTGACTGCCTGGCGTCATTGGGAGCACTTCAAGAGGACACGAAGAGGGTTTTTACGAACTACCCAGTTGTGAGCGAGGATGCGTACTTCGAGGACCTGGCGTATGTCACGAGTGCTCGTAGAGTGGAGGAGGAACACAGAAGTTAACTCCCCAGGGGTCCCCCCTCCCTTTCTGATATAAAAAAAATGTCCTTGTATTTAAGTATTTAACGATATTTAAACTGATTTGTTGATAAAGGACAAAAAATGGTGGACCAAAAGTGGATGTTCTAATTAGAGTATGGAGTGTGTCTTCTATAATGAGTGCTATGAATCAAGTGAAATATATTCTATAACAATAGTTTAAAGGGAAAAAAAAATCAAATTGATCATAAATCCAACAAATAAATTTACTATATACAGACAGAGAGAAAACAATATATTAGAGATCATATGAGAACTAATTTCCCATGAGTTCATTTTTATTAGAACTCTCATCCATTAAAAAAAATAGATATATGAATGAGATTAAATTGTGAATTAAAAACACACGTTTGCATATTAGACATTATGATATGTGCATATCAAGCATGTCTCTATGTTGCACACAACACATGCTTAATATTCACACAATATAATGCCTAATATGCACACATGTTTTTAAATATGCAAAATATTAATAAAAAAATGTGCAAAATTGAAAAAGTATGAGAATTGCATATTTTAGTGTTTAGTTGCATAGTAAACTTGGTAATCATTATCAAAATGCCACCGTATTTTTTATATATAAAATTTGATTTGATCCATCCAATTTTTCTAGATGTAAGACTGAGATTGATTCTTATTTCTCTCGAGAAATAAGAATCAATCTCAGTCATGCATGATGCATCTATAAAAATTTGACGGATCTAATCAAATTTAAAAGAAATACAGTGACATTTTCGTAATTATCATCAACTTTACTATGCAAAATTGAACACTTAAATATGCAATCTTTAACATTTAAATATGCAAACTTGACAAATTTTATATCTAAATCGTAAATGCTAAACCTTAAGAAGTAAAAAAGTGAACTAATAAACCAAATAAAAACCAAAGACCTTGTGGACTGTGGTCATATACTAAATACGTAAAATGACATTGTTTTTTCAAAAAAAAAATTGATATGATCCGTCCGATTTTTCTAAATGTAATATTGGAAAATCAAAACCCTAAGTGCAATGCACTTTCGCAATTTTGCAAGTGTAATCTATTAATACTAAATATGTAAAATGACATTTTAAAAAAATTGATATGATCTGTCCAATTTTTTCAGATATAAAATTAGAATTGGTTCTTATTTGTCTCTTAAAGACTTGTTTTCATTTAATCCAATATATATAGAGTCTCGTAATTCCATAAAACCATTCATAAATGCACACAAGTTACTACACGAATGAGATTGTGTGCAATTTGCCCAGCATGAATTTACATAAGTTATTATGTGTGCATTTGTGAAGGGTCTCAAACAGGTGGATGCATGAGAGATCGCTCAAAACAACGTGGTTTCGGAATGTATATCTATATATATGTAAATTTTTTTTTTGGAAAACAGTATAATATGTAATTAATTAATTAATTTTTAAAATTTCTACCTTTTGCTCTTCTCCGTTGCACGCTGAAAAAATTCTCTCCCCTCTCTGTCTTCTTTTGCTTCACAGCTTCATCCTTCTCCAATCGCAAGTTTGTCTTCACTCATCAGAGAGTAGAGTGCGCCATAGCCTACAAGCTGCAACTCCGCAATCCGCTGACCCTTGCAGCGAGCCAGCAGCTCCACCGGACCGCCGCCTCCGCGTGACGGCAAGCCACAACTTGTGAGATTTAGTTATAAAATTTTCAAATTAATTTGTGAGATTTATTTATAAAATTTTCAAATTAATTTGTGAGATTTATTTATAATATATGAATTGTGAATTGTGAATTTACGAATTTGTAAACTTGTATATTGTGAATTTGTGAACTTGTATATTGTGAATTTGTGAAGTATGGAATTCCTTTTATGTTTATGTTTTAACTTCAATACTTCATGCTAAATGGCACTTCTCAAAAGCCAATCATAGATCAGGGCATGCAGTATTACAGTATTTAGCATAACATAATTTGTTTTAGGGAAGTGAAAATTGAAATGGTTTTATACTTATATATATATATATATATATATATATATATATATATATGCGTGTGTGTGGGGATTACATAAACATGATTTGAGAACAAAAGAAGGGTGGACAAAATACATTCTTGTCTGTTACTATGTTATACTAGAAAGACAAATTTACAGTAAACATTTCGGGCAATCGTTAACTGAAATTAACCCAGTGGTAACTGTATAGGAAATGTGGCGTTGTTGCCAGAACCTACTGCGAAGAGCCTCTTTGACACTACCCTTACGCCCTCACTCATCATCATCATCCTCCTCATCGAACTACAAGAGCACATTCAGACACATCATTATCGGCTCCAATGCAGCGGCATCAAGTCCTAGTGTGTCGATTTGGAGACGCAAGAAGGAAATGGGGAAAGAAGGTCTAATGGTGGCCAAGGAGCTCAAGAGGTTACAGTCAGACCCGATTCGGCTTGAACGGTTTATGAAGTCAAATGTCTCTCGCCTTCTCAAATCTGACCTCCTCGCTGTCCTCGCCGAATTCCAAAGACAAGACCTTATCTTTCTTTCCATGAAGGTACCAATTTAAAAAGAGAGAAAAAAAAAAAAAGAAACTCCTTTTTTTCTGGTATATTAGTTGAAAAGTAAATATTGCAATCATAACATTTTTTTTGTAGTTGTTCAACCGAATTGCTTGATACATTATTATGAATTGATCAGAGTGTGCTTGTTCTTCTAGAATTTGATGTTTTAAATTTATATTAGTTCACTCTATGCTTGCCCTTAAGTTTTAAATAAGCTTGAGAAAAGTATGAGTTTATGTTGCAGAAAATAAGAACATTTTGTTTGGTATTTTGGTAATGCTCAAAGTGATGACCCATATAAATGCCTAACCATTGATGCTTATAGTGAAATAGACCTTTTTCATGATGGTGTACTATTGGAAAGCAATTATTCTAGAAATTTTCTTGTTTGTGGGCTTGTGGCACTCTAGTAATTGAACTGTTTCTCTTATTGTTATGGTTAATTTTTAGAGTAAAATAGAAACTGCTTGCTATTACGTCAGTGAGATCATTGTTGTGATATTGAAAGAGCCTAAATGCAAAAGTATTTGACATTTTGACCATTGTGTTTCCATGTGCAGGTGTATGAGGTGGTGCGCAAAGAGATATGGTATCGACCAGATATGTTTTTCTATAGGGATATGCTTCTGATGCTTGCAAAGAACAAAAGGGTAGATGAAGCAAAGAAGGTGTGGGAAGATTTGAAGAGTGAAGGTGTCCTTTTTGATCAACATACATTTGGTGACCTTGTGAGGGCATTCTTGGATAGTGGATTGTGTGATGAGGCAATGCATATATATGATGAAATGAGAAGCTCTACTGATCCCCCTTTATCTTTGCCTTACCGAGTCATACTAAAGGGGCTTCTTCCTTATCCAGATTTGAGAGAAAAGGTTAAGGATGACTTTCTTGAACTTTTTCCAGATATGATCATTTATGACCCTCCTGAAGACTTATTTGATGATGAAGAGTGGAGGAAGGGGAGTGAGGATAATTGACGTATGCCATGAAGATGTGCTTCTTTCTGCAGAAAAATTTCCTGTGTACAAGCGGAATGAGTACTGCACTAAGATGATTGGCTAAAAGTCCCTAAAACCATGAATGCTTCTGAGCTTCAAAGTTCAAATTGGGCAGATGTTTCTGCTTCGTTTGAGTGTTCAAAAATGAACCCAAGAAAAATACGGATGATGCTCAGATCGAAGGTATGATGCTTACCAAAATGATACTACTTGAAAGCATGAGCAGTGTTTGGTAAAAGAAGGCTCTTTGTCACTGGCTTGTATAACGGTGTAACTTATATTTCGTGAACAATTTGAGTCCAAAGTCAACAATGTTTCTCAAACATTTCCTGCAATGGTAGTAAGTTCCCTGAGTTTTATGAAATGCTGCTTCATTGCAAACCTGTTCTGGTACTCCCCACATACTGCTCTAGTTAAGATGTTGCATTATGGAGTTAAAAGTTTTTAAAAATATCTTGCTTCTGAATCAAATCAGCTAGTGACTTGATTTTTAGTATTAGCCATGATAAAACACCTTGTCTGAATTGTATTCTTATCTTACATGATCCATATGCTCCTTTCAGACCCTAACTACCTGTTTTCTTCTTCTTCTTCTTCTTTTTTTTTTTTTTTTTTTTTTTGTACTGTGATTTTCATCTTTTCAGATTTATTGATGTGGTCATTAGGTTATACTTGGTCACTCGTATTTTAAGGTTGTGTTAAGTTAAATTAGGAAGTAACTCTAGAGAGAAGAGAAAAGAGTATACTTCTGTGTGTGCTTTAGATATACAGTAATTGCAAATTTGCAATAATAAGCACATAGTGCATGTGAAAAACGAGATGCCTACAGTAATAGTTTTATATGCCAATTGCCCATTTCTAATCTGTGTTTTAACAAGACCAAAACAAATCTTCTATCTCCTATAATAAAAAAAGTCAGAAGGAAGTAGTTAATGCATCTTTGGCCAAAATTCCCGCCCATGATGAAACAACGGCGTTTAGAAGGGGAATGTTAACCGTCCAACTTTTCAGCTTTAATCGTTCCTTTTTTTTTTTAAACGGCAATACAAGTGAAAAAGGAAACAAACTTAATTATTGCTAGGTATTAATGGACGAAATATCTAGCCGAAATAATTTGAATTTGTTTAGGAAATAGAATTGGCATAATCGATTCGAGAATCGACGAATCCATTTAAGACATTTATCGGGAATTGAAAAGGAATTAATTTACACTGGTCGTAGCCTTTTTAGGTACAAACAAATACCCGGAGTATTCCGGGGTTATCGATCCACAGGGAAACGGGGTATCAAGAACTAGTTACTAATTAATTTCCGAGAAGCTATTCCTACGTTAGCAATGGGTATTTATCTAAAATTATGAAAACAAAATAAATGAAGCAAGGCAAACGGACTTTTATATACAAGAGATTAAGAGCAGGATTTTTGGGTGTCAAAGTGTTTAATCACCTAGTGCCAATCTAAAGTAAAATAATCATTCGGGTTTAAACAAGTGTGGATGATTGCAATCTAAAAGGGAAAGATTACTCTCGTAATTCAATCCCAAAACAAGGTAATTGGAATACTCACTCTCGTGAGCTATTCACAACATATAATCAAGAACAAGCAATAAATGGAATACCTACTCTCGTGGGCTATTCACAATTGGAATACTCACTCTCGTGAGCTATTCACAATAAATCCCTTAATCAACATGTCCTCTCTCGAGGTACAAGAATCAAGTGCAATTGTGGGTGCTCTAATTCATAGACAAATTTAGCAATGAAACAAGTAATTAGGATCCTTAATTACAAGCATCAAGAAATTAAGCCACAATTACAACACAAGTAATAAACTCAAATAGATATTTCATTCAAGCAATTAAAGAACTAGGCACATAGGTTCATAAACACTTATCAATCCAAAAATCCCAAAGGAAAGCTTAGCCTATCATGGCTAAAATAGATTCAACAAACATACAATAAAGCTTTAAAATAGAAAAGAGATGAAGAAATTCTCCCGAATGAAGCCTCCAAGCTCTTCTCTTTGGTCTCTCCTCTCCAATTGATTTTTCCTTTTGAGCTCTTTGAGAAGATGAGAGCTTCCTTTCCTTGCTCTCCTTTGTCCAAATCCGCAGCCAAGCTTAGGGTTTGAAGAGAAAATGATGCTTTTATAGTGGGTGGAGAATGGAGGGCAAAAATGACAATTTTTAGAAGTTTAGAATCGCAGATCTGCGACATTCGACGCGTCGAATCTTTACAGCGCCGAAACGAGGCTATTCTGCCTCATTTTTGGGATTTTCGACGCGTCGAAAGTTGAGTTCGACGCGTCGAAAATTCCTGTGACGCAGTTCCGACTTGCATCCTGATTTTGACCATTTTCCCTTTTGAATTACACTTTGATGTCTTCATAAAAGTTGTAGCCTTTGAAGTCTTCTTTCCAATGGTTCAAGAATCACCTCATTCGGATATTCCTAGGCGGAGATATGGTCTGATTACCGAGGTGTCGCCATATTTAGCTAGAATTACAACCCTTTGATCTTTTGACCATTTTTCCTTTTGATCTACACTTTGATGTCTTCATAAGAGTTGTAGCCCTTGAAGTCTTCTTTCAAATGGCTCAAGAATCATCTCATTTGGGTATTCCTAGGCTGAGATATGGTTCAATTACCGAGGTGTCGCCATGGTAGCGGTAATTAAAACTCTTTGGCTCCTTTGGATTGGCTTTTGCTCCCAAATGGTTCTAATGCATTTCTAAACACATCAAAAACATCTAAACCAAGCATTATACCATTTTAAATATGAAAACAAGGAAATAAGCATTGGACACAACATTTTATCACACAATTAACTATAAAACCTACATAAAAACACAAATAAAATAGGTACAAATGAGAGTGTATCATACACCTAGGACTCTTTGTCTCAGACTATATATTACAGGCTTAACTATCGATTATAAACATTGGCAAAAATTAAAATTTCCTTTGATTCTCAGGCTTACATTGGCAAAAATTAAAATTTTCTTTGATTCTCAGGCTTGCATTCCTGTATGGGTCTGTACTGTCTTTGCATTTGCAATGGACATTTGTAAAGTGTTAAAAAATATATATAATTTACACATTAGAAAACAGTTTTGTAGATATATACCGAGTAAATGTAAATATATATTTCAATGCTAACTGTTTATATTAACAGTGCACTGTGAACATTAAGGGTAATGTTTCCTGCTTTGCGATTGAGAATGCATGGAGTTGATAGGGATTGGAGCAGCTGAGCTATACAACAAGCATAATCATGTAAGATAACTGTGTTATTATGATTGTTTATATCTTAGCATGTGTTTAAGTTTTGCAAAACATCACCTAATTAAGATGTGCAAACCAAATATACAGACAAATCAGCCTCCAAAGGAGATAAAGGACTTAGCGGGGAGAAGTATGTTATTCAAGATCTCAGCAAAGAAGGAACAGTTTGTGAACCTTCATAATGCATTTCATGTGTGCTAAGAATTAACAATGACCAATAGGTGGTGGCACAACATTGCCCTGAACTTCTAAATACTCAGGATAAGGACTTGAACTCTGACTTGCATCTAAGTGAGGGAGATGATGACTTTCTTGAGGTAAATATGAGAATGTAAATTTTAGTGCTTAACAGATTTATATTCTACAAAATTATTGACATGCTTAAATTGTGTGTACATTATAGGGGTTTTTAAGTGATGAAGCTGACAACCCAATAGCAAATCTGGCAGCAACCAATACTGAAAATGTAACTGATGGAGCTGTGAAGAGGTGATTGCTT
The DNA here is from genome assembly GCF_003576645.1 of Ipomoea triloba. Lineage (NCBI taxonomy): Eukaryota > Viridiplantae > Streptophyta > Magnoliopsida > Solanales > Convolvulaceae > Ipomoea > Ipomoea triloba. Next base: position 13,487,460 of record NC_044921.1, read on the forward strand.
GATGTATTCTCTTCAACCCAAGGTTCCAAAAATGTGAAAGAGACTTCAGTGAAACTAGAGAAACTAGATTACTCGTGTGGTGATGACATTTTGAAGGGACACTTAATGACCTAACTGGCCAGAACTATGGACTTTCATGGCTGGACAGTTTACAGTAAACATTGCTTTGTGGATGTGTTGGATTGCAAAAACGATGCATGTGACACAAGGATGGTTTTATGCTCAAATTATGAATTTACTTGATCATCTCTAAGACTTATATAATGCTGTGAAGGTAGTTTGTTTGTTTTTTTTTTTTTTTTGTTTTTTTTTTTGCAGGATTGAAGATATCTTCTAAGTATGATGATCTGTTACATCAGCAAGAAAGGAGATCTATGTTGATTAAAGGATATTGCATTAAGGAGTATATTAGGAAACTAATCCTAATCTTGATCTAGAAACAGAGATGGTAGAATCTAATACAATATATATTAACTATTTGTCATGGTTAAATCCTCAAATGTATGTACCATGTAGAGATATTTTGAACTTAGAATAGACTTATAATTTACTTATGTCAATTATATATCTTGATAGTTATGGTTTTTGAACACACATAATTATCAAGACACTGATTTCATTTCTTTTTAACACTTTGTCATAGAAGACATCAATAAACATACTAAGTAACCTACAATATCAATGAGTAATCAAAGAATGGTTGGGGGATATCACTTACCTTAGATGTATTTGCAATGAAATCTGAGGTAGACAGATATGTCGTGTATAAATGTCGTGATTGATTTTAAAAAACAAACTCAGTTTGGACCTCCAAGGTATGTGGTAGTCTGAAATTTAGAGATTATATGTACAAATTATGAATAATGAACCACATATAAGATTTAAGATTCAGTTGATAACAAAAAAAAAAAAAAAACATATGGGGTAACTAACAGTCCTTACTTGGCAGACTTCACACACATGTATGAGAGTCTTCCTATTACATGTTTTCTTATCCTGAGCGTACTTTTTACCGTAGTATTAGTACTTTGGAACATTAAAATCCAGATTATTGATTTTTTAAAGTAATTAGGTAAAAATTTTCAAGTATGTGATAAGAACATAACTATTATCCAAAATTGTCAATTACAATGTCAGATGATATAGTAAGGAGGAAAGTAAAATTAAAGAAATCTCATTTCAAGTGAGACTACATAAGATCCAGACTTTATAAAGAGGCCAAACGTACATACTATGCACCACGCAACTTGCGGTTCATCATCCACCACTTAACAGTACATGCTATGTAGAGCATCAGACTTCAAATTCATCAATTGCCAAAACTAAGAAATTGATGTTAGCAAACACATTAGAACATAAAAGAAAATTAGTGCCAAACACATAAGGTTTAGAAGTAAGATACTTTTTGCTAAACACTCATAGCATGGTTTAAATGCAATGGAGTAAAAAGCCAGATCAAAGGCTGGAATTGCCTATTGACGGAACAGAGATAAGGAAATGGAAATTGAGCACTGAACTTTCTGAAATCGGAAGGAGGTATTGGCATGGTCACTAACAACAGCCGTGTCCTTTTGTCTAATTTTCAATTTTAGAAACAATTTCAATGTTAATTATATTTATATTATTATAGTGTATATTATTAGGGTGGTAATACTATTATGTGGTCCACAAAACCCATTGAATATGTAAATTAAGAATCTAGGTTTATACTATTATCTTTGTTCTTAATTATAAATTAAATTATTGTGGTCCAAATATAGGTTAATAAAACTTAGGGAAAATGGCAATTTTTCCCCCTATGTTATGCGCTTATAGCATTTTTTTCCCCCTGAAATGTTAAATTGACATTGTTACCCTTAAAAATAATTATTTCATTTATTTTTCTTCTCCAACAAATTATTACTTATATGTATGGATGATCACGATTCGGTTCGAGCCTAACCAAACACTGTAGCAATCATACCGAAATAGTATGGACGGTTCTGGTTACGATTCAGAACCGAAAAAATAAAATTAAATAATTGTTGAACCGTGAACCGGAACTTAACCACAGTCATATATAGTAAAAAATGATCAAACACTTATTTTGATAAATCCGTACGGTTCGGTTCCAATTTCGATTTTGAACCGCCAATCAAAACTTATTTATTTATTTATTTATTTATTTTTATAATTTTATTTCTAATTTAAAAATAGTCTAAATTCAACAATTATTTTATTTTATTTTTTCGGTTCTGAAACGTAACCGTAACCGTCTATACTATTTAAGTTCAATTGCTACAATGTTCGATTAGATTCGTATCGAATTGTGATCTTCCATACATATTAGTAATAACACAGGAGGAAAAGTGCTATAAGCACATAACATAGGGGAAAAATTGTCATTTTCCCTAAAACTTATGTACAACTTTTTTAACCCTATAGTTGTATACTTGTATTCATTGAATTTTATTGTTTTGTTTTCATGGAATGATATCCCAACATCATTACAGAAGCGGAATATTAATAGTCCCAACAATTATAAAGGGTCTCATCAGTATGACGTTTAAGTTTTTGATGTTTTTGACAATTCAATAAGAGTGTGTTTGGTATCCCGAAAAATGATTTCTGGAAATCATTTTCCGGGCTTTTGGTGTTTGACAGTGCCTGGAAAATGCAGTCAACGGAAAATAATATCCGTTGACCAAGGAAAATGAGGCCATTTTTCCGGAAAATGACTTCCAAATTTTTTTTTTTTCTGAAAGTCATTTTCCGGACTTGGCTTCAACAATTTTTTTTAGCCAAAATGGCCGCATTTATTACTTTTAAAAAGAAATATTATTATTTTATATATTATTATTACTATTTTATATTTAAAAAAATAATTAAAATGTAAAATTATACAATTTAATTTATTTTCCAGAAAATGAACCAAACACACAAAGACAGTTTCCCAAAATGCAACTAAACACCGGAAATGAAACTGTTTTTCGGAAAATAACTCATTTTCCAGAAAACATTTTTCAGAAGTCATTTTCCTGCTTTCCAAACACACCTTAAATTCACCATTGAGCATTATAATTCATAGTAAGTATTAAACTTAATTTAGTTCATATACAAATATCTTTGCTTAACTAATTGAATTAATTCTATCTATGCATCGCGCTGTATAATACTAGTTAAATATATGTTTTCAAAGACAGTGCAATAAATTCGAGGTTATCTTTGAGCTTCTTAATTATCTCCAACCTCCTACAGTAAATTCTTCACTTCAATTTTTGTGTGACAATGGTTTGTGCCTTGGAGTTTTAGATCTTTTCGTTAACTTTCCCAGTGTCAGGAATCTTCTTATGGGGGAACTGACTCCCCGTCCAAACAAATAGGAGATCAGGGATGGGGATGGAGAGAATATATATATATATATATATATATATATATATAAATCTGCTCAAATGTGGATGCGTCTTAATGTGTGAATAGTGCAGCCTCATCTCTCAATGTTATAAAATGCACCACTCAATGTTAGAAAACGCACCACATGAAAATACAAAACACCGAAAAAAAAAACACATCACACACCCAAAATAATGCATCATGACTCCTCTGCCCCTAATTGTGCATTTCCAAACACTGTGTGGTGTATATTTTCATACTTAGTGGTGTATTTTTTGGTGATGTGTACCTAACGGTGCATATTTGTGTAGTGCATTTTATAACACTGAGTAGTGTATATTTGTATACATAGTGGTAAGGCCGCACTGTTCACACGTTAAGACGCATCCATACTTGTAAACTATTTTAATACTCTTCTACTCCCAACTATTTAATACTCCGTAATACTTTAAGTTGAAGATGAATATATTTTGGTATTTATTTAATTTTTTTTTAGTTTTTAATCTTTTAATATACGTTACAAATAGGGTAGAGGATTTCCCGTCCCTGGATAGTTCTCGTGGGGATGAGGATGGAGAGATTTTTCCTTTCCTTGGCGGGGATGGGAATGGGGACAGGGACGGGGAATAGGGAGAAAGTCGGACGGGGTTATGCCCCTGCCTGGTCCCGTTGACATCTCTATTTCTCTGTATATTGGTGGTTTTGGTTTTTCTACAGCTAGGAACACAGAAATATTTGAATGAGTTCCAATTACTGTTACTTGTCTATTTGATCATGCCTTCTTGAATGGAGTATTTACAATTTTGATGCTCATAGACCTAAATGTTGAACAGGGAGTCTCATTCTTGCAAGGTTAAAGAGAGGTTCTCATGGACATGGTGTTCTGAAATCCTTGGGATCAAGTGGGATGCGTCTCTTTATAAGTATTTTGCAGGGCTCCACTCTGGTGGATTATTTATTTATTTATTTTGCATATATCCTAAATTTTCAATGATCAATTAGGCATGCATTTTGAATTGGAATTAAAAGCCGGAGTGAGTAGGTGGAATAGTTTAATGGTATTTATCATATGGATGGAGATGGGAAATAGTCAATTAGTTGAGCTCATTTCACGTGCCCAATCTTACATTATTTATTGCCCTAAAATATTAATTTAATTATTATATCATCATTGGAATGCCAATTTATTACATATCTTAATTTTTTATTCTCAACTTTATTTATAAGTTTTTAATACCTCGGTTAATTTGATTTCATATTAATAATCTATTTTTTAAAAAAAAATTCTATGTACAAAATAATAATAATAATAATAATAAGTGGAAATTGCATTTTTCGTTTCTAAGTTATAGGGTGATTGTTGAATTTGTCTCTTAGTGTTAGTCATATTGACTTAGTCGCTTTTCGTCCTAAATTGTCATTGGCGTTGTACTTTTTGTTTTTTCGTGTTCCCTTTTCGTTCCTGAGTTATACTAAAACAGTAAATTTCATCCCTAATGTTTTATTAGCAAAGGGATGAAAAGTGCAACATATAACTTAGGGATAAAAAGTGGTATGACCAACACTTATGGATAAAAAGTTCAATTTTCCTTAATAATAATAATGGATTATCATTAGAGCATATGGGAGAAATCCGTAACTTGTGTACTACACATGAGAGATAAATTGTATTTGAAAATCACTTATCATTTCTCAACTACAAAAAAAAAAAAAAAAAAAAAAAACATGTTTTTGCAATTTTTTATATGATAATATAGAATAGTCAAATTGAAAAAAAAAAATAGATAATTGATACTTTTGAGATAGTTGAAATTAGTTTATTTTTTAAAATTAAATGTTAATCAATTTAATCTATTTACTTTAAAATTGATAATAAAATGAAGTATAAAGATTAACATAGTTAATTTAAGCAATTAATGACACTGACACAGCATAACATGCCAAGATTTTTTAATGTAGCAATGTCACCTTAATTTTATATTAACATTTAAAAAAAATTATTTTCTAATGTTCTCATACCATGTTGCAATTTGCGAACCACACAAAATTAATGATATAGTACATTAATTGGAAGACCATTAATTGATGATTATGCCAATATTTTTAATTATGTAAACTTTCATTTAGAATGTGTAACATGCTATTAAATTACAAGTTACTTGGCACCACAATATTGAGATATTAATCATATTAGGTTGAAATAAAATACAAACAAAAAAAAAAAAAGAACCGTAACAAAAATTATTGAAATGCAATACATACTACTTATGAATTATATTTTGTTGAAAGCTTATTTATGAACCATATAAGTTTATATTAATATATGTATTGAATATTGAAAATATACATTCTAATAAATAGAAATTTTAAGAGTTAATTTCATTTTTTGTTCTAGTCTAGATTTAAATGTGACAATCCATTTTTTTTTTTTTTGAAGAATGACAATCCACTTTTAATCATTCTTTTTCAAAACATCTCTGTTTGTTCTTAATATTATTGTGGCATGATCATTTTTTGTCTTTCGTCAACAAATTAAAATCGTTAAATGTTATTAAATACAAGGACATTTTGTTCTTTTTTTTTAATACAAAGTGGGTTAACCCGGTATATTTTTCTAATTTTGTTTTTGAAAAAAAAAATAATTGAAGACCTAAATGCCATTGTATTTTGCAAAATTTAAATGATTTTGTTGATGAAGGACAAAAAATGGTCATGCCACAATAATACCATGATCAAAGATGATGTTTTGAAAAAAAAAAAAGAAAAAAAAAAAAGAAGAGAGACTAAAATGGATTGTCACCTATAAATCTATAACAAAAAATTGAATTAACTCAAACTTTTAATTAGTCAACTAATTATTTGTAATTGTGTAAATGCTACATTAAATGATTTGTAAGAATGGGTATACACTATAAAATATTAATTTTTGGGTCACACTTGTGTGAAATTGTATCTGCGAGATCAGTCGGGTCAATATTGAAATGTAATACTTATACTGAAAGATATAATAATTTTAAATTGTAATGTAAAATAATAAAAGTATTAATTTTTCTTCAAAAGTGATGATTTTATCGGGACTATATCCACCATAAACCGGGTATTAAAGTACAGAATGAAGGTAAAAAAAAATAGTGGTATTATTGCTCAAAGTGCTAGGTCAAAATTAAAAGACTACTTACAAAGTCCAAGTATCAGTCCAAAATGGCACCTCAATTACTAAATAAATAACACAAGCTATTGGCCTAAATAGGGAGTAGGAACTCCGGGAAGGTATAGTAGAAATTACGAGATCAAATATGATAAAATAGTAAAACACGTTAAATCCAAAAAGATTTTTGATTAATTTTTTTTTCTTATGACACGATAATCAAATATAGATTCACAGATTTTTCGAGCAAAACAACAATCCGCATTTGAGTTCGGATTGGAATTATGATTCAAGTGAAGTAAGCCTATTTTTTTTAAATTTATTTAGAATTTTTCTAATAATAATGTTATTGCTAGGAATCGAACCCTAGTGCATGGGTTACAGGTTAGGGTTATGGACCTCTAGACCAGGGTGCCTTTAGTGCTCAAACAGTGATGCCCTATTGAGAGCAAGACACCCTATTTATAGGAGAACCCCCTACCTCTATACTGTCTGCGTGTACAGTGCCTAGTCCTCTTCCCTCACCATCCTACACGTGTACCACGCACAATACAATATCGCATCACACCACACCACACCTGCCGCACCACTTCGAACACTACACCGCATTGCACCCTGCCACCTTGGGAAAAAAGGGGAAGCGAGGCACTCCCTAACCGGCGGTGACCCGTGACACCCACCGCACCGTTGTACCGCGCTGCCTCGGAAACAGGGGCGCGGGCAAGATGCGCACGGGCACGAGACACGCACCCCTTGTGGAGGCTAACGACTTCCTCCGGTCAACCATCCCTAGCCTGTGGTATCCCTCTGGACTGGCCCACCACTCTCTCTGAGACCTCCCACTTTCTTTGACCTACACTGCCAAATCAAGACCAACAGCGAGCCTTATGAATCTAGCCCATAACCCATATCTCAGTTAAAAAATATTATATTTTCCCTTATAAATAATAAACACTTTATTTTTGATTAGTATTACATTTTCATTTGACGCGACTCGTTTTATAAACAAGAATTTGTGATACGATTCCACACAAATTTTTATCTTAAATTTGTAGACATTAACCATAGTCAAGGGATATTGTAAAAAAAAAAATAGTAAAGGGAAAAAAAATAGTAGTCAAGGGAAAAATATAATACGGACATGATATAATCACAAATCTTTATAAGTTTTGGTAAAGATAATGTTTTAAAAACGCTTGTAACTCAAACTAGCTAACACGTATTTCATGCATACATAATTTTTTCTTTTTTTCAAAAATAAGGAAAAGAAAATAGAAAATGACAGCACCCTCAATTTTGATCACATGTTTCTTCATGAGAAATTGGCAATAACAAGTAGTTGTTGCTAAAATTATCACCACCGCCCCAAAATGCCAGCGTGGCAACGTGTTTCTTACCGGTCATAAATAGACCAAAGAAACGCCTAAACTTCATTTTCCGGTGAATCAGGACCTCATTTCCGGCCCAGCCATGGCGGCGAATCTCCTCCGCTTTTCACTCTCCCCGAACCAGAAGCTCACCCCGAGCTTCCACTACTCCAATGTCAGGAATTTTCAGTTCAATCCTCTCCTCCGCAGACAACGCCGCACCGATCCCCATTTGCTCCGCAATGGCGTCTTCGCCAAGGCAGTTGAGGTCAACCCCGTGTCTACGAAGCCGCCGGTTCAGAAGCAAGCCAAGCCGGACGACTCAACTGTGCTTCTGGATGTGACGGGGATGATGTGCGGCGCGTGCGTCTCACGCGTCAAATCGATCCTTTCCGCCGACGACAGAGTCGAGTCGGCCGTGGTCAACATGTTGACGGAGACGGCCGCGGTGAAGCTGAAGCCGACCGCCGCCGCTGTGGAGGAGGGAAGCGCTGCTGAAGAGCTAGCTAAGAGGCTGACGGATTGTGGGTTTCCGACGAAGAAGAGAGCGTCGGGGCTTGGAATTGAAGATAAGGTGAAGAAATGGAAGGAAATGGTGGCGAAGAAGGAGGCTTTGCTTGTGGAGAGTCGGAACCGGGTGGCGTTTGCTTGGTCGCTGGTGGCTCTGTGTTGTGGAGCTCACGGCTCCCATATACTTCACTCTCTCGGCATTCATGTTGGTCATGGTAAAGCAAATTTTTTAGTTTTAAAGAAGGAATATACTTTTTGGTTTACTTCTGATCTATAATTTTCAATAAGTTCTTTTAATTTTCACCATCAATTTAAGTAAGCTATTTTAAAATGTTTGCTTAGGATCCATTATGGAGTTACTGCACAATTCGTATTTGAAAGGTGGATTGGCTTTGGGAGCTTTATTGGGGCCTGGAAGAGGTCAGTAATATCTTCCACAAGTTCAGGTTTATTCTCATATGCTATTGAATTTTGAATTTACCAGCTGAAATGCTGAATCTCCTTTTTATTTTTGGAGTCAATGCAGTGTCATAGTCTATAATTCGGGTTCTTAATGCTTTACATCCCACTTTTTTTTTTTATCCCAGCAGTAAAACCCCTTACCATTTTTCTTAACAACTCATGGTTTCTTAACTTTACAAAAAGAACTGATGTTCAATTGTTCATCCATTCTTTTAACTTCAGACGGAATATTAGTGAAATATATGATATGATATGATATGAATAACACCCCGGACCTGCATGGCTGCATATAAGCCCTTGTCAGTCATGCAGTGTTAATGCTCTCCAATGCAATATGAGCATGTTGAGATGATCATCCAGGAAAAGGAAAACACTGACATGCTTCTCGTGTTGCCACTATGGATGTATTTTCCATGTGTTATGCAAGTTTCTATAATAGACTAGCTCTAAACTTTATACATATCTATACAAGTTGGTAAATGGACTTTGTAGAGATTGTCAAGTAAACACATATTTCAGTAAGATATCCTTGCCGTTGAGGACTTGACATATGCTCTGGCATAGGTAATTTAGGTATAATAAAGATGTTGTGTTTTGTTGTAGGCAACTTGAGAATAGGTTTCTGTTTGTGTGTACTCGAGTTCATCTCTCTATACTGTATGTGAAAATAGCTTAATAGCCATCAAGATTCTTTCCAAGTTTAACATAAGAGATTGTGTGGTTACTTTTGTGAACTTTTGGGGTCGTGTAAGGAGGAGACTCAAAGTGGAATCACCCTTATTATTACATGGGGTACTCAAAACAGATAAGATATCGTAATTTGTGATAGGGACTTGGATATCGCAACTGTTTGTGTTTTTTGTTTTTTTGTTTTTTGTTTTTGTTTTTTTTTTTTTTTTGTTTTTTGTTTTTGTTTTTGTTTTGTTTTGTTTTTGTTTGTTTTGTTTTGTTTTGTTTTTTTGTTTTGTTTTGTTCTTTTTTTGTTTTATTTTATTTTTTTGGAGTTGTATTTTACCGTAATTCAGCAAAATCCTCTGTTTATATATGATTGGCTATCATTCTATAACTGCTCATCTTTGAAAATGACTCAAAATAAGTGTTTTGTTTTTTCCAGACCTGCTTTTTGATGGTTTACAAGCATTCATGAAGGGATCGCCAAATATGAACTCTCTAGTTGGCTTTGGTTCACTTGCTGCATTTGCTATTAGTGCTGTAAGAATTATTTGAAGCTCGGAATCATTTTGTTTGTTGTATTATTTCAAGTTTCTTTTCAGTACTTTAGCTGTTAATATTGTTTTGCTCATTTATCTCTTAGGCCTAAAGTGTTGAAACACTCTCCTCTTTCACAGGTGTCACTTCTTAACCCTGAACTTCAATGGGATGCAGCATTTTTTGATGAACCGGTTTGTTTCGTTTCTTGTTTATCCCTTTATTTTTCCTCAAGGACTTTTTGCTTTTCCTCCCATTTGCTTAAAGTGATCTTCAAGTTACAACTTATGCATAGGAAAGTACTACATATATTTCCTTTTCAATATTCTGTTCAATCAATTGATTTTAGTTGCTTTTTAGCCATTCACTTAACTAGTAACACTACTAACAGATGTCATATCTGACCAGCAAATACATGCATTTAACTGATTCAAAAGGCTTAATTACTCCACTACAAATATAATATATTTGTAAGAGATTTGCTCACTGAAAACTGTTGATTTTAGCATGCAGGTCATGCTTCTTGGCTTTGTTCTGTTGGGCCGTTCTCTGGAGGAAAGGGCCAGGCTGAAAGCTTCTAGTGACATGAACGAGCTTCTGGTAAATCCTTCACATAGTACTATTTCAATGTTCCACTTTTTAAATTGGTGGTTATATGTGTGTGTGTTTTGAGAGAAGGAGAGTAGGGGTGGGGCTTCAGACAAATGTCAAGAAACATAATTTAAAGGCTAAAGAGCAGAAGTGCAGAATTGCTTCAAACACGAGGGAGGGAGGGACGTCCTAATAAAAATTTTCTACTTGTCCTCTCAGGAGGGACAAGCAGCACTGCTCTTATTTATAAATCAGTTAGGCATTTCCTATGGAATCATTTGAAATGAATTTCTACAGAGAGCATTGGGAAAGATGGAATAGAAATCAGAATAAATTGTTGATTCCACATTTATTGGAAACTAAACACAACTTTTTTAAATATTGAGATGAACAAAAGATATAAGAATCTAAAGGTGAAATACTGCTGATTGACTATATGCATCAGTGTTACTTGCTGCAAGCCAAAAATGGGCTGTGGGGGTGTTGCGAGAATTGAACTCACGACCTCTTGCACCCAAAGCAAGAATCATACCACTAGACCAAACACCCAGACACTAATAAAAATTTTCTACTTGTCCTCTCAAGAGGGACAAGCAGCACTGCTCTTATTTATAAATCAGTTAGGCATTTCCCTTGTGTGATTTTGATAGAAACCAGAAGGAAGATTGTTGAGAATCCTATGATTTTGATAGAAACCAGAAGGAAGATTGTTGAGAATCCTATGGAATCATTTGAAATGAATTTCTACAGAGAGCATTGGGAAAGATGGAATAGAAATCAGAATAAATTGTTAGAGCATTGGGAAAGATGGAATAGAAATCAGAATAAATTGTTTCCACATTTAGAAACTGAACACAACTCTTTTAAATATTGAGATGAACAAAAGATATAAGAATCTAAAGGTGAAATACTGCTGATTGACTATATGCATTAAGAATCTAAAGGTGAAATACTGCTGATTGACTATATGCATCAGGAATCTAAAGGTGAAATACTGCTGATTGACTATATGCATCAGCCCTACTTGCTGCAACTGCAAGCCAAAAATGAGTGTGGGGGTGTTGCGAGAATCGAACTCATGACCTCTTGCAGCCGAAGCAAGAATCATACCACTAGACCAAACACCCAGACACTAATAAAACTTTTCTACTTGTCCTCTCAGGAGGGACAAGCAGCACTGCTCTTATTTATAAATCAGTTAGGCATTTCCCTTGTGTGATTTTGATAGAAACCAGAAGGAAGATTGTTGAGAATCCTATGGAATCATTTGAAATGAATTTCTACAGAGAGCATTGGGAAAGATGGAATAGAAATCAGAATAAATTGTTGATTCCACATTTAGAAACTAAACACAACTTTTTTAAATATTGAGATGAACAAAAGATATAAGAATCTAAAGGTGAAATACTGCTGATTGACTATATGCATCAGTGGCTCAGTGCTACTTGCTGCAAGATTGACTATATGCATCAGTGGCTCAGTGCTACTTGCTGCAAGTATGACTATATGCATCAGTGGCTCAGTGCTACTTGCTGCAAGTAGGGCTGTTAACGAACTGAACATAAATGAACGGAGGCTGTTTGTGTTCGTTTGTTAAGGATTTTGGAGTGTTCGTGTTCATGTTCATTTGTTAAGCGTTCGTTAGTGTTTGTTAACATTCGCGAACAAGTTCACGAACGTGTTCATTAACATTAACGAACATGTTCACAAACATGTTTGCGAATGTTAACAAACATGTTCGTTAACAATCACGTTCATGGATGCTCATGAACATGTTCATAAACAATGAATAACCAAACACCTGCATATGTTCATGATCACAATTCGTTCGTGAACAAGACATAATCTACGTTCACGAACATCAAACGAGCTTGTTCGCGAACATTATTAAACGATCTCTTAGCAAATGAGCTTACTACTGTTCAAACTTTGTTCGTTTATGAACTGAGCTATAAATTTAATTAACAAACGCTTACCTGTAAGGTCCAAAAATGGGTGTGGGGGTGTTGTGAGAATTGAACTCACGACCTCTTGCACCCAAAGCAAGAATCATACCACTAGACCAAACACCCAGACAATAACAAAAATTTTCTACTTGTCCTCTCAAGAGGGACAAGCAGCACTGCTCTTATTTATAAATCAGTTAGGCATTTCTCTTGTGTGATTTTGATAGAAACCAGAAGGAAGATTGTTGAGAATCCTATGGAATCATTTGAAATGAATTTCTATATAGAGCATTGGGAAAGATGGAATAGAAATCAGAATAAATTGTTGATCCACATTTAGAAACTGAACACAACTCTTTTAAATATTGAGATGAACAAAAGATATAAGAATCTAAAGGTGAAATACTGCTGATTGACTATATGCATTAAGAATCTAAAGGTGAAATACTGCTGATTGACTATATGCATCAGGAATCTAAAGGTGAAATACTGCTGATTGACTATATGCATCAGTGGCTCAGTGCTACTTGCTGCAAGATTGACTATATGCATCAGTGGCTCAGTGCTACTTGCTGCAAGTATGACTATATGCATCAGTGGCTCAGTGCTACTTGCTGCAAGTAAGGCTGTTAACGAACCGAACATAAACGAACGGAGGCTATTTGTGTTCGTTTGTTAAGGATTTTAGGGTGTTCGTGTTCGTTTGTTAAGCGTTCGTTAGTGTTTGTTAACATTCGTGAACAAGTTCAACATGTTCGTTAACAATCACGTTCATGAACATGTTCATGGACGCTCATGAACATGTTCATAAACAATGAATAACCAAACACCTGCATAGTTCATGTTCACAATTCGTTCGTGAACAAGACATAATCTACGTTCACGAACATTATTAAACGATCTCTTAGCAAATGAGCTTACCACTGTTCAAACTCTGTTCGTTTATGAATCGAGCTATAAATTTAATAGACAAACATAAATGAACGCTTACCTGCAAGCCAAAAATGGGCATGGGGGTGTTGTGAGAATTGAACTCACGACCTCTTGCACCCAAAGCAAGAATCATACCACTAGACCAAACACCCAGACACTAATAAAAATTTTCTACTTGTCTTCTCAGGAGGGACAAGCAGCACTGCTCTTATTTATAAATCAGTTAGGCATTTCCCTTGTGTGATTTTGATAGAAACCAGAAAGAAGATTGTTGAGAATCCTATGGAATCATTTGAAATGAATTTCTGCAGAGCATTGGGAAAGATGGAATAGAAATCAGAATAAATTGTTGATTCGACATTTAGAAACTAAACACAACTTGTTTAAATATTGAGATGAACAAAAGATATAAGAATCTAAAGGTGAAATACTGCTGATTGACTATATGCATCAGTGCTACTTGTTGCAAGCCACAAATGGGTGTGGGGGTGTTGCGAGAATTGAACTCACAACCTCTTGCACCCGAAGCAAGAATTATACCACTAGACCAAACACCCAGACACTAATAAAAATTTTCTACTTGTCCTCTCAGGAGGGACAAGCAGCACTGCTCTTATTTATAAATCAGTTAGGCATTTCCCTTGTGTGATTTTGATAGAAACCAGAAAGAAGATTGTTGAGATTCCTATGGAATCATTTGAAATGAATTTCTGCAGAGCATTGGGAAAGATGGAATAGAAATCAGAATAAATTGTTGATTCCACATTTAGAATCTAAACACAACTTTTTTAAATATTGAGATGAACAAAAGATTAAGAATCTAAAAGGTGAAATACTGCTGGTTGACTATATGCATCATTGCTATATTCTGCAATAGCCAAAAAGATGCAGGGGTGTTGTGAGAATCGAACTCACGACCTCTTGCACCCAAAGCAAGAATCATACCACTAGACCAAACACCCAGATGACTTTTAATACCATATATTTGTTTAATTTTGTGAATGGCTTGTGAAGGATTGCTATGGATAAACAGTGCATTTTTTGACATTCTGCCGTCTCCTCTCTTTCAACTCATATATTTTATTTTATTTTAATCACCAATGCAAGTATATTAAGCTGCCCAATATAAATATCAATCAATTAATAACTATCTATAATAATGAGTTCAAAACTTTTGGGAGAAGAAGAGTTTTGAACTCTTCAGACATTTCATGTGACAGATAACACTTTGGGAAAATGGCCTTTTTAATCTCTCAATTATGAATTATGCCATAATGGTAAACTCAGTCTCTTAATTATAAAGGATGACCCTATTTAGTCTATGAATTACTAGTGTAGTGGCCATTTTTGTCCCTCACCTCAAGTATTTGTTAAAACCTAATGTTGATGTAACTGCAAATCTGAAAATTCATTTACATGAAATTACATAGAAGACAGAAGAAAAATAATATATATTACATTCATATGCAAGAAATGGTTACAACTTCAACTACAACTTATACTCAAATAAAATTATTCAAATTGGTGTGGCTGGGGAGGCAGACGTTGTGGAGAAAAGGAGCCAACTTCAACCATTTTCACATTTCATCAAAGACTCTTTCGGTGCCATACGTTCAGAGGTTCATCATTATCTACCATGATCTCGACAATTGGTCTTTTTTTTATTTCAACATTTTCGGCTACTCTCTCATTATCTACCATGATCCCAGTTTCATGGCCTTTGATTCTAATTCCACCATCAACAACCTCAAAATACTTGAACTGAACATGACAATGGAGCCAATATGGATCCAATTCAAAGAATTTAAAAATGGGATCCACACAAGAACAAAATGAGCAATATTTAATAGTAGATGAGAAGTTTCCCTAAGTGGTACAGTCGTACATACATTCTTAATGTATGCTATGCGAGAAGTCCGTGACATTTCTCCATTGTTGTTCCGTACAAGAAAAGGAGGAAGATGAAAGAATGGTGTTTTTGGATGCTCGGATTCAGGTTGGGAGTTGTCTGACCGTGGCCGGACTGGTCGGAAAATTCGGCAATGGAATTTTTAAAGGTAAGAGAATATGGGAAATGGAGAAAGAAGTAGAGGAAGGTGAAACCATGGATAGCATTTGGATTGATGAGAGTAGAATGCCTGGTGCAATTACTGCCATAACTTTTCAATAATGGAGAATATAGTTTCCTAGTACTATATTATTTTCCTTCGACATTTTTGTGTAGTGCAAATACTTATAGCATATTTCATATTCAATTATATACTTATCAACTTGTGTTTTGGGAGAAGCAAATGAATTTCTAGATTTGCCTTTACATCAACATAACAGATACCTGAAGTGAAGGATTAAATGGCCACTATGCGAACAATTCAAGGACTAAATGGGGTTGCCCTTATAATTAAAGGATTGAGTTTACCATTATGACACAATTGAGGGATTAAAAAGGCCATTTCCCTAACACTTTTCTCCATATTGTTAAGTCTCAAACTTAACATCTTTGTGTGAATTATAAATAATGATTGTTTTATAATAGGAGCTATGGAGACCATTATACTTTAAAAAAAAAAAAAAAGAAGGTTCCAACACCTAAATTAAAATTTGTTTTAGTAAATATTTTTAATGCTAACTTATTCTTTTTTAATATACTAAGGGATATGTATTATAAAACAAATTTTAAAAATGTTAGTTGTTAAAAAATTACAGATCAAAGTAAATTGAAATGTTAAAATTTTACTTGTAATAATAATAATTAATTTTTATCAGCATAAACTAAAAAACTTTTAAAATTCTAATTTATTTTGATTAATACAAAAATCTCTCTTTTTTTTTTTTTTGAACACAAATAAATTCTCTATAGGTTCCATTCCTAGATGATCTTTAATTAAATTTCACACAATAATACTAAGTTGGGTATTTAGTAATGTGGAGTATAGTGGCATTATTTCCATAGTATTTAGTAATTTTGGATTGCTTAATATTATTATGTTGGTGATTAAATATTAATAAAACCTATATAATACAGGGACCTTTGACTGAACCTAAATGGCTGCATGCCTGATGCCTCCACTGTCCTCAATCTTCTTAGATTAAACATAGCATCACTTAAGAGGACCTCATGGCCTAAGTTCCTTTTATTGGGTAAAAGCTCAAATTTATAGGCATATAACAGAAGTTTCAATGTGAAAATTAGAATAAGCTGAAGTTTCAATTAACACCATAGTCTACTAATATATTAGTTTATTAAAGGAAGCATTTATTTTTAGGGAAAATTGCACTTTTTCAGTTTTCCCCCCTATGTTATGTGCATATAGCACTTTTCCCCTTTATGTTATTAAAGTGACAGTTTTTCCCCTTGAAATGTTAAATTGACATTTTTACCCTTAAAATAATTATTTCATTATTTTTCTTCTTCAACAAATTATTACTTATATGTATGGATGATCACGATTCGGTTCGAACCTAACCAAACACTGTAGCAATCATACCGAAATAGTATGGACGATTCTGAATCGAAAAATAAAGTTAAATAATTGTTGAACCGTGAACCGGAATTGAACCACAATCATATATAGTGAAAATGATCAAACACTTATTTGATAAATCAGTACGGTTCGGTTCCAATTTCGATTTTGAACCGCCAATCAAAACTTATTTATTTATTTTTATAATTTTATTTCTTATTTAAAAATAGTCTAAATTTAACAATTATTTTATTTTATTTTTTTGGTTCTGAATCGTAACCGTAACCGTCTATACTTTTTAAGTTCAATTGCTACGGTGTTCGATTAGGTTCGTATCGAACCGTAATCTTCCATACATATTAGTAATATAATTGGTTGGAGAATAAAAATAAATGAAATAGTTATTTTTAAGGGCAAAAATGTCAATTTAACATTTCAGGGGGAAAAATTACCACTTTTAAAATAACTGAGGGGGAAAAACTACCACTTTAATAATTTAGGGGGAAAAAGTGCTATATGCACATAACTTAGTGGGAATAAGTGCCATTTTCCCTTATTTTTATTAATGACTATATTTAAAATTCTTTCTCTGATAAACTATTGTGGGGATCTCTTTGCAGTCGCTCATATCCACTCAATCTAGACTTGTGATTGCTCCCTCTGGAAGTGATTCCTCAAGTGATGTTGTCAGCTCTGATGCAATGTGTATTGAAGTTCCAACTGATGATATTCGTGTTGGAGACTCACTGTTAGTTTTGCCTGGAGAAACAATACCTGTAGATGTAAGTCATTATTTCCCACTGAAGTTGTACTTCTGAAGTAATGGGTAACCAATTATATCTCAAAAATCCTTATAAGAGCATGAGATGTTTTAAAATCTAAAGTCATCTCTTCATAATTGTCAGTCAGTTCTAAATATCATCCAACTGTGGGATAACTTCCATATAACAGTAAAGAGCAGTTGCATCTTTACATATTTTACATCTTTTCAAATTCTCTAGATATTTTTCTGTTCATATGAATTGAACAAAATCATTCTCAAACCAAAAAAAGGAGTTTTTCTTCAACAAGAAAAGATGGAAATGAGAAAATCTGCTATTCTACAAGTGATCTGTTTTCTCTATGAATTCATTTTTCTGTTTTATACTTTACTGTTTCTTTTAAGTGGATGTACTGCTGGTTGCATTCTCAACAGCTAGGTCATATTATGCAGGGAAAGGTTGTTGCAGGTAGGAGTGTAGTGGATGAATCTATGCTTACTGGGGAATCCCTTCCTGTGTTTAAAGAGAGAGGCTTATTGGTATCAGCTGGAACAATAAATTGGGTATGATATTCAAACAACTTTCAACTTGGTTTCTGGAATATTTGAAATTATTGGGGAGTAGCTTTTATCACTACCCCTCATATTATTTACCAAAAAGATAAATCCTTACAGTTTACAGGGTACAGTGTGAAGTGACAATTGATTACTCCTCAGGCTCAGAGTTGATAAATCCCTCATATAAGTCTCAAATTTCAGCTAATGTGTTTTTGAGTCAAGTGCATAAGTTACCTATATTTACGGTGGGCACAACTAGAATGACAATTAAATTTTGGTCATTAGCATGGGATGTGTAGAGGGGGATAGAGTGAGAAGTGAAATTCATTAAGGATGCAAATCCATGCACATAGATTGTTCACTGACCCACCCCACCTCAAACACATACACAGAAAAATAAAGCTCAATAAAAGAAAAAGGAAAACCAACCTAGCTTTGGGTGGTAGAGACGACTGTGAGTTGAGGTTACTAGGTCCATGGTATTTGATCAACTTACTAACTTCCTACCTAATTCCTAACAAAAGAAAATGGATAGACTTTAAGAAGCTGTAAATGGAAAATTATTGAAAAGAAAAAATAGATATTTATGATGAAATGTTGATGCAAGTTTGACTGCTTAATTCTGTTGTAGATGGACAGATATACATTAGTGAAAAAGGCTAGTTAATTTTTGAAGAAAAAGAATGGAAGATATTTAAGTAGGGTTAATAAAAGGAAGCATTGGAAAATTATGTGGGATGGGAGAGTGGGGATGTTGCAGGATGTATGGAGGACAGAAGCCAAATATTTGGGACAGCATGATGTGGGATGCACAGTACAGTTTTGGCCTGCCCTATTGCCATCCCTAGTTCCCTAATCCAACTAGCACCTGGATTGAGATTGACTGCACTGAAATGTGATATTCACAAATTTCTTGCTAGTGAAACTTCGAATGATTCGTTTTCATTTTCCTTTTTGTCAGCTGTTTGATTCAAATGCTTTTTGTACTTTGTTTCAGGATAGTCCAATAAAAATTGAGGCCACTTCCACTGGGTCCAACTCGACAATATCCAAGATTGTTAACATGGTAATTAGTCAGATTCTTTAGCAACTTTTTATTTTTTAATTTGGAGCCTTATTCGATAAATGCAACTTCAGCTTGCTGCCTTGAATTCTTTATACGTTGATCTATAGCTACAAGGAAAAGAAACAATTATTGATTAATTTGGTTGGAAACTAGTTTTCTACCTACAGAGCATGAGAATAAAAGGTAGGTTGCATGCATTGGAAAGAGATCACAAATTCATTGAAATTCCCAAAAAGATATGAAGTCTAGAATAATTTTAATTTTGTTTGCACTGAACTGAAAAATCCCCTGGGAGGGTTCATAAATTGATCTCAAACCACTGATTTTGTATGCAATCTAACCGACTAACCTTTAACTTCATAATGAGCAAGCAAATTTTGCATTTTTTATACTCGAGAATGATTGCTATCATCTTTGGCTGTTATTCTATACAGAACAAATAAATAAACAAAAAATAGTTGCTTTTCCAACAGGAAGTAATGTTTAAATGGCTGCTGCTTGTAAAATACTGAAATGTGCTCCTCCCCGTTTCTCCAGGTTGAGGATGCTCAAGGCCGCGAAGCACCAATCCAGCGGCTTGCAGATTCAATCGCTGGACCATTTGTGTATAGTATAATGACTTTATCAGCTACAACATTTGCTTTTTGGTAGGTATTTTCTTTTTTTTTGCTAGTGGATTATAGAAACATGTTGTCACCTTTTCCTATTGAATGAATGGGTCCATGTGCACAGAGACTTTATGATCACTAATAAAGATAAGAGTTAATTCCATTTTTGGTCCTAGATTTATAGGTGATATTCCACTTTTAGTCCTTTTTTTTCAAAACATCCACTTTTGATCCTAGTATTATTGTGGCATGACCATTTTTGGTCCTCCATCAACAAAACAGTTTAGTGGCATGACCATTTTTGGTCCTCCATCAACAAAACAGTTTAAATTTATGACCATTTTTGGTCCTCCATCAACAAAACAGTTTAAATTTTGTCAAATACAAGAGCATTTCAGTCTTCAATTTTGATTTTGTTTCAAAAAACAAGAGCATTTCAGTCTTCAATTTTGATTTTGTTTCAAAAAATAAACATAAAAAAGTCTTCAATTTTGATTTTGTTTCAAAAAATAAACATAAAAAATATAGTGGGTCAACCTACTTTGCATAAAAAAGAGCAAAATGTCATTGTATTTAACGGCATTTCAATGCTTTTCTTGACGGAGGACCAAAAATGGTCATGCCACAATAATACTAGGACCAAAAGTGGATGTTTTGAAAAAAAAGGACTAAAAGTGGAATGTCACCTATAAATCTAGGACCAAAAATGGAATTAACTCTAAAGATAATATAATCCACAAGCTTCATATTTGAAGCCACTATTATGCTGCTAAATGGATGAACAGTTACTGCTAATGCCTTATACTGCTATCCTGTAAACAACCTTCTACAACTCATCTATCCAACTAAATCCATCTGTTATAGTATAAGAATAGTTATTCTGCCTCAACTTAAAAGTTCTGGTGTGTTTGAAACTGGCACAAGATGACAAGAGTAACATAGTTACATGATTCACAGATTCAGCTTGAATACAATACAAGTTTCACTATTCTTCTAATTGTGTGATTGTTTTGAAGTAATGGCTGTACATGCATCTGTGTTGATGTATTTTACTGGATAAAATCTATGTGATTGTGTGTTTGATATATGTTACCTCCCATCTTTAGGTACTATCTTGGTTCTAAGATCTTCCCAGATGTCTTGCTGAATGATATTTCTGGACCAGATGGAGACCCTCTGCTTCTGAGCTTAAAGCTTGCTGTTGATGTCCTGGTATTCCATAGTGAACCTATAAGTTATTATACTGGCTTATTCAGCTCCGATTGCTCCTCTTTGATGTCACATGTTTTGTGTATTTAATAAAAGTAATCTGTTAGAAACATCAAATTGAAGTAAAATGGTGCTTACAGTCATTCTTCCCCTTGTATTATGCTTCTTAATTTGGTTATATTTACCATGCGGGTTCCTTGAAATATAACTGGGATTGGAAGTTTGAACCATGCTTAAAACTCATTGTAAAATGACACCGCAATTAGAAAGTACAGATAAGCATATAGCATGAATGGGTTAACTTTGATTCTTTTTGACAGGTTGTATCTTGCCCTTGCGCTTTAGGCCTTGCAACACCAACTGCAATTCTAGTTGGCACTTCACTTGGTAAATCACCAACTTCAGTTTGCTTTACTCACTGGCCACTGCATTTGTTGCCATATTTATATGACCAACATTGAGTGCCCTATCTCAATCCTTTATCGCTGGCTTCCTTGGAGGGGCCTCAGCAACAAGGTTACAAAATAGGAAGGAGAAAGTGAATAAACATAAATGGAAGCCAAATGGTAGTAGGTAGTACCATAAATGGCAGGCCTAATGGTGGCAGCAAGTGCAGCCATTGTTTACAAAGCANCAAATACAAGAGCATTTCAGTCTTCAATTTTGATTTTGTTTCAAAAAATAAACATAAAAAATATAGTGGGTCAACCTACTTTGCATAAAAAAGAGCAAAATGTCATTGTATTTAACGGCATTTCAATGCTTTTCTTGACGGAGGACCAAAAATGGTCATGCCACAATAATACTAGGACCAAAAGTGGATGTTTTGAAAAAAAAGGACTAAAAGTGGAATGTCACCTATAAATCTAGGACCAAAAATGGAATTAACTCTAAAGATAATATAATCCACAAGCTTCATATTTGAAGCCACTATTATGCTGCTAAATGGATGAACAGTTACTGCTAATGCCTTATACTGCTATCCTGTAAACAACCTTCTACAACTCATCTATCCAACTAAATCCATCTGTTATAGTATAAGAATAGTTATTCTGCCTCAACTTAAAAGTTCTGGTGTGTTTGAAACTGGCACAAGATGACAAGAGTAACATAGTTACATGATTCACAGATTCAGCTTGAATACAATACAAGTTTCACTATTCTTCTAATTGTGTGATTGTTTTGAAGTAATGGCTGTACATGCATCTGTGTTGATGTATTTTACTGGATAAAATCTATGTGATTGTGTGTTTGATATATGTTACCTCCCATCTTTAGGTACTATCTTGGTTCTAAGATCTTCCCAGATGTCTTGCTGAATGATATTTCTGGACCAGATGGAGACCCTCTGCTTCTGAGCTTAAAGCTTGCTGTTGATGTCCTGGTATTCCATAGTGAACCTATAAGTTATTATACTGGCTTATTCAGCTCCGATTGCTCCTCTTTGATGTCACATGTTTTGTGTATTTAATAAAAGTAATCTGTTAGAAACATCAAATTGAAGTAAAATGGTGCTTACAGTCATTCTTCCCCTTGTATTATGCTTCTTAATTTGGTTATATTTACCATGCGGGTTCCTTGAAATATAACTGGGATTGGAAGTTTGAACCATGCTTAAAACTCATTGTAAAATGACACCGCAATTAGAAAGTACAGATAAGCATATAGCATGAATGGGTTAACTTTGATTCTTTTTGACAGGTTGTATCTTGCCCTTGCGCTTTAGGCCTTGCAACACCAACTGCAATTCTAGTTGGCACTTCACTTGGTAAATCACCAACTTCAGTTTGCTTTACTCACTGGCCACTGCATTTGTTGCCATATTTATATGACCAACATTGAGTGCCCTATCTCAATCCTTTATCGCTGGCTTCCTTGGAGGGGCCTCAGCAACAAGGTTACAAAATAGGAAGGAGAAAGTGAATAAACATAAATGGAAGCCAAATGGTAGTAGGTAGTACCATAAATGGCAGGCCTAATGGTGGCAGCAAGTGCAGCCATTGTTTACAAAGCAAATGGTTACCTATAAGAGCCATTGTTCTGAATACTACCTGTTATTGCCCAAATTCTTCTTTCTTATGATGAATTTGGTAAAGAGGAATGCCACATTCCCCAAAATTTTGTCCCAAATATTATTGCTCCTATTGTTAACAATCTCTCCAAAATAAGCTGCCTGGTTTGCTACTTTGCTATATATATATATATATTCATTTTGTTCTCTCCTCCCTAATTCCATTATTCCACTACTATAATGTCCTACATCTTCAGTGTTCATCGCAGATACATTCATTACATGCTTTACTTTGATGCAGAAAATTCTGAATATTCGATATAGTATATTTGGGGTATTTGTTTAATCTATATCTGTAATGGCATTGAAATTGAATAGGAGCAAAGCAGGGACTTCTTATAAGAGGAGGAGATGTGTTGGAAAGATTGGCAGGCATAGATTATGTTGCTTTGGATAAGGTAGCTAAAGCCTGTAGTCTATTCAATATTTGCAAAAGTTTCATAAGAATCTTAAGTTTCAATGAAAGAGAATAGAAGGAACAATCATGAATGTCTTAGTACTTGTATCAGATACTGTTTGACCTTTGCAAATTCATCTTGCAGACAGGAACCCTCACTGAAGGAAAACCTGCTGTCTCAGCTATTGCATCTATGGATTGTGAACAATCAGAGATTCTTCGAATTGCTGCTGCTGTGGAGAAAACAGCATCACATCCTCTTGCCAATGCTATTTTAAGCAAGGCAGAATCACTGAACTTGGATATCCCTGTTACTCGTGGACAATTAGCAGAAGCAGGTTCAGGAACCATGGCAGAAGTAGATGGGCTTTTAGTTGCTGTTGGAAAATTGGAATGGGTTCATGAACGCTTCAACCAGAAAACAAGCACCAGTGATTTAAAGAACCTAGAGCAGTCTCTGATGCATCAAACCCTATTAAACAGTCCATCATCAAGCCATTCGATGACAGTTGTATATGTTGGTAGGGAGGAAGAAGGCATAATAGGTGCTATTGCAATATCTGATAATTTACGTGACGATGCTGAATCCACAATAAAAAGGTTTGCAAGCCCCTCTTTTGTTGACATAAATAGGCACAAAAGCTTGCAGATCTTAGAAATTTGAAAAAGAAAGTAAAAATTGTTTATTATTCATTTCTTAAAACAATGCATTGTCACTTGAAATAAGTGTTCTAGACTTCTAGTGTCTAACATTCCCTGACAAATTTCTTTTTGTTCCCTTAATGAAATTTATTTGATTTTTACCAATTGAAGGCTTCAACAGAAGGGAATCAAAACAGTCCTCTTATCTGGGGACAGGGAAGAGGCAGTTGCAACAGTAGCAAGGACAGTTGGGATAAAGGATGAATTTATTAATGCATCCTTGACACCACAGCAAAAATCTGCTACCATCTCAAGTCTTCAAGCTTCAGGACATCGACTAGCCATGGTATTTGGCCTTCTGATTAAATGATTCTCTCTGAAATCTTGAAATACTCTCATTGATAACAAGTACAATTGGATCCATGCCTCCTTTCCCAATCATATTGTTTTATATGAATTGACTTTAAAACATAATATCTCAGAAAATAGAGCCACCTCTAAAATGGCCAGTATACTTGCCAAAAATTTGGGACACAAGCCATACATATTAAATCAATTTGTTGAACTAAACTGATTAATATTAGTTGACTGCTAAACTTTATATTATTGATGAAGGTTGGTGATGGCATTAATGATGCACCATCTCTGGCTCTTGCTGATGTTGGGATTGCTTTGCAAGTTGAAGGACAGGAAAATGCAGCCTCTAATGCAGCGTCAATCATACTTCTAGGAAATAGACTTTCTCAGGTCTGCATTTTAAACTCATCACGGTTATACCCTTCACGCTCATTGCTTTACCTAGTGATACATTTTGCTTTTACCACTTAAATTGTGCTAGTCAGGACTACTGTGTAATTGGTAGGGGGGGCAAATCAAGTATCCATCAGATAGGAAATGCGCTAATCATAACTTGTTTAACTGAATTCCTTTACTGGTGAAAGGCTGAAAAGTTTCATTTCTGTATATATTAATTGAGCTAATGAAATAAAGCTTCTGTAATATATACCTTTCTATCTGGGCATTTTTGTGCCTGACTTCATAAAACTTAAGTATTTGCCTGCATGCAATACATTCATGTAATTATAAATGGAACCTGCATGGTACTCTCACAAATCAAGAAAATTCACCTGGAGCTTTTGGTAGGTTGTTGAAGCATTTGAGCTTGCACGGGCAACCATGGCGAAAGTTCATCAAAACTTATCTTGGGCAATAGCATATAATGCAGTCACTATCCCCATAGCAGCTGGAGCACTACTTCCCAAGTTCGATTTTGCGATGACACCATCTCTATCAGGTACATAACACCCTTCTCTTCTCGTTGAGCATATAGTATATAAACATAAATGTGCAATCTAACTATCAGCTTAGAATTTTAGTTGAGATGGAGCACATGCTTCAATTCTTCTTATTGCATTTTTCATGAAATTATCTCGTATGGTCCTGTATATAGATAGTTTGATAATTAACAATGACTCGTGATATGAATATGCTGAATTGTTGGTTCATTTCCTGAAATTCCACCCGAATAACAACTCTAATCACCTGCAATATGTTTATGTTGACAGGGGGATTGATGGCTTTGAGCTCAATATTTGTGGTCACCAACTCCTTACTTCTGCAGCTCCATGGTTCTGGAAGGAAAAGCGGTGAGACTTCCAACCATAAACAACGTGTTCAATAGTGTACAAGGGTTAGGTTTTCCGCGGCCACCTAACAATAATAATGATAATGCTTTATATTTGAGTTGTATGTAGCAGCCCCATTATGTGGTTTGCACCCAATAAATTGCATGTGTTCAATAAACTTATTATCTCCTGCACCCTGCTTCTATTTGATGGTTTTAATGGGTGGTGGAACTTTGCATTAAGAACACCACCAGTCTGGTCTTTGTTATATTATTTAGATTTTAGAATAGTTGCAGTTATACAAGGTATTAAACTTATTCTTAAGATATCTTTAAACTGGGGGCATAAGGGCAAATTTCTTCAGTAAATATTCAAATAACATGAAAAAGTAGGTTGGCTACCAAAGATACTGGTCAGTCCCCAACTTCTCTTTTTGTATTTAGGTAGAGTTTTCACTTTTCAGTGCGTTGAGTACAGTGCCTTTTTAGAAAGTAAATGCTCTCATCATGTACTGATTGATTGAATGAAAGAAATAAAGAAGGTACATGTAATAACTTAGAGGGAAAATTGGTCAAATAAACTCTTAAATTATAGTCGAAAAGTTCATTAGACCTTTAAATTTTCAAAAGATGTAACTGAACTCATAAACATGTTATTTTGGAGCATTGAAGCCTAATAACCGGTTGGAGATTTTTAATTGCATGTCACTAAGATTTTGACGATTTTTTGATAAATTTTCGGGGAGATTTTGTTGACAAGCATTGGCGACCCTCAAATAGTTGTCGGCCGTGTTTGGAGAAGGTAACCAAATTGGTGGTCTTCTTTGGTGACTGAGAAGGCTACCAACTTGATTGCCTTTTCCAAACGCGATCGCCGATAGTTGGTGTTTGTTTCGAAATTTTGTCGAAAATTTATCGATGGCTAATTGGATTTGTCAGAGTTGGTCGGAGCGTTGCTGGAACCCGAGTAACTTGCAATTACAAGTCACCAATTAGTTTTTGAGTTTCAATGTTCTAAAATAACATGTTTATGAGTTCAATTGTAACTTTTGAAAATTTAAGGGTCTAGACTTTTTGAGTAAAGTTTAGAGACTGATTTTATCCTTTTTCGTAACTTAGATAACAACTCAAACTTTAAAAATAAGTTTAGTGGAAAATCGTCACACAACACACACACACACACACACACATATATATACACTATTTTTTAATTAACACTATTTTTTAATTAAAATATAATTTTTTATGTTTTCATAGAAAAGCATTATACTATAAATCTTTAACTAAAAAAATAGTATATGTTGCCAAGGACCTTGTAGTCCAGTGGCATCAAACCCTTCTCTTTATATGGGAGGTGGTAGGTTCGAGTCTCAGTGGAGTCAATACTGACTTTTGTGCTTCAATAGGTTCTATAGGTTCTACTACGAAGTAGCACACGCTGATAAGCTGTTTTTATCACGTGAATCCTAATAAAAAATTTAAGAGTGAATGCAAAATTTAGAAGTAGAACATGCGAATTCATATAATAATTTCCTTGGTACAAAGACTAACTCAAACTTAAAATATACTCAAAACTAATAATCTATCAAATCAAATAATAAGAAATGAAATGAAAGATACACTAGAATGGTCACGTGATTTGCAACATGTACATGGTATTGGCATCATTTTCATGCATGGAAGGTTGGAAGGTACTTTGAATTGCATGTGAGGGATGCCACACTACTGCGGACTGCCACTGCGGAACCCACACCAAATACTTTTCTGATCGAGGATAGTTTACTTTAACCTTTATTTTTTTAAAAAATTATTTTATTTATTTATTGTGGTGGCTCAACTTTGAACCTCCATTATCAGTTTATCACAGGTAAGTATTACAGGTTTACCGTTTACAGCATAAAGATGAAAAGAAAGGACAGCGGACTATTTCTTTAATGGACTCCAAGGCTCCGTGAGAGCTGCGCTGTGAGTAGTCAAGATTGTAGCGATAGTGATTAAAACTATGAAAAATATATTTGTTTAAAAAACATTAGTAAATGTGAGATTGAAGTTGTTGGTTTTATGATTTATGTATAATTAACGACTGACCAACACAACAGTTAGAATCAAGAGAATATAGGAAATTGGCTTATATAGAAATAATATACAGAGAATTTAGAGAAAATGAATATTTTGTATTACTGTGAATTGTGCCTTCTTTCAATGGGGTCTATTTATACATATTCTGGACCTAAAGCTCTACAAGAATAAGAATCTTAGACCGCCCCAGTCTTGATTATATTAAGAGTGGTCAACCCAATATAAAATAGGTCCAATCCTTGATACGTGAGGAATAATAAACCTAATCCTTTCTAAACTCCTTTACTATCTCACACTAGGCCTCCTTTTTGGGCTTCTTTGATCCAGTTATTTCCTTGGGTCGACCCATTCAGTCAGCCTGACACACTATCCATCAATCATTATTGCATGGAGCATGGTCCACAGTCCACACATTTGTGTGAATCAAATAAAAAGTATATTTAATTAATATACAAAAAGTACATTATTTGTATACATAAAGTACATTATTTAAAAGTACATAATTTTTTTTATATATTATCAAATGGTGTATATTCCATTCATGGTCCACACAATAATTTGCCCTTTATCAATCTTCCAGTTTCCCACTTTCTTGGGATTTTGCGATTTTTGAGAACGTTTTGAGTTTCACATTATCTATCCAATACTCCATTAACCATCTAGTATTCTACTCCGCCAAAATTTTTGAGTACGTTTTGAGTTCACAAATTATCCATCCAATACATACTCCATTAACCATCCAGTGCTCATCTCCGCCAAAATTTTGGTGAACGTTTTGAGTTCTCAAATTATCTATCAAATACTCCATTAACCATCTTGTATTCCTCTATGTCAAAATTTTTGAGAATGTTTTGAGTTCTCAATTTATCCATCTAAAACACTCTAGTAGCTTTCTTCATAGTAAACTGTTTGTGCCGACCAGACTCTGCTCTAATAACTCATAGACTCTGGCCTAGACCCCTTACCGAACAAATTACATCCTAGACTCTGCACTAGACCCCTAACCCATAACTCCTTGTCATCCACTAGACTCCTCATCACTTGACTTTGTCAAGTTTTATTATAGCCAGTCATCTCCGTTTGTTCCACCATTACTTGATTACTACCTCGTAAATATTTGGGTGTGAATTGTCCAAGCGAGGGTCTTGAAGATCTTTAGTTGTCAGTCAACCACCGAGTAGTAAGAAGACTAGTCGACCACCAAGTGGTGGGAAAACCAGTCGACCATCAAGTGGTGAGAAGGTCAGTCGACCACCGAGAGGTGGGAAGACCATTTGATCAGTGAGTGGGTCGACCACCGAGTGGTGGGAAGTTTAGTAGACCACCGAGTAGTGGGAAGGTTATTCGACCACCGAGTGATGGGGATGTTAGTCGACCACCGAGTAGTGGTGAAGTCAGTCGACTACCGAGTGGTGGGAAGACCAGTCGACCACTGAGTGGTGGGAAGAATAGTCGACCACCGAGTGATGGGAAGAATAGTTGACCACCGAGTGGTGGGAAGGTCAGTCGACCACCGAGTGATGGGAAGACTAGTCAACTACGGAGTGGTGGGAAGCCAGTCGACCATCGAGTGGTGGGAAGGTTAGTCGACCACCGTGTAGTGGAAAGACGAGTTGACCACCGAGTGGTGGGAATGTCAGTCAAAAACTAGTGGTGGGAATACCAATCAACCACCGAGTGGTGGTAAGACCAGTTGACCATCGATTGGTGGGAAGGCTAGTCGATCACCAAGTGGTGGGAATGTCAATTGACTACCGAGTGGTGGAAATGTCAATCGACCACCAAGTGGTGGGAAAGTTAGTCGACCACTGAGTGGTGGGAAGGCTAGTCAATTACCAAGTGGTTGCCGGTGGGAAGGTTAGTCAACCACCGAGTGGTAGGAAGATCAGTCGACCACCGAGTGCTGGGAAGGCGAGTCGACCACCGAGTGGTGAGAAGACGAGTTTACCACCAAGTGGTGGGAAGACGAGTCGACCATCGAGTGATGGAAAGGTCAATCGACCACTGAGTGGTGGGATGACGAGTCGACCACCGAGTTGTGGGAAGACTAGTCAACCATCGAGTGATGGGAATACCAGTCGACCACCGAGTGGTGGGAATACAAATCGACCACCAAGTGGTGGGAAGATCAGTCTCCCACCGAGTGGTGGGAAGGGAAGATGATTTTACCACCGATTGGTGGGCTGGCGAGTCGACCACCGATTGGTGGGAAAACGATTCGACCACCTTTTGGTGGGAAGACTATTCGGCCACCGAGTGGTGGGAAGGTCAATCGACCACCGAGTGGTGGGAAGGTCAATCGACCACCGAGTGGTGGGAAGACGAGTTGACCATTGAAGGGTGGGAAGGTCAGTCGACTACCGAGTGGTGGGAAGGTCAGTCGACTACCGAGTGGTGGGAAGGTCAGTCGACTACCGAGTGGTGAGAAGACCAGTCGACTGGTGAGGCCGATCATCTTCTTTGTCACTCATAATTCCGTATTAGATGCTAGATCTCATTTAGTCTGTTAATTTCTCTCTATAACTCCAATGTATTTCTCTCCAAATATCTAGATCCCCCTTTTTACTCCTCGCTTGTTAATTTCTAGCCTCTTTTTGCTTTCTCTTGATTTTTTTCGCCTTTAGCTATCCGGTCAACCCCCCGGCCAGTCGGCCTCTCGGCTAACTGGTCGACCGGTCAGCTCCCACATGCGATGTTCTCCTTATTTTTTTGACTGGTCCATCCATCCAGTTGGTCTGAGCAGTCCATTCGTCTAGTTTGTCTGACTAACCCACCTAACTAGTCCATCCATCAACTTTATCTGACCAGTCAATCTACTCCTTATCGCTAGAATTTTGAAAACGTTCGAAGATCTTTAGTCATTGATTTTGGAGGTAGGTTGTCGCTATTAATTCTGATTGCTTTTTCTGAATAATCTCATACACAATGGAAATTACCGTAGTGTGACAATTTCTATTAGCTTTCTACGGTGCATGTTTAAGAGGTGGCCAACTACTGGGGGCTGAATGACCAATTGTCGGGGGCCGAGTGACCAACCATCTTTCCTTCTCGCTGTTTGATTATGCAATTTTTTAATGTATTTACTTTATTTGAAGGATAGGAGTGATAACTTTTCAGATCGAAATAATGGCTTCATTGCGATACTATAATAGTCTATCTTACATATTAGCTAACAATACGAGATTATTCTCCTAGCTATTGATAGAACTTCTTGAGTTGCCTTGAATTCCATATGCGTTTACTTGGTTTTTCCTCCATTGGTTTGGATTTGCATATCTCACATTCTTAGTGGATTATGGGCTTGTGTTTTCAATTTCGATATTCCTGTTCCTCATACTCGTCGTATTGCCGATTGGGACCTTATGGAAAAGGGTTTTGTCCTTTGACCGGCAGAGGTGGGATCCTTGGCCGGGTGCCAGGGTTGTCGTCGCCATTGGTTGGAGCGGGCACCTGGTCCCTTTCTCTAGATGAGGCCTTCAATCTCTTGTTGTAGAGTGGTACATTCCTCAGTGGTGTGTCCTGTACTTCTATGGTGACGACAATATTTAAGTTTCCTAGTGGCTGGTTGAACATATCGTGATCGATCACCTAGTTATGTGGGAGGTGGTGGTGATAGGCCCGCTGCTGATGCGGGGCAGGGTGATCATACCTCGTACACTGGTTGTATCCCTAGTACGAGGACCGATCCCTGATGATGGCTGGTCGGTCCCTTATGGGTACTTGGTTTGTTTTCCCATTTTGACGATCAATCCCTCAGGCGCATTCCTGTCTCTTTGCAAGGTCATTTTGCCTCCCGCCTCTTCTTTTGCGTATTTGTTAGCCAATTGAATTGCTTGGGTGAAGGTCTTGAGGGTCTCCCTTCATAGCCTAGTTAATAGGTCTCCCGATCTCAAGGCTTCCATGAACGATGTTAGGGTCGTTCAGTAGTTATCCAGATCCTTGATTTTCTATACCTCTTTCTGACACCATCTCAAGAACTCTTTTATTGTCTTTGACTATCCCTATTGTACTAAGGCTAAAGCCATGAAGTGTTCTTGACACCATCTCAAGAACAATGTTAGGCTCTCGCGAAGTGTGATAGAAACTATTTGGCCAGGGTTTCGAAGTAGTTGATAGATCAGGGTGGTAATGACAGGAATTATCGTTGCGCTGTCCCCTAGTGTCGAGAAGAAGGCACAACAGTACATGGGATCATCTGCTCCTATCACCATCATCTATGCCTGAAAATCGACATTGGGATCATCTATCCCATCATATGTAGGCATTGCTGGGCACTTAAAGTCTCTTAGGGTACGGTATTCTTAGATCTCCACGGAGAATGAGCTAATAGACAACAGAGATCGAGTGGTTGACTTGTCTTTTCCACCCTCAATCTTCCTTTGGAGTGCTTTTACTTCTTCCTGTGGGGGTGTGCTTGAATGAACCTATTCTTCCTCTCGAGGATTTCCCAGATTATCATCCCCCTTTGGAAGCGCGGATCGGCAGGGTGGCCCATGAGAAGTAAGCCGACTGAGGGTTTCTCATAAATCCTAGACCGACCGGTCAGTGCGGGTGCAACGTCGAGTGCTCACCATAATTAGGATTTCAGGTGTGTGTTTTAAGTTTGAGGAATGAACGTAAACTTTTGGTATCGATCCCCATAGACTGCGCTAATGTTGGTTTATAACTTTTGGGCAGTCAATGGCTGGCCAACACAACCGTTAGAATAACGAGTATATGGAAAAATTATATAAATAATATAGAGAGAATGAATATTTTGTATTACTGAGAATTGTTTGCCTTCTTTCTATGTATTAGGGGGGGGGGGGTATATTTATACATATTCTAAGCCTAGAGCCCTACATGAATAAGAATCCTAGACTGCCTCATATTGGGAGTCCTTTTTATATTAAGAGTGGCGGGTCCAATCCTTGATACGTTGGGAACAATAAGTCTAATCCTATCTAAACTCCTCCATTGTCTCGTACTGGCCACTCTATTGGGCTTCTTTGATCCAATTACGAAAAAAATGTAATGTTGAAATATATTGAATATAAGTCATAATCAATTGGAGTATCAATAAGAGTAGTTATTCGTGACACAATATCATGCAATAAATAAAGCACCAAATAAATACACAACTAGAATTCGATAACGCAGTGTGGAGAACACCTCCTAATCTGCGGGGCCACACCCCAAACTTTTTCACTCAAGATAAACCCATTGTTTTTACAATTACAAAGTTCAATGAATTACAAAACTAGGTCTACCACCTATTTAAACATTAACCTTATAAAGCAACTCTTTGAAAAAGCTTACAAGTTCAGTTTAAGCTAATTCTAACCAACCTGGATTTTAACACATCTTGTACTGATATCAAGTGGAACATCTTCTCCAGATAGTACTCCAGTCTGTCCCTTATGTTGAAGTTTCTTCACAGCTTCTTTCTAATAATATGTCTGAATTTTTCCCTTGAAACTTCAATTTTTATTCATTATAATGCTTACAGTTTATAGTGTTTAGACACCATGAAATTAGGCCTTTTTGTTTCACATAGATCATGTCTTTCACGCACTCTCCATGTAGTGGAGTTGAGGGAATTAATCTTAGCCACATCTTGTTGAGAGATTTTAGCAACTTCCACCAGCACATCACATATTAATTCTTTGCTCCACAAAAATAGCTTCTATGATTTTTCAGCCACTTTCTTCATCCCTTAAAATTAGGCTTCAATATTTACGCATCTGACTTGGACTAACAAGACTATAATATGTCAACAAAATCTAAGATATGCCAACTAAAACTGAATTAATATTTTCATATTAATTTCGTACTAGCAAGTTATTTTCATAGTAATTTCATACTTGTACAGTACAACCGGTTGTTCTATATTCTGCACTTGAGATGCACGGGGATATTTGGTTGGAGCTGACAGATAATCTGGTGGACATTCAAATCCAAGGACAATATGAGTGTGATATATGCAAAACGAGGTTTCTTGAACTCACGAGTATACAATGCATGATAGGTGCCAAAGATACCTATGAAATAGGGTCTAATAAGGGGTTGAATGGTGTTGTTTTGATACCCTTATGTGGTTAATGTATGGTGCTATATGCTTTAATGTGCTAACCCTTGCAAAGCTCTATCATTTGGTTCACTTTAGATGGTTTTGAAGGTTCCAAGCTCAAAAGGATGCATGTGGACGCAAACGGGAGCGGACCGGGCAAAGTGCGACAAAGATACCCGTCCACGAGTGGTCCACGCACGTGGACTAGTCGTGGATTTGATCCAGAAAGTTCCACGAGCTAGTCCACGCTCGTGGATAGGGAAATAACCCAAAGTTTCATCGCGTACGCGGTCACGTACGTTTGGGCGTATGCCGCCCAGGCAATGCGCTTATAAAAGGGGCCTTGGCGGGACTTCAAGAAAAATTAGCTTAGTTTAGTTTTATTTTAGTCTTTTCACTTCCAATTGAGAGCTAGATTAGGATTTCTCTTCCATTGTATCTTTGAAGACAAGCTTGGATTTCAATTGCTTTTAGATAGTGAATTCAATTACTTAGGTAACCTCAATTCTTTGTCTTGATTTCCATTTTCAATTACATTTCCAATTGCTTTTCAATTTGTGAATCTATGTTTGATGTTGATCTCAATTGCTATGCTTTGTAGTTAGATTTAATTTGGAGTTGGATTTTCTGATCTAGGGATTGTGCATGCCTAATTGTCCATTGCTAACCTAAGAGATCCTTGCTAGTGATGCCTTAATGCTCTTGTGTGGATAATGCTCATATTGCTCCTTACTTATTGATCGATAAATGAGTGATGAGTGTGAGAGAGTGGTTGTATCAAGAGATTGAGCTTCCACGTAGTCTTGATTGTCCACATTCCCGCCCTAAGTCCGGAAGGAATGGTAAACAAGGTGTTTGACAAAATGCCCTAGTCGAATGAGGACCTAGGAGTCTAAGTGTGACGCCACTTAGTGATTGTGCATTTGTTTCCCTTGAGTTAGGCATGGATTGCATCATCTCAACCCCTCCAAAGTCCAATGCATGTATAAGTCCTAGTGAATGAGTCCAACTCCTCTTTTCATTGCTTGTTATTTGCTTCATTTACTTCCATGCCTTTTAGCCTTCCACTTGCTTCCTTACGCTTAGCTATCTCTTGTTAAATTCTCCCTTAGAAAGACTTCGATTGACTTCAATTTGTCATCCTTAGAGAATGACACTCGGGGATTCCATCTCCGTTTAAACTATTCCACCACCACTAAACTACAATTCATCAAATGGCGCCATTGTTGGGAATGGCAAACAGTGATTGATTAAGTGCTTTCATTTTGCTTTCTTAGGTAGCATTTTGCAAGAGAAACTAGTGTGTTTTATTTTGTTGCAATTTTCTTTTGTTTTTTGTTACTTGATTTGGAAGTGAGCATACTTGTCTTTGCATATCTTGTGGCTCACTTGTAACTACTTTTAGTTACAAGAATTTTGGTTGGTGAAGCTTTGTGCAGGAAATTCTTGGTGAAATACATCTAAAGAGCTTACCAATGAGTGCTAATATGTATCCCCATGGTTACCCACCCCATGAGGGAGATCCATGGAAACATGTTCCGTCCCACTCATATGCACCACATCCCTACTACTCTCCCTCTACATATGCCTACATCCCACCTCCATACCATTATCCATCACCTCCATATCACTACTCATCGCCTCCTCCACCATCCCACGCCTATGGACCATATCCATATTCCACTTCTTACTCGAATAGCTATTATCCACCCCCGCATGCATATCCACCCCCATCTTATCACTACAAAAGATATGATGCTACATGCTCATGTGAAACACCACCCCCATTCCATATCCCACTAATTCTAATCCTTGTGAAGGACCACCTTGTGATAACCCCCCATCGGCCAAATTGCTTGAGGAGATTGAGATCCTAAAGGAAAAAGTGCAAGTATTCATAGAGATGGCCAAGGAGGACACATCCGATCTTAAGGCCGAACTTAAGAATGAGGTAAATGAATACTTTGTTATCATCTGGGAGGAATACCTAAAACCGTTGAAAGAATTTGAAACCAAAATGTTGTCTATGGCGGGGGAGATTACAAAGAAAATTTCATTCGAATCTGAGACCTGTTGGATCTTAGCGCTGCACTATACTTATTTTTTTAGTGGGTCACCATCTTGTGACGACGGTAAGTCAAGCACGCTTAACCATAGAATTCCTTGGCTATCTGGTTGTCATATCCTACTTAAAACCAATTGGTGATAAGTAGGTGGGCATTAACCATTTAACCACATCCCTCCATGGTAAGTCACAGCGTCACGTCTCGAATCGAGCAGGACCTAAATTCGGCAAGCCCGGCCGACGAACAACAATCCCCTCAGCACCTGCCGCAACCTTTGATCACCAAGCCCAGTTGACGCATAACAATCTCCCTCTCAGCACCTGCTGCGACCTTTGATCACCAAGCCCAATTACACAGCATGCCTGACTCAGTCCTTAGCCTCTGTGCCACTAATCCCCCTCCGAAAATTGGACTTGGCCCGACCTAAGCCACATCCCATCTAGGATTGGACTCAGGTTAGCCTCACCATCAATTCGAACCCATGATCTCAACTCGACTCTGATACCAATTGTTGGATCTGAGCGCTGCACTATGCTTACTTTCCTAGTGGGTTACCCATAATCTGATTGTTGTGAGTCAAACGCGCTTAACCACATAGTTCTTTAGCTATCTAGTTGCTATATCTTACTTAAAACTAATTGATGATAAGTATGTGTACACTAACAATTTAACCACATCCCTCCATGGTAAGCCGCATCACCACGCCTCGAATCGAGCATGAGCTAAACTCGGTTAACCCAACCGACGCACAATAAGACCTTTCGTTTGGAATGGTAATAGTGATGGCATAATACTACAAGGTACTTGGCTATTTCTGTCATAATATTCACTTCTTGATGCAGTATTGTTTTTTCACGAAAACTTATCTCATGCAACAAAGATCAAATATGTAATACATTTTGAAGGAAATGTAAAATATTTTTTATAGGTCAACAAATATTTACTTGTTCTTTAAAAAGTATTAATGAAAATGTAATATTTGTTAATGCTTGAGTCAGGTCTGCCAGAGCTTGGCCTTTGATTACCTACGTGATAATGGCAAGGTGGGTCATGCACCTTAGTCAATTTGACATCGAATTCAAGTCGTGACCAACAAGGCCAAGCTCTGACAGACAAACCTGACCTGGATAGCCTAGGATCGAGCATATATATATAATAGTAGCTAAGATGAGACCATGATACTTATTATTGAGCGGAGCATAAGTTATGAAGGGATTGGGCACTTAATGAGAATAACGTGTAATCACTATAGGCCCGATAGTTATTATAGGCTCCATTTTTTTTAGTACTATTGACCCTGTTACATGTAGTATCTGTTCATATATACTTTTTCTACCTACTGAAGCCCAACGAGTCAATATAGCCACCACTGAGACTCAAACTCATAACCTCTCATTTGGGAGAGTCACTTCATGTCGCTTGACCACAAGATCTTTGGCATTATAGAGTTATACAGAGCATAGGAGACGTTGTACTCATTAGTATAAATACTCGATGCATGTGACAAATAGAGGACACGGTCAATGTTGTACACGAACTCAGTAATACAACTACCCTGCTTGATTACTTCTTTCCATAATTCATTTCGGTAACTTTATTTACGTTAGTATGGAAATAAAATGAACATATTAAAATTGAACATGTAAGTCATGGTCCACCATACAATTTTTAACTATGGTCTATGTCTATGATGGGTAAGTACCATTTAGGAACCATAAAATGAAATAAACATTTTTGTAATTTTGGTTTACCAAATAGGCAAAAATATAATATTTAAAAGGAAAAAATAGTCAAAGTAGTTCCGAATTTGTAGCTTAACTACAATCCACCACTCAAATAGAAAACTTTGTAATGAGTCACACTTGTGTAAGATCATATCACGGATCTTATTCCGTGAGAAAGGTTGGATCTTATTCCGTGACACGGGTTGGATCTAAAATATTTGCTTGTTAATTACATACTTATGTTAGAAATTATAATACTTATTACATAAATTTGAATACAAATTTGAAATAAATAAATTGTTATATAATAGATATTGTAATATTTATACGTGAAATTGTAATACTATTAGGGTAAAATGATTATTACTAATGATAAATATGTAATATTTTTAACTGAATTGTGATACTTACAAAGTGTAAATGTGTAATTGTAATGTAAATATTGTAATACTTATGTGTAAAGTGTTTTTTATGAAAGAAATTGTAATACTTATTGTAAAAAATTTAATACCATTTTGAATTTAAAATAAATCATCACTTATGATAGAGATTGTAATACTTATATGTGAAATTGTGATAATATTTAGAATAAAATTAATTATTACTAATGATAAATATTATAATACTTATAACTAAAATTGTGATACTTTCACACCTAGTTGTCTACAACTTGACCTATCTCACAGTCAAAGATCTGCTTAGATGCCTCACACAAGTTTTTATCCTTTGTAATTAATCTGTTTAAGTTAATACCGGTTTCTATTCATCATCATTATTGTGTTTTGTTTTTTCTCTTCAAGTTTAAAATAGATGAAATTTAATT
The DNA here is from genome assembly GCF_003576645.1 of Ipomoea triloba. Lineage (NCBI taxonomy): Eukaryota > Viridiplantae > Streptophyta > Magnoliopsida > Solanales > Convolvulaceae > Ipomoea > Ipomoea triloba. The sequence goes on from NC_044921.1 coordinate 13,526,135, forward strand.
TTCAATTAGAGAAAATTTTAGTTTTGGTCCTATGATTAATGTGATGTTGTTAATTGCATTTCACAATTTTCAAAATTATCAATTTAGTACTAAGTATTCAATTTTTATGAAAGACGACTTGTGGTCTAGTGGCACCCGGTTTAGACTCCCACATAGAAAAGAAGTGGGTTTGAACCTCACTGGGGACGACTGCATTGTCACAGAGTCATTAGTACTCAAAAAAAGGGCCCAATCTTACCGGAAACTTTTAATTCACTTTATTTTGTTTAATCATAAGGGCAATATGGTCTTTTTGCACATTCTTCCCCTTCTTCACATACATGATACATTCCTTTCTCTCTTTCCTTTTTTTTTTTTTTTTTTCTTAGCTTTCTAATTATTCCATCTGTAAACTTCAGCAATTCGATCTTGAATTGACTTTTGTACAAGCAAGTGATGTAGTGAAGTTTGTTTTCTTTAATCTCGGGCTCCCTTAGCTTATTATATTATGAAGTTTAATTAATTATTGGTATTGCACGCAGATATTTAGCAAGGTAAAATGCAGACTGCAAGTAGTTCAATTCAGTACTGAAAGAAGAATTTATGAAGAAATGGATAAAAGGTCTCCAAAGGTACGATGCCTACAAGAGGGAAATGAGCATAAAATAACGGAGAGGAAGAACGCCATAAAGCTACCGGCAGACTTAGCCATCGCCTCCACTACCACCAGACAGTGGCCGCCGGCGATTTGGCGACGCTCAGTAATGGCGGACGGTGAAGGAGGTCTCTACAACGATGGCGGCGGCAATAGGTCGCAGATGCTGATGGAGAAAGAAGCCAAAAATAGAAGTAAAAAGACAAATTTGCCTCATTATTTTAGCCTTCAAAAATTTTTGGTTACTTCTTACAGGTAATTTGGTAGGAAAAATTGAATAGTTACCCTATTAAATTGATAGTTTTAAAACTCAGTAGACTAAAACCTCAATAGTAATAGGATCAAAAGTGAAATTAACTCTTTTTAATTGTTAAAAATATAATAATTTTAGTCCTACTAGTCATCAACAACAACAACATAACAATAATAATGAAAAATCGTAATTTTGGTCTCTCAATTGTTTTCCAACTGTCAATATAGTTCATAGTTTTCAATTTTAACTAATTTAATTCTCGAATTATTTAAAATTTCATTAATTAAACTCTTCTAAGAAACCAAAAATAACGATTTTCTTATTTTCAAAATTTCGTCAATTTAAAACATTATTTTATTTTATAGCTTATTTATATCTTAAAATAAGTTATAAATTCTACCAAAGATTGTGTTAAATGTATTATCCATTATCATGGCTTATATCACATATCTGTTTTTTACATTTTAAAGATAACAAATTCGTAACTAATTTGTTGGGATCAGGTACAAAAAAGAGAAATAACTAACAATTTTGTAACAAAATAATTAATTGAAATGAAATGAAATTAAACTAAATTATCTGGAAACTTATTAACAAAAATAGTATTTCGCCCGTGCGTTGCACGGAATGGATTTGTTATAATATTTTAAGAATATTTGGATCGATATACAATTATATAAATTATAACATCGAATATTGTATAGCGCAATTGATGAAATTGGTTGGATCAATTATGTTGTCTGGTGTTTTCCTTGCTTGAATTAGAGCAAATAATTGTTCAATTACCGGTGCGATGCACAAATAAATTTTTTATTATATATTTAGATAATAAAAATAAAGAAAATTATTTAAAAAATTCTAATATTGAACGTGTACATTTATTTGATTATAAGATTAGTGCAAAAGTATAACTCAATTAATTGAAATATATATGACTTGTTTGTCTACAATTATCTTAAAAAGATCGATATGTAATATGACTTATGTAATTATATTATTACTAAAATAAATATGAGAAAAATGAGAAATAATTTAATTATAATTATTATAAAAATAAATTCAACGACCAGTGTTATTATCATAATAATTATTAGGCAACTATTATTAGTCAATTACACTAATATATGTGCAATTATACTTTTATACCTTAAGTATATTAATTTTCACCCTATCGCATTTAGTTTTTCTTCCTCCTTCATATTTGAATGAATTAATTGTAACTATTATAAAAAATCTAACAGTCATGTTTAATTAATTTTTTTTAAGTTTTTAAATAATTTTCAGTCAATTAGTATATCCATTCCCTTTTTCAATTTGCCTAATTTTCCTTTTCCATTATGATTTTTTTTATATTTTCAATCAATTAGTAAAATCAATTTTCTTTTTCATTTTCTCTTTAATATTGTCTGGACGGAATTTCACAAAGGATGACTGACTCGGGAGAAAGCCACATACAATTGACCCTGACTAAAGACCGATTTTTTTAGCAATAACCAAATGTGAGTTAGTGTTTGGCCTTAGCTTTTGTTTATAGTCATGACATATGCAAATATCAATGAGAATTGTTTATGCTGAAATTTGAAGGACAATCAGTGGTTCTGCCAAATCAACATTATAGTAAGGCAAGACAGAATCCACGTGCTCCTCCCATAGAGTAACAGTGAGCCGACTACCCCTGAGTAGTGAAAACAACAATGAGCATGATGATGCCTAAATTTATACTTAAACAAATCAAAAAGACATCCAAACAAACACATACCGAGAGTCTTCAATGACAAAATCAATCAACCTTTGAGGATTTGAATTAACTTGGACAACTTTTTGCTCATTAATGAAAACAACACGGCCAATCAAATCTGCAAAAAACCAAACAAAAGATTTACAATAAATGACCTTTTATATCCTATATTGCGAAACTAAAATTTATATATTTTGTAGCAACTAAATATTTAAAGTATTAGTAAGGATGCATGTATATTTAATATTATTTTGGTCTGATAAAATGTTTCTTGACAAAAGATTTAAAATTGGCATTCATGAATGTATACTGGCATTCATGAATGTATACTATTAGAAATTTAGTATAACAAAAAGAAACAAAAAGAAATAAAAACACCAAAAAAAAATAAAAATAAAAACACATCTAGTATAGAATAAGATTTAAAGAAGAATTTACCAATTAGCAATTTAGCATATTGCTATCCACTCCTCCGGGAGCCTTCAATGTTTCTTGAACTTAACCATAAACTCTTTAGGGATTTGTAAATGGATACAAGTTCTCTGAAGAAAGAAAAAAAAAATATTGTAATGCTCTCCAGGTGCAAATATTAAATATGGCTACAGTGTTCACTACAAAATGCTAACCACCGCAAAATTTACACAACCTTTTTTCCTCTAATTCATAGAACAAAATTCGGCCACGATATAGTCACAATCTGCTCTCCCTAATTTATATACACTTTTAAACTTAATAGCATTTACCTGGGAGTCATGGAGTAAGCACTCCAGTGTGTGTTGGTTGATTGTGGAATGTGGATATTCCCTTGACAAATAACAACGCATTAGCCGGAGTCTAATACAACTCCTTATCATCTTGGGAGATAGGTCGGAAGCAGAGACAAAAACAGACCCCATTAGTGAAAGAACAATATTGTTGAAAGATTTGCGTGACAATATCGTTTTACTATTTCGATTTGTGTAAGTAGGTTATAAAATTTCTAATTGATGAATGTATTTATAATACGAATTGACGGAGGAATTGTAGTATACGAATTGTATTGGAATTGTAGTATAGGAATTGTAGNATATTTGAATGAATTAATTGTAACTATTATAAAAAATCTAACAGTCATGTTTAATTAATTTTTTTTAAGTTTTTAAATAATTTTCAGTCAATTAGTATATCCATTCCCTTTTTCAATTTGCCTAATTTTCCTTTTCCATTATGATTTTTTTTATATTTTCAATCAATTAGTAAAATCAATTTTCTTTTTCATTTTCTCTTTAATATTGTCTGGACGGAATTTCACAAAGGATGACTGACTCGGGAGAAAGCCACATACAATTGACCCTGACTAAAGACCGATTTTTTTAGCAATAACCAAATGTGAGTTAGTGTTTGGCCTTAGCTTTTGTTTATAGTCATGACATATGCAAATATCAATGAGAATTGTTTATGCTGAAATTTGAAGGACAATCAGTGGTTCTGCCAAATCAACATTATAGTAAGGCAAGACAGAATCCACGTGCTCCTCCCATAGAGTAACAGTGAGCCGACTACCCCTGAGTAGTGAAAACAACAATGAGCATGATGATGCCTAAATTTATACTTAAACAAATCAAAAAGACATCCAAACAAACACATACCGAGAGTCTTCAATGACAAAATCAATCAACCTTTGAGGATTTGAATTAACTTGGACAACTTTTTGCTCATTAATGAAAACAACACGGCCAATCAAATCTGCAAAAAACCAAACAAAAGATTTACAATAAATGACCTTTTATATCCTATATTGCGAAACTAAAATTTATATATTTTGTAGCAACTAAATATTTAAAGTATTAGTAAGGATGCATGTATATTTAATATTATTTTGGTCTGATAAAATGTTTCTTGACAAAAGATTTAAAATTGGCATTCATGAATGTATACTGGCATTCATGAATGTATACTATTAGAAATTTAGTATAACAAAAAGAAACAAAAAGAAATAAAAACACCAAAAAAAAATAAAAATAAAAACACATCTAGTATAGAATAAGATTTAAAGAAGAATTTACCAATTAGCAATTTAGCATATTGCTATCCACTCCTCCGGGAGCCTTCAATGTTTCTTGAACTTAACCATAAACTCTTTAGGGATTTGTAAATGGATACAAGTTCTCTGAAGAAAGAAAAAAAAAATATTGTAATGCTCTCCAGGTGCAAATATTAAATATGGCTACAGTGTTCACTACAAAATGCTAACCACCGCAAAATTTACACAACCTTTTTTCCTCTAATTCATAGAACAAAATTCGGCCACGATATAGTCACAATCTGCTCTCCCTAATTTATATACACTTTTAAACTTAATAGCATTTACCTGGGAGTCATGGAGTAAGCACTCCAGTGTGTGTTGGTTGATTGTGGAATGTGGATATTCCCTTGACAAATAACAACGCATTAGCCGGAGTCTAATACAACTCCTTATCATCTTGGGAGATAGGTCGGAAGCAGAGACAAAAACAGACCCCATTAGTGAAAGAACAATATTGTTGAAAGATTTGCGTGACAATATCGTTTTACTATTTCGATTTGTGTAAGTAGGTTATAAAATTTCTAATTGATGAATGTATTTATAATACGAATTGACGGAGGAATTGTAGTATACGAATTGTATTGGAATTGTAGTATAGGAATTGTAGNATTTTGTAGTATTGGATTTCGTGTTTTAATAGCAGATTTATTTGATACGAATTGTATTGGAATTGTAGTATAGGAATTGTATTGTTTTAATATTATTCTATTGTTTATACGAATTGTATTGGAATTGTAGTATAGGAATTGTATTGTTTTAATATTATTCTATTATTTTAATGTACAATATTTTGGGCGGGAAGGAAGATTTCGTTTTGGAGAATTTTGTTTTTATATATATAAAGATTACGCAAACCATAATGTTAGGAATTCTATTTGAATTTACAATTGTATTAGGGATAGGAATTGTATTGCCATATTTTACAATATTACGCAAACCATAATATTATAGGTATGTTGTGGGAGGGAAGTTAAAACTGAGGATATTGTTTTTATTAATAGTATAGATTAACAAGGTATGCTGCTTCTCGACTTTTCAATGAATGGTCCGAAACTGCATCCTTTAATAGTAGTGGGTTTATTGTCACAGCTCCTATTACAACTGCTGTCTCTCCAGTCGATAATAATGTCCTAAAAGTCTATATAGATGCAGCTGTTTTTCCAGATATCAGGAGGGCATTTTACTGCACTTACAGTGCTTAGCTGATCTACATTTGGCAGAGACTATTGCAATTAAAGAAGCTTTATCATGGTGCAAGGACAGAATTTTGCAAGGATTTTCATTTTCTCGAATTGTCAGATTGTTTGCAATTTATTTAATGGTTCATTGCTAGATCACTCATATGCAGGATGTGTTATTAATGAGTGTGGAACTCTAAAACGACACTTTGAGGTGGTGTCTCTGCAGTTTATTCAGCGATCAACGAATAAATTAGTTCATGCATTAGCACGGACTGCTCGTTCTCAATTTGATTCTTCTAGTTGGTTTTCTTATATTCCGTTATGTATTAAACATTTTTATTAATATAATAATAGTTTTTATCAAAAAAAAAAAACAAAACTAACAAATTATTAAATCTCAAGTTTAACATAATAATGTTTTTTTTTTTTTTTGTTTTCAAAAAAACATAATAATGGAATATGTAACAGATTAGCAGATATGGTGCAACTTGCGAGGGCGTAACTAGAAATAGAAAATTGAGAAACAGTTTGGAAAGGCAATTGTTTATTATCCCGAGAAGGGGGATAGAGACAAGAGGGTTAAAATGGTAAGATGTGACGTCGTTCTCAAGCGGAGAAGGGATTAACCCTACCCTTTCCTTCTCTGCGGAGACAGCGACTTACTATGGAATCTCTCCCTTTCTCCTTTAATGGATAGTGACGCCCCTTTTTATTTCATTCGCATCAAGTTTTTATAACTTTTTAATAAGAAAAATACTACATGAATTCTTTTTTCTTGCTAAATTTATAGGGTCCTTCTCTCCGTCCGTTTTAATGGTCGGGAAAAACACTTGTGGAATTAAACCCGAGTTCTCCCAAAATTTCTCCCCACAAAGAGAACTCACTTGCCACTTGAGCTACCCAACTAGGTTAATACTACATGAATTCTTATTTCTTATTTCTAAATTTTATTTTCTCTCACATTTTTTTTAACGTAGACACTTATCTTGGAGATCACATGATAAAATATCTAATCCTTATTGGAGTAAAAATGTGGAAGTAATATTTGAGAGTATATGTAATATAACTCTTTTAATAAATTACTCCATATATTTTAATGAATTAATGGCCGTTTTTGTCCTTCAACTATGTCCTAATTATCAATTTGATCCTCAATTATCAATTTTGACTAATTAAATCCTCAATTATTGATTTTATAATCGATTTGGTCATTCGTCAAACTGATCGAGAACTAATTTGGTAATTACAGAGGACCAAATCGGTTACGAAATCAATGGTTGAGGATTTAGTTTAGTTGATCAAAATTGATAGTCGATGACTAATTTGGTAATTATGGCATAGTCAATGAATCAAAATAGCCATTAATTCTATTTTAATAAAAATAATTCTTTTATGAGATCATAAGACGTGTAATATTTTGTATGACTGTATAAAAGAATATTATATTTTAATTAAAAAGTATTACATGTCTTACCTGAAACAATTTCACGCAATACTTATCCTTTTAATAAATATCTATAAGAAAAAAAATTACTTTTAGTTTTCAATTATTTTAACATTATCACATTTAGTTATACTTTTGTAATTGTGTCATTTTACATCACTAGAAGTTTACTCATGCGATGCACGGAAAATAACATATATTTAATAATTATATTATTTACAAAATGTGTAGAGTGCAAAATAAAAAAATATTAAAAAATCAAAATATTATATGACAATTTAACAACCTCTTATTATAATAAAGCATGTATGGTTCGTATCGAATTTTGCTTTATAATGAATTTGGTCTTGGAATTAAATTAAAGGAGACCAAAAACATATCACTTGTATAGTGATACAAAGAGTTATACCAAAAAGGTCACAAAGGTTGAACTCAATTTGTGGGTATATATATGCAATGAATGCCTAAAAACTGGAGTGCAAAGTCACTTTGATAGACACAAGTTTTGAATTTGATAATTGAGTTTTTTCCACTTTTTGTCCTATGACTTCAGTGTTTCTGTCAATTTAGGTACACGACTTTCATTTTGTCACTTTTAGTCCTTAACTTTAATTTTTTTGTCACTTTTAGTCCTTGACTTTGATTTTTTTCCACTTTTAGTCCTTTCGGCCATCCGAGCGACAACTTTTAATCGAAATCAACAAATTGTTTTGTCATTAAGGGTAAAAGTGTATTTTGATAAAATTCTAAATATATTTATAAATAAAATCAGATAAAAAATAGGAAAAAGAAACGTTATTTACTTGTTCTGCTTCACTTTTTAAGCAACAACTTTTAATCGAAATCAATAAAATATTGTGCCATTAAGTGTAAAATTGTCTATTGGTAAATCTCTAAATACATTAAACGTTATTTACCATTAATGACACAACAATTTGTTAATTTCGATTAAAAGTTGTCGCTCGGGTGACCGAAAGGACTAAAAGTGGAAAAAAAATCAAAGTGAAGGACTAAAAGTGGCAAAAAAATTAAAGTCAAGAACTAAAAGTGGCAAAATGAAAGTCGTGTACCTAAATTGACGGAAACACTAAAGTCATAGGACCAAAAGTGGAAAAAACTCTTTGATATTTTAAATTAAATGTTATCAGCACAACAAATAATATATTTGGTTGCCAAAGTTATTAGAATTTGCATACTCTAAATTAGAATTTTTAGCACTTTTAGTTCCACGACTATCGTGGTACTTGCAGGATTGATCCACGACTTTCAAACTTTGCAATTTTGGTGCACGACTATTATTTTTGTTGCAAAAATTGTCCTTTTTCCCGCCGGAAAATAAATCCGGCGGTTTTTCCGACGGTTTTTCCGGCAATTTTTCGCTGGAAAAAATATCGACATATTTTTCGTCAAAAAAAAAAATCCCTTTTCAAGTAGGATTAAAATGAGCATTTACATTGTTGAAAAAAAAAATCTCCTTTCAAGCAGGAAAACATTAGTTGTCATGTTTAACACGCCATCTATTGCAAAAAAAAATAATAATAATTCATTTCTAAAATGCATGAGATCGTGTCAGTATGGACTCCAAAATTATTTTGATTTTGGTAAACTTAAAGTTAAAACTAATTCATTTCTTAAAAAATATAATCTTAGTAAAATTAAGTACAAATTCAAAATAATTTTTACTTTTTAGTTTAAATTTAATCTTAATAATATCGTTTTTGTTGATCTTGAATTTTTACTAATAATTTTGAATTTAGTACTTTTTTTTTGAAACCTAAATTTAGTACTTAATTGGCTAAAAACTAAAAAGTAAAAAAATTTAAATTTGAACTAACAAATTCAAAATTCCCCTTTTTAGAATTAACTTTAATTAGTTCACAAAAATAAAAATAATTTTGGAGTCCAGACTGTACTGACGCGATCACATGTTTTTTAAAAATGAATTAGTTTTTTTCGGCAATAGATGACGTGTTAAATATGACAATCGATGTTTTCCTGCCTGAAAGGGAAATTGTTTTCAACAATGTAAATTCCAATTTTAATCCTACTTGAAAGGGAAATTTTTTCAGACGAAAAATTGACAAAAAAATATACCGATATTTTTTTTCCGGCGAAAAATTACCGAAAAATCGCCGGATTTATATTCCGGCGGAAAAAGGACCATTTTTGCAACAAAAACAATAGTCGTGGACCAAAATTGCAAAGTTTAAAAGTCGTGGACCAATCATGCAAGTACCACGATAGTCGTGGGACTAAAAGTGCTAAAAATTCCTCTAAATTACTACAGTAAATGTAATATTAGTAAATGCATACTATGTCTGTTGTTTTAGGTTTCCAAAGATAATATATCTCTTTGGTAAATGTAGGTCACGCATGTTGCTTCTTACAAAGATTAATAATAATTAATTTACATTCTTTTATATATGTATGTGTGTGTATTAATTTCAATAACATTGATATTTTCATCTTATTGTCAAGTTTTAATTTCAAATTATATCATGGATCATGGTCCACTTTACATGGTGGATCATGGTCCAAAATAACGTCGTTTTATATAAAGTGCCAACTAGTTCATCATATTTAGTAACATTATTATGTACTGTGTTCATAACATTTGTTCTATATGTTTATAAATCTAAACCTTAATATCTATAAACACTAAACTAAATGTATATCATATGTATTTTCATTTACTCTATAGTAGGTTCAAAATGTTCATTCTTTATGTTTATAAAAACAAAGCCTAATGTACATAAACATTACACTAAAGTAATGACTTTATGTACCTATAAATTTATTTATTTTAAATAAAAATATATCAATATGAATATCATTTAAAAGATCTCAATATATAAGAGCTTTTTAATGACATTTTTATACATTAATTTTGTTTGTTCAAAATAAAATAAAAAAGAGAAAAGTAATTCAAGTTTATATATATATATATATATATATATATATATATATATATATATATATATAAAGTAAAAAAAAAGGATAACTATTGGGTTTTAATACTTAATTTTATGTTTTTATATTTGGAATGTAGTTTTTTGTGAGAAATTGCAGCAATTTCATGGTCAAGTCTTATAGCTTAACATATAAGAGACAACCTTAATCAAGTTGGTCAAATTGTGGGCTTGATAATCGCAAGGTTCCAAATTTGATACCAGTGAGAGTGACCTATTGGACTTATTGATTTGAGCTCGTCAGCTAGGAGAAATCTATATTAATTTATCTCATTGTGGACTTTTGCCGACTAAAATCACAAGTCAAGATTTACCAGTGCACATCATCAGGTAGTGGATTTCCCTCGTCACAAAAAAAATGTTATCATGTAATTTATTCATTCAATTAAAGGCCTGTTTGGAAACCTGAAAATGTGTTTTTTTTTTTTTTTTTGAAAAATTATCATTCTAGTGTTTGGGATGAAGGTTAGAAAATTATCTTTTTTTTTTTTTTTGTGTTCAGCTGAAAGTTAAGAAATTGTATTTTTTTTGTTTGTTTTTTTTTTCCTGAAAATGAATATATTATTTGTTATAATAGTAATAGTAATAGTAATAGTAATAGTAATAGTAATAGTAATAGTAATAGTAATAATAATAATAATAATAATAATAATAATAATAATAATAATAATAATACGTGGTGTGATGTTGGTAGTGGTGGTACGTAGTAATAATCCATAAACTAACATGAAGAGAGATGAGAGAGAACAGAGAGACAAGAAAATAAACGATTCGGAAAATGTCTTATGACTAAAAATTTAGAAGACATTTTCAGCCAAATTAAACCTTTTTGCATTGACCAAAATAAATATTTTCCTTTGACTCTGTTTTCTTTGAATATCCAAACATGAAAAAAGTTCATAAAAAAAAGACTTTCGGAAATCATTTTCGGGTTTTCAAACGGATCCTAAATGAAGTTCCAAGAGAGTGATAAAATTTCATGTTTGGACAAGAGGCTTGAATAATCAAGTTGTATATCACCCATCTTTACTAAACAGTGAAACGATTAAAAAGTTAAACGAAAGATTTGTTGAAAGTCAAGATTGTAATAAGATAAAATTAAGTGAATAATACTAAATATGATATGTCATAATAGTCGAGAAGTAAAAAAATTGTAATTTGTTCATATTTATAATAATATTTTCCCATCTAATATGATCAATCCACTTGTTCAAAGATCCAAGCAAGATTGAACCAAAAACGACTAATATATTACTTTAAAACTTTAACCACTACTCTATTACAATTACTTTAACCACTCTATTACAATTTTACTGACTCTATTATATTGTATTATATATTCATCTATACTTTCTCAACCTGTTAAAGCACAAAGAGTCAATACCGTTTCTACTAAGGTCCGATCTCATGACCTCTCATTTGGGAGAGTTACATGTATTGAACCGTTATAGAGAGAGATACAGTCCTATAAGAGAATGAGCACAAATCTCTCATATTCTAATGCTACTACATTATTGACTAAGTATAACCATAATAATAAAACTATACAATATATTATTATGAATACTAATAATATGGTTAACACTCCCCCTCAAGCGCAAGGTTGAGTGGGCGCAACATTGAGCTTGTCTCGAAGTAACTGGAACCGCGGTGCCAGTAAGGGCTTGGTGAAGATGTCCGCCAGTTGATCGCGTGTTGAAATGAAATAACAATCAAGTCCCCGGAAGCAACCTTGCCACGTACAAAATGGTAGTTGATTTCACATATTTAGTGCGGGCATGGAAGACAGGATTGTTTGCTAAATAGGTAGCACCAGGATTGTCACACCAAAGAGTAGCTGGTTTCCCCGAATGAAGCCCTAATTGATACATACTATTTTGTACAATAATTCACCCCTTATTTTAGTTGTTTGTATGCTTATTTTCTTTATCCTAGTGAAATTGAGAATTATTTGTGTGTTATATTGTCACAAGGGTTGAATTATCTACAAGGAGCAGCAAAGGAAGAATTTTGGAACATTTTGGACAAGTTTTGGAAGAAAAGGAAATTACCTAAGGACGGAAGGAAACAAGAATACGAATTGGAAAAGAATTGGAAGTTGCCTCATGGGCCCAAGACCCATCTATCTCCTATATATTCTACATATTCTCTACAATTTAAGAAGTTCCCAACCCTAGTTAGTTTTAGTTTATATTTCCCCTTCTCTTTATATTTCCCTAGTATAGTTTAGATTAGTTTTATATTAGATTATTGAATCTCAAGCTTGGAATCACGGATTGAAGTTGGAATTGTTCTTCATTATCAGTAAAGTTTTCTCTTCCCTTTATATTTCTTGCAATATTTATGATGATCTATTATAGTTTTGCTTTGTTTACTTTTATGATGCATGCGTAGTTAGCTTTTGGGTTTGGATTAGGGTTCTATTGCTATTCTTGATGCTAGGTTTATAATTATTGCATAAAGGGATAATTTGTTGATCTAGGGTTTTTATATTTGAATTGGATTATAAATTCCTCTTATTGATAATTGATGCACAACTTTTATTGATTTGCTTTGAATAGGATTTCATTACAACGAAAATTGGGTGAAAGACTCAGCCTAACCAATTTCAACCCAATTTTTCCTACTATGAGAATAGGGGTAATTTGGGGGCTTATAATGCTTTTGTATTTAAGGTTATGATCGATGCATCACGAAAGTGGGGCAATCTTAGCCTAATTCTTGTTATTGATTACGAAAGTAGCTAACTTGAATTCTTGAGTGCATTGCCAATAAATCCCTTGGCTAATTGTTTTTCCCCATTTTTGAGATTGTTAGAGCATCAAGATTGCAATACCCCTAATCTGACCCCACTCTTTTATCATATAGTTTATCCCTTATTTATTTTGCATTATTTTATTTCCATTCTTTAATTTTAGTTTGCTTGGATTCTAGTGAATTCCAATACTTTAGTGCCTAGGATTTAATAATTCACACAATACGTGTCATATCCCCAATCCTCAACGGAACGACATTTACACCCTCTTTTTACACTCACAATTATACTCATCACTAACTCACGTAGTAGAGAAACTAACCAGGTGACCTCAACGGAGACATCGGCCAGACCTTTATATACTGCCTCTGTAGACGAACGTGTTACCGTGAGTTGTTTCCGAGAGACCCATGAAACAAGATTGTCCCCAAAGAACACTACGTAGCCACTGATGGATTTCTTGTCGACCGGACAACCGGCCCAGTCGGAGTCAGAGTAAGCGTGTAACTCGGTGTTCGGAGACAATACAACACGTAACCTAAACTCTTGTGTACCTTTAACATAACGGAACACCCTCTTGAGCAATCCCCAATGATCGTCAGTGGGAGAGTGCATGAACTGATAGAGTTGGTTAACTGAATAGGACAGGTCTAGACGAGTGATGGTGAGATACTGTAGGGCACCAACAATTCGACGATACTGAGTGGGATTCTCAAAAGGTTCCATAGAAGGAGTAGCAGGCCGAGTGACGGCCGCTGGGTTAAAATATCCTTCATGTATTGCTTTTGAGATAAAATGAAGCCTTTGCTGTCAGTGAGTGTCTCTATACCCAAAAAGAAACTAGGTGAACCCAGGTCCCTGATCTTGAACGCGAATGACAGCTATAGAAGGAGGGTATCTATCAACTTGGAATCATTGCCCAACATGAGGGTATCTATCAACTTGGAATCTTGTCGACATACACAAGTAAAAATACCCGAGAGGATTTAACGGTATAATATAAAAGAGATACATCAGTCTTCGACGGATGAAACCCGATTGTTACGAGAAAGCCATGCAGTCTCTTAAACTAGGCCCGCGGAGCTTGTTTTAGACCATATAGGGACCGTTGCAAGTGATAGAAGTGGTCAGGATGTAGGGGATCTTCGTAGCCAGGTGGTTGCTTTATATACACGGTTTCAGCTAAATGTCCATTTAAGAATGCATTGTGAACATTTAGTTGGCGTAGAGTCCAGGAGTTAGAGACTGCAAGGGAAAACAGCAGCCTTACTGTAGTTGGTTTGACTACTAGACTGAACGTGTCAAAGAAATCTTTCCTGCAACCTGATTATACCCTTTAGCTACGAGGCGAGCTTTGTACCGTTCTACTGAGCCATTTGCTTTGTGTTTGGTGCAGAATGCCCACTTGCATCCGACGATATTCATATAAGGTGTAGGCGGTATTAGATTCCAAGTGTGATTATGTAATAGCGCATTGAATTCTTGGTCTATGGCGTCACGCCATTGTGGATGTCCAACTGCTTGGGAATAGCACGTTGGGTCAGTGGTGGTATTGAGAGCAAAGAACTGCTCACCCGTGCCTTTAGTTTTGCGCCGTGTCCGCATAGTGTGTCCACGTCCTTAGACCTGACCTGTGTAGGATTGAGTTTGTGAGGATGTGGATGTGTTAGCACCCGTGGAAGCGAGGGCCAGAGTATCAGATGAAGACGGCAGCTGAATAGACAACGTATCAGGTTCTAGAGCCAGTGGTGGGGTTGTGTGCAGCGGAATTGGTGGGGTTTGGGAAATAACAGGGCCAACACCCCATGGTGAGTGTGCCGGTGAGTGATTATCCTATGAAGCAGCCTGCAAAGCAAATGGAAAAACACTTTCATCAAACCGCATATGACGGCAAATAAAGACCTTCCTCGTGTTAAGGTCCAGACATCGGTATCCCCTAAAAGAAACAGGGTAACCTAAGAAGACATAAGGTGCCGACCTATATTCGATTTTGTGACGGTTGTAAGGTCTAAGATAGGGAAAACACTGACACCCAAAAACCCAAAAAAACGTATAAGGTGGATAACTTAGGTGCACACGGTAATATGGTGTTTCAAATTTTAGAGCAGACGACGGTAGGCAATTTATTAGATAGGTGGCTGACTCGAAGGCCTAGTCCCAATATTTTAGTAGAGTGGAACTTTCGGCCAGTAGGGCGAGGCCGGTTTCAACCACGTGTCTATTCCGGCGTTCTACCCTTCCATTTTACTCATGGGTATAGGCACAGGACTTTCGGTGAATAATACCGAGGGACTCAAAAACTCTATGAAGATAGCGATATTCGCCTCCTACGTCGGATTGAATGGCTTTGATAGAACGTGAGAACTGCCGTTCTAGCATCGCTCGAAAGACATCAAAAATTTTATATATATATATATATATATATATATATATATATATATATATATATATATATATATGATTTTAGCCTTAATGGAAAAAACCAGTAGAAACGCGAGTAGTCATCTACAAATAGAACGAAATAGCGACAACCAGAAACTGAAACAACAGGTGACGGACCCCAAATGTCCGTATAAATTAAATCTAATACATTATTTGTACTACGGGAAACCCTATCTAAAGGAAATCGGGCCGATTTGGCCATTTGACAAGCAGTACAAAGTTGAGCTGGAATGGCTTTATTTGAGGTGACCGGGCACTGTTTGAGGACATGATCCAGAGCTTGATTGTGCGGGTGGCCCAAGCGTTGATGCTATACACTATAAGACGCTCTCGCGGAAAGAAAAGCAGAGTGACTACGAGGAACGAGTAGCTTGTATAGACCTCCCGCAGTAGACCCTCTAAGAAGAACCGCCTGTGTTTTGGAATCCTTCACAAGAAACAAACTCTTATGAAATTAAAAAAAGACATCGTTTTCATTTGTGAATTTATAAACTGACAGTAATGGTAATGACAATTGAGGAACACATAAAATACTGGACATTTTTAATGTGTGAGAGTTGGAATAGATAACCGATCGGCCCACACGGGAAACATCCAAACCTGCTCCATTGCTGACCTTCAAAACATCCCCTCCGGAGTAGGAAGTCGAGTGATCCACCATTTGATCATCGGGATTTGTATGCGATGTCGCCCCAGTGTCAGGGTACCACGCATCCACGCCGGACTGAGTTGCGACGTCACTGGAGTATGCCACATTGGCGTGAGATTCCGGCCGATCTACATATCGGCGAAAGCAGGTCACGGTCGTGCGACCTGCAGATTTGGTGGCACGGAGTTCCGCCTCACCTACGCCCCTAGCCACCACCATTCCGTCCTTGGCCTTGCCGTCCGCGACCATTCGAGGGGATGTCGGCTTCCGGAATTGCTGCGACCGCGCCCAGCAAAGAACGCCTGCGATCTTTGCGTAATCGAAGAATCTCCAGGCAGAAGGTCGTCGGAGTGAATGAACTCCTGGGCTTGCAGGTGGTCGGCCAGTTGAGGGAGTGTCACCGGAGTGCCGGCGACAGTGAGGGAGCTGACCATCGATCGGAATGCCGGACGCATGCCGCGCAGCACATACAGAATCTGCTCCTTCGCCGAAAGTGGCCGGCCGGCTAGTGATAAAGCCTCGACCAGCATCTGGGCCTTTCCTAAGTATTCGGACGGCGTGGTGTTGCCTTGACGCAGCGTCTGAAACTGGCCTAGAAGACTGAGGCACCGCGATCGGGTGGAGGAGGCGAGCACTGCTGTTATGGACTCGCAGACCGCACGCGACGTGTCTCGACCCACCGCCAAGTATATTACCTCATCGGATAATGATGAGATCATCAATGACAAAATCAGTTGATCTTGTTGGACCCAGGCGAGATACGCTGGATTCGGGGGAGAAGCCGCCGGAGAAGAGGAGGCGTCCGTCGGCGTTGGAGAGCCAAGAGTGGCCTGCGGACATGGCAGGCTGCCATCTAAGTATCCCAAGAGGCCTTGACTTTTAAGAAACGGGTAGATTTGGGTACGCCGGAAACAAGGGAAGTCGCGTGCCAGTCATTGTTCTGTCCATCGTTGCTGCTGGTTTGTGAAGCTGCTGCTAGGGTCGCCGGAGTCTCACCATTGCTCGCTGAGAAACCATCGGCGTAGCCTCCAACCATGCTCCAAGCCGCCTATCGTCGCACAAGAGGAGAAGGGAGTTCGCCATCGTCCTGTACTGCCGCCAAAGCTTCTGTAGTTGGCTGAGAGGGAAAACGAGTGAGAAAGATGAAAACAAACGAAATCAATTTGGGGAAGAAAATTAGATTGAGTTTTGCTGAATTGACAAAAATGCCCCTCATTTAGACGGTCAACTAATGAGATAATAGACAGAGGACCAACATTGTTCTCGTCACAATAAGTATGTCCATAAATTGTCTGAATTTTTTATGGAAGACTAAAATTGTCCATGCCACTAAGTCTAGGACCAAAAAAGAAATTTACTCAAATTGGCTACTATTATTACACAATGACATTTTAGTCTTTATATCACTTCTTTCCTTTTTATTCCCAGTAATTCTATTCCGCACCTACCAAACAATGTGATTTGAATTCTTACTTTATTCCACCGAATTGTAATTCTTTTCTCTCCTAATTCCTTCCTCCAAACCAAAAGCCCGTTGGTTCACAAGATCTCCTGATCTAGGAGTATGTGATCCTAGCTTCAACCCACTCACTAGTGATATACTCTTTTCTATGTATATTCAACAAAATATAAAGTAAAGCTTAACAAAATATAGAGTATTGTAAAGTTATAATAATAATAATAATAATTATTATTATTATTTTTGCATTGCATTGCATTGCATGAACATATAATATACACAGTAACTCTGAAAATAGTACAACTTCAATAAAGTTTGAGAAAATGGTGCGTAGTAATTGAATTACATGCAAGCGTATATTACAATATACAATACATTGTTACACTTGTACAAAGAGAGAGAGAGAGAGAGAAATGCAAGTATACTAACCACTGCAACTATCTGAAACATTGCAGGCCTCGTTGCAGAGTTTTGGCAGAAACTCTTTTAACTTTTATCTCTCCTCAAATAATTCTCTCCCCCTCTCTCTCTCTCCCTCTCCACAACAGGCACAAACTCTCTCTCTCTCTCTTTCTCTCTCTATATTGGATATGGAGGAGCTGAATGCCTACTGCATTACAGCATGGCTGCGTAGGCCTCTCTGCATAATGATGTGATGGAACACCGTACCCCTTTCTCTCAGACTCTTCACATTTTTATTTTTATTTTTTTAAATTTTCATAATTCTGTGTAGAGTTTCTTCATTCTCTCTCTCTCCCTTTTTTCTGTATGCTGACTCATATATCAATGTGGGTTGCTCCATGAAACCGAGGATAAAAGAAGTGGCTCTGGAATTGGATGAAACGCTGTCGTCTTGTGATGCTTACTACTAGCTACTGCTAAGCTTTAGCCCCTCCTCTGCATCTTCTGAACTTTAGTAAAGGGCTCAAGGGCATCTCTTTTTTCCTCTTTGGGTACTAAAGAATGGTGGCAGTTTCGTTTGAAAGTCTTGTTTTTTTGGGTTTCTTGGTGCTTTTGAGCTTTGGGGGCTCTGTGGAGGCGAATGATGGTGAGTGAGTGGTTTAATGTGGGGTTCCTTTTTTTGTATATATTTTAATCATTTTGTTAATCATGAGGAGGAGTTTAGGAAATGAGAAGCTTCCCCTTTGTTTATTATTCTTGGGTTTATTATTTTAATGATGTTTTTGACCTTATTATGTGCTGATTACATCGTACTTTGTCTGTTATTGCCCTTTGCTGCCTTGTCTTCTTGTGCCAAAATGTTATCTTTCCTTCTTCTAATGCTTTCTCAAAATGATGACCCAGGTTTTTACCTCCATTTTTTTTATAGGGACTACTTTAATGGAGATTAAGAAGGCATTTAAGGATGTGGAGAATGTGTTGTATGACTGGACAGATTCACCTTCATCAGATTACTGTGGATGGAGAGGTGTTAGTTGTGATAATGTCACCTTCAATGTTGTTGCACTGTGAGTAATTTATCTTAATAAAAATACCCTTTTCTCTTCTTTAAATAATTGTTTCATTTCATTAAGTAATAATGTACTTTTGGGGGGTTGTTTGGCCAAAGATTTTTGACATTATTGTCTTAACACACTTTTGTTGTAGAAATCTATCAGGTTTAAATCTTGATGGGGAGTTGTCTCCAGCAATAGGACAACTAAAAGGCCTACTGTCCCTGTAAAGTCCCTTTCCTAGACTTCTCTTTGTGTTTTATGGTTTTTTGTAACTATATGTCTGCTTAAGGGGTGATGGTGTAGAAACAAGAAAATGATTTGTGTTTTTGATGTTTTGGATAGTGATTTGAAGCAGAACCGGCTTTTGGGTCAAATCCCGGATGAAATTGGAGACTGTTCATCTTTGAAGAGCTTGTATGTTTAGCATGTTTTCCACTTCAGATTTACAAAAATCCTTGTGTTTTGTTTGTTAGTTAAATAACTGAAATTTGGTACTCATCTAAATTGTCCTATCAATAGGGACCTATCCTACAATGAGCTATATGGCGATATTCCCTTCTCAATTTCAAAGCTAAAACAACTCGAAGGCTTGTAAGTTGTTCCCCACAAGTTCTTCATTAGTTGTGCCGTGTTTCCTTGTTCTTTCATGTTTTTGTCTTCCCTGTCTTGTCAATAAACTAAATATAGTATGGATTGGTTTCTAGGATTTTGAAAAATAACCAGTTGATTGGTCCGATTCCTTCAACATTGTCTCAGATCCCGAACTTGAAAATTCTGTAAGTTTCCATCTTCAACCTTGATTGATCAACTCGGGTGTTATTGAATAACGGGTGGTCTGAGTATGTTTTGAAATAATTTCTCCAGAGACCTGGCACAGAACAAGCTAAGTGGAGAAATACCGAGACTGATATATTGGAATGAAGTTCTACAATATCTGTGAGTTTAAAATTTAAAAACACCTTCATTACTGGAGTTTTCTCGTATAAAATGATCTCTGTTAGCGGTTTTTGGTATTAATTCCACACTCAGCATAAGTAACGCATTATGGTGAATTTAGGGGACTGCGGGGGAACAACTTGGTTGGTTCCCTTTCTCCCGATATGTGCCAGCTAACGGGACTGTGGTACTTGTAAGTTACAAATTATATCGTTATTTAAAGCAATTCGAACTGTTGGTATATTAGTATACATACATCTGCTGATGTGTTGTATGCCATATGCAGTGATGTTCGAAATAATAGTTTAACTGGTTCAATTCCTCGGAGCATTGGCAACTGCACTGCCTTCCAGGTTCTGTAGGTACCTTGACTAGGAAATGATTATGCTAAAATCTCCCGAGTTTTGTAATTTATTATATTTGGTCTAATAAAAGACATTTCGACTTTTCATTCTTAGGGATTTGTCTTACAACAACTTGACTGGCGAGATACCATATAACATCGGGTTCCTGCAAGTAGCCACATTGTAAGTGTATAGAGAAATGCAACTTATCTAACACTACACAAAGCGGTATTACTATGGATTCCTTGGAATTTTCACTAATTATCTGTGAATATGAATATCAGATCTTTGCAAGGGAATAAACTTTCAGGAAAAATCCCCCCGGTCATTGGCTTGATGCAGGCTCTTGCGGTATTGTGAGTTTTTCCAAACTTATTCTATCTTCATGAAACTCTATTACCTTATACGTACCAAAAGGGTGTTTATGGAAAATAAGCATCTACCTGTCATTTAACTTATTCTATAACATCTGTTACCCGCTTAATCTATTTTCTTTATAGGGATCTAAGCTGTAATGTGTTGAGTGGACCAATCCCTCCCATCCTGGGGAACTTGACTTACACTGAGAAATTGTAAGTATCTCGTCTTCTATCCACTTAGGATCAAGCGCTTACCTCTATAACTAGTAGCGAGGCGCAACATTATTTCCTTATAGACTACCATCACATTTTTGAGAGGCAGGTGTTGGACTTGGCCCTTTACTGGCCTCCACCCAACAATCCCCTAGCCACTAATTGGTGGACTTGACCCTTTACCGGCCTCTGCCCAATAGTTTTGTCGTTTAACACTGTTCTTGCATTCAGGTATTTACATGGAAACAAGCTAACAGGGTCCATTCCTCCCGAGCTTGGAAATATGACAAATCTTCACTATCTGTATGAATGCTTTCTATTATTCCTTTTTCCGTTGATGAGTAAAGAAGCTATAGATCTAGAAAGCATTTATATCTTCTAGCAATTGAGAGCGTGCATCACTCAAATTTGGATTTGCCGTTATTATTTTGACAGGGAATTAAACAATAATCTACTTACCGGTCGTATACCACCAGAACTCGGGAAGCTTACAGAGCTGTTTGATTTGTATGCCATGTTCCTTTATGTGATATTAATTAGAATAGTTGTGCTAGTAGCGGTTTTTATTTATTTTTTTGTTTATGTATACCTTGCACTTGCAGAAATGTAGCCGAAAACCTCCTTGATGGCCCCATACCTGATAATCTCAGCTCGTGTAAAAATCTGAACAGCCTGTAAGCTTTCAACCCTATTCGATGAAACATTGATGCCAAATTTAGTATTTAAAAAATATTAATTCGTTGATCCAACTACAGCAATGTTCATGGGAACAAATTGAATGGGACCATCCCACATGCATTTCAAAAGCTGGAAACTATGACTTATCTGTAAGTTAGATTCGTTTTTAAATTCTGTATTTCAGTGTAGGAATCAAAATGGCTTTCACTTAAATGAATGTTTCCCGGCATTTGCTTTTGTGCATACCTATATTCTACTATTCCCCTGCCGGTTCAACAATGTTGTCTACGTAGTTTTTGTTAATACTAATTTTTCTTGATCCAAATAGTCAAGTGGACTGATAAATTCAGATTGCATAAGCTAACTATGCATTTCGTGCTTTCCTTTTTTAAGGAATCTCTCGTCTAATGGCATAAGTGGTCCCATTCCAATTGAGCTATCCCATATTGGAAACCTGGATACATTGTAAGTGCAAACTTAATTTGTGCTGAATTTATACTTTGCTTGTAAAACCCTTTTACCCTTCTCGGTTCGTTTCTTTTGGATGGTCAGGGATCTTTCGAATAATAAGATCAGGGGCTCGATTCCCGATTCCCTTGGTGACCTCGAACATCTTCTGAAACTGTGAGTTCATGTATTTGGCAGACTTGTTGCTGCTCTATTAGATTTTCTATTTATTTACGGTTTCTCAATTTGATAATGCTACAGAAATTTAAGCAAGAATGATATATCTGGACATATTCCAGCAGAGTTTGGCAATTTAAGAAACATCGTGGAGATGTAAGAAACCTAACTTTCTAAACTATACATAGCAATTATGTCGAATTGTTTAACATTCATCTTTGTAATGTCTTATCATTACAGTGATATTTCGAGCAATCACATTTCTGGTCCGATACCTCAAGAACTCAGTCAACTTCAATACCTCTTCTCGCTGTAAGTGAAGCTACATAAATGTGTAGTTGGTCCGATACATTGATGGTTTGATATTTTGTGCATTTTTGTTTCGTATCTTATGAATCCTTTAGATATTGGTTCTTCAGCACAATGGTACGTTTTTTTCCAGAATTCTTATGGGTTCCATTTCCTATTACATACATATGGCAGGAGAGTAGAAAATAACAATTTATCAGGCGATGTGGTGACACTGGCAAATTGCCCGGCTCTTAGTGTTCTGTAAGTGCAGAATTAAATCAATACGTGACTTTCGTTTTATCCTACTATGATATTATTTGGTATGATTGATTTCCCTGCAATTTGTAGAAACGTCTCGTACAATAATTTAGTTGGGAATATTCCAACCGGGAACAACTTCTCAAGATTTTCACCAGATAGGTAGAGAATATTGTCACTTATGCTTGCACATACGTTTTTCCTTATCATACTTGTGCGATTATTTGACTTATTTTTTCTTTAGTTTTATTGGAAATCCATATCTCTGTGGATATCAGCTCAATTCTTGTCAATCGTCTCATCCCAGAGGGAGAGGTGAGAATGCCTCAAAACTCAAAAGATGTGTCGGTTCTTTAGTATCGATTAAGTTGGCCAAAATGATTTGCTTGTCTCATCTCACATACTTTTCGTTTCTCTTTTCTGGGCAAATGCAGTCATGATCTCTAAAAGAAGTATCCTCGGGATTGCTTTGGGTGGCTTGATGATTCTTCTGATGATTTTAGTGGCAGCATGCAGGCCACAGAATCCAACACGGATGGAAGCATCAATTGATAAACCGAGTAAATCCATAACTTTTCTTGTCTACGAGCCCTAATTTTCTTGATTGATACACTAAACCCGCATTCTTAGCTACAAATGGCTCAGATTAAATTAATTTGGTAACTCTAGTCTCCAGCTACTGATCTTTGGGTTTTTTTTTTTTTTTTTTTTTAATCAATAGTTTATTACTACTCGTCGCCTAAGCTGGTTATACTTCATATGAACATGGCACTTCATGTTTACGAGGACATTATGAGGATGACAGAGAACTTGAGCGAGAAGTACATGATTGGTTATGGAGCTTCGAGCACTGTGTACAAATGCGTTCTTAAGAATTGCAGACCGGTGGCTATTAAGAAGCTGTATTCTCACCACCCTCAGTGCCTAAAAGAATTCGAGACAGAGCTTGAGACAGTCGGGAGCATTAAGCATCGTAACCTCGTTTGTCTCCAAGGCTATTCCCTTTCTGCAGCTGGCCATCTTCTCTTTTACGACTACATGGAAAACGGTAGCCTCTGGGATTTGCTTCATGGTGAGTATCCTATATCCTATGATGTTTGAACTAAGATAATTTTATGTTATCGTACGAGGTATTATGGTCTTAAATTGCACGAGAAGCATGTTTTAGATCTTTTTTTTGAGTACTACTGACTCTGTTACAATGTAGTATCTGTTCATTGTTACTCTGTTACAATGAAGCATGTTTTAGATCTAAATCCTTGTTGATTACCAACGAACTTCTCAGGGCCAACTAAAAAGAAGAAGCTCGATTGGGACACTCGTCTTCGTATAGCTCTTGGTGCAGCTGAAGGGCTTGCTTATCTTCACCATGATTGTAACCCCCGCATAATCCACCGGGATGTTAAGTCATCGAATATTTTGTTGGACAACGATTTTGAGCCTCATCTCACCGACTTTGGAATTGCAAAGAGCTTATGCACATCCAAGTCCTATACTTCGACCTACGTAATGGGAACTATTGGTTATATTGATCCCGAGTATGCAAGAACTTCCCGCCTCACAGAGAAGTCAGATGTGTATAGCTATGGGATCGTCCTGCTAGAATTGCTGACAGGAAGAAAAGCTGTAGATAACGAATCCAACCTTCATCATCTGGTTAGTGTTTCTATAAAATGTAAATTGTGTGTTTTTAGTGAAAATGACTAAAGATCCAGACTGAATCCAATTAATTAGCTAGTCTAACCCATAGCCTTATAAACTCATATGTTCTCTCTTATTTTATCAACGGGACTCTTATGCTAGCTGTTCCAATGTGGCAGATCCTAACAAAGGCTGCGAACAACGCAGTGATGGAAGCTGTTGATCCCGAGATCTCTGCTACGTGCAAGGATCTTGGCGACGCCAAGAAGGTTTTCCAGCTCGCCCTTCTGTGCACCAAGAGGCAGCCCTTCGAGAGGCCAACCATGCACGAGGTAGTCCGGGTGCTCGAGAGCCTAAAACAGTCAACCGAGCCAAAACAGCTGAACCCAACCGCACTGGCGCCGCTCCCTTCCGCCCACACGCCATGCTACAAGGACGAGTACGCGAATCTGAAGACCCCCCATCTCGTAAACTACTCATCCATCAGCACATCAGACGCCCAACTGTTCCTCAAGTTTGGAGAAGTGATATCCCAGAACAGCAGTGGCTAATTAAGACTAAAAATTATTGTGTTTTGTGTATAAAGTTGTTGAAACATAGAGAAAGGGACAGGTTTGAGAGGGGGAGGTGGGTTTCTGAATGGAGTCTGCAAAGCTGTAAGAGTTTTGGCTACTAGTTCTTGGCATCTTGGTAGTTGAAGACTTGAATTATTGCATTATTGTACATAACTTTAATGCCTTGTAGGTGGTCCTACTTTGACACTGGTATCTATAGTCCTTGTTTGGATCCTGCAGGTTGTTAATGGAGTTTTCAGTAGAAGATATGAACCGTAGATCATGTCAGTCCAAAAATATGATCCAGTGAGTTACAGCTTCAAAATCGTATTCAATGAGATGATGAATCGTTCTTGTTGCTACACAAATGTTGGTTGGTTAGATACTTACATTTGTGCTTTCTTTTTTTTTTTTTTTTTTTGAAAACTGATTTTCTAGTTTATGTTGTCATTTAAATTTTACTGTAAAATACAAAGTTTTGACACCATTTAAGGTTCATTTTTTATTTTATTTTATTATTAAAAAATGTATTACTCCGTAGTATATATGTACCCTAATTATCGGACCTGTATGCAATAATTAGAACATATTTTATTAATTATCATTAAATAAATATATGTTAGGAAATGCTAGGCGTGTATTTAATCAAGACTTTTATAAATGAAAATGTTATACTTTGTATAAATCCTTGTTTGCTTAATTCTAGTAGAAAAATAGTCTAGGGAGTCGGTGTATTATAGAATATGTGTCTATACTAGCTTTTCGTATTACTTGGGTAAAACAAAAGGTTTCATGAAGGCTAAACTACAACAGAAACTTTTGGTATAGATCTTGTTAATTGTTATAGATGTTGTAAAAGAGGGCATAAGTTGGTATTTTAAACCTAAAATTCCAGAGAGAAAAATAGAGCATACTTAGAATATTATATATAATTCGATCTTTTACTTTCTCCTCCTTGTGCTAAATGGAGATTATAAGTCATATGAGATAGTTTCTTTTTTTTTTTTGGTAAATTTACAGGTCTTTCTCTCCGTCCGTTTAACGGTCCGGGGTCCACCCACGTTCGCTCGCTCCGGGAGGCACGGGGAGCTAACCCAAAAGGAATCGTCACTTGTGAGAATTGAACCCGGGTTCTCCCGAAATTCCTCCCCACAAAGAGAGCTCACTTGCCACTTAAGCTACCCCACTGGGTTATATGAGTTAGTTTCCTAATTTGCAAAGTTTCATTGACTTGTGGTATTTCTTGCCTTAATTCAAGACATACCTGGGCGTTGCGACAACTCATGCGAATAGACTTCGCAATAGCTAGGTTCAAGGGGAGCCTAGAGTTGACAGTGGAGCTATTCGACCTGAACCCAATTAGTATTGATTCTATAATGGGTCTCACATAAATTTGATGAATTCTTGATATTTTCTTTATCATACCTTTATGTAATTTGTACTAGACTCTATGATAGTGGATTGGACTTTTGTTGAGTTGAGAGCCCAATAGACGTAAGAATGGTCACTTCAAACTACATAAACAAACATGTTATTCTTTGCTATTTTACTTTTAACTTTATTTTTTGGAACAACACAATTTGGTAAACTACATAAATGTGTTTGCAGGAGTGCTTTACTTCCAAATTTGATTAATAAGAGTTTCTTATTGTTAAATAGTGATTTAAGTTGGCATCAGAGCATATTAGCTTTAAGTTGTTAGTTAGATTATGTGGTAATTACTTAACTATGTGATTCTTCTGTATTTCTTGAAATTCTTGACTACTAGATTTGGTGTCTTGATATATTTCAAAATGAATGATGACATAAAATCACCGCTATTGGTGGGTACGAATTACGCCTAACAGAAGACTCGTATAAAGACCTATCTTCAGTCTCAAGGAAAACGTTTGTGGCAATTTGCATTGATGATGGCAAGTTACATTACAATAATAAGGAACCATGTTCGTAGAGCTGCAACATAATGTACAAGGAACCATGTTCGCAGAGCTGCAAGGCAATATACTCCCACCTATCATTATTTTAAGTTCTTCCAAATCGAAAGGCGTGATGCACCATGGAGATGAAGAGCATCTGCAACGGGGTGCAGCGATGGTGTGGAGGTGGTGGTAAGTGGGAGGTGGTTGTTGTGCTCATTGAAGGAGATGATGAAAATGATTACCAAACAATTTGACAACTTTTTTTTTTTGATAAAAGAGTGACAATGCATATTTAAATAAATATAAATATTTTTTAAGATAAAATTACACTTTTCGTCCCTAAATTATATGGTAATTGTAAAATTCGTCTCTAATTGTTGGTCGTGCTCACTTTTCGTCCCTAAGCTATAATTAACGTCGCAAAGTTCGTCCTTTTAATAACAACTTGTGTCCACTCTTCGTCCCTAAGCTATATTAACATAACAAATTTCGTCCCTAATGTTTTGTTAGTAAAGGGAAGAAATTTACAACATCAATTATAGAGTATATCTTATGGACGAAAAGTGAGCACTATCAATAATTAGAGACGAATTCTACAATTACCTTATAATTTCGAGACGAAAAGTGTAACTCCCCTCCCCCCTCCCCCCTCCTTTTTTTTTTTTTTTTTTAAATAACTATTGTATATATTTTGTATTATGTGAAAAATTCGAAAGTAATGTTTGACAACTTTAACGATCATACTCATATAATTATATATTTCATATATTATTGCACATAGTATAAATAAAAATAATTATCAATGATAATCGGCACAATCATGTATGATATATATAATGATATTGTATTGTTGGTACTGATGTCGGCTAACATGATAAATTTTCTATATAAATTCGACTCTCAATGCAGACTTTCTAGCTCCGCCCCCATATCTCGTCAATTACTAGTTTTCATACCGTAAGTTTTTACCAATAATTTTAAAACTTCATGAGGACTTCTAAAATATCAATTTTAAGAAAATATAGTGTGTTTAATTATTGCATTGTACATAAAGAAAATGGCACTTTTTCCCCCTATATTATGTGCATATAGCATTTTTTCCCCCTGTGTTATTAAAGTGGCAGTTTTTCCCCCTGAAATGTTAAATTGACATTTTTACCCTTAAAAATAATTATTTCATTATTTTTTTCTCCAACAAATTATTACTTATATGTATGGATGATCATATTCGGTTCGAACCTAACCAAACACTAGCAATCATACTGAAATAGTATTGGACGGTTTTGGTTACGATTCAGAACCAAAAAAATAAAATTAAATAATTGTTGAATTGTAAACCGGAACTGAACCACATTCATATATAGTGAAAATGATCAAACACTTATTTGATAAATCAGTACGGTTCGGTTTCAATTTCGATTTTGAACCGCCAATCAAAACTTTTTTATTTATTTTTATAATTTTATTTCTTATTTAAAAATAGTCTAAATTTAACAATTATTTTATTTTATTTTTCGGTTCTGAATCGTAACCGTAACTGTCCATACTTTTTAAGTTCAATTGCTACGGTGTTCGATTAGGTTCGTATCGAATCGTAATCTTCCATACATATTAGTAATATAATTGGTTGGAGAATAAAAATAAATGAAATAGTTATTTTTAAGGGCAAAAATGTCAATTTAACATTTCAGGGGGGAAAATTACCACTTTTAAAATAACTGAGGGGGAAAAACTGCTACTTTAATAACTCAGGGAGAAAAAGTGCTATATGCACATAACTTAGGGGAAAAAAGTGCCATTTTCCCTTGTACATACCTTTAACGCCTTGTACGTGGTACTACTTTGACACTGGTATCTATAGTCCTTGTTTGGATCCTGCAGGATTTTAATGGAGTTTTCAGTAGATATAAACCGCAGATCATGTCAGTCCAAAAATATGAGTTAGTTACATGTTCAAAGTCGTATTCAATGAGATGATGAGTCGTTCTTGTTGGTACACAAATGTTGGTTGGTTACATTTGTGTTTTCTTTTAATGAATGAAAATTGAACTTGATTTTCCAGTTTAAGTTAGTTATCATTAAAATTTAAAACACAGTTTTGACACCGGACCTGTATGCAATAATTAGAACATATTTTTATTAATTATCCTTAAATAAATATGTAAGGAAATGCTAGACTTTATGATAGTGGATTGAACTTCTATTGAGTTGGGAGCCTAATAGATGTAAAAATGATCACTTTGAACTGCTTAAACAAACATGTTATTATTTGCTACTTTACATTTACTTTATTTTTTGGAACAACACTGATAGAAAATATTCCCCACGTTTGACCTCCCTATACTTTCCACGCCCCTGTTCGGTAGTCGAGTCAGAGTCAGATGTTCGGGTCAAAGTCAGTTAGTCAACGTTTGGGCCTATATAAAAGCCCTTCACTCAGGACAAGGGGAGGCCCTTTTCTCTTCTCTCTAGACAACACTTGCACAATTCCTCCCAATTCTCTTTAGAATCTCTAGATCTCTCTTTACAACTTGAAATAGTGAAAGAGACTGCCAAAAGTTAATTTTTGGCGATCTTCTCTCTACTTTTAACATACAATACACTTTCATATACAGATGCAATAGAATTTATACATGCAGGAAATATTAATCGCATCAAACACAAATGGGTAAACTACATAGTGTGTGTAGGAGTGTTTTACTTCCAAATTTGATTAATAAGATTTTCTCATTGTTAAATAGTGATTTCAATTGTATTAGAGCATATTGGCTTTAAGCTGCTAGTTAGATTCTGTGTTAATTGCTTAATTATGTGATTTTTGTGTCTTTCTTGAAATTCTTGGCGGCTAGATTTGATGTCTTGATAAATTTCAGGACGGATGGTGGCATAAAAATAGTAATATTATTGTTCGGGGCGTTAGGCTCAAAAGAGTACGTACAAAGCCCAAAACGACGGTCCAAATAATACAAGCTATAGCTCAAGTAGAGGACTAGGAATAATATTGTAGTCGTGGGGAATCGAACCTTGGTATATGGGTTAGCGGTTAGGGCCAAAATATATGATCTTTAAGGATAGGCAATAATAGTGCTTTATATAGTGTTGAAGGCCTTCCGGATGGTTGACAAATGTACGGCATCGGCTAGTCTTCAATCTTGGCTATACACGTGTTTCCTTCCCTCGCCCCCACTACTTGGATGTCATCGATCCTCACCTGGCTAAGTAAAGTATCATGCCTTTTAAAACATAAGAGATAAAGTGGCTTGGTGATTTGGGCTATGTGTTGTTATGTTGGAGGTCATGGGTTTTAACCTTGTTGGCAACATTTTTTTTTTTTTTTGTTTATTTTGCTCCATGCTTCCTCCTTCACTCTCTATTCCTCATCAATGAAAATGTGGTCCCATGTCGCCATCACTTTTAAAAGTTTTTTTTTTTTTTGAAGTAAATACTTATACAAAATACTATACATAATAATTTTTATGTATTTTGTTGAATTCTTGGTATCTTCAAATATAGTTATTCTACATTTTATCTAAAATATATCAGTACCACTGGACATGCAATACGTTTTTTTTTTTAGTGAAAATATAATAATTTCAATCAAAGACTAATACTTTTTAGTAAAAATTTAATAATTTCAAGTAAACAAAGTAATATTTTTTAAGGAAAAAAAAGTGATAGTTTCCAATAAAAAAATGTAATACTTTTTAACAAACATGCAATACATTTTATAAAAAAAATAATTTTCAATGATAGCATAATACTTTTGAAAGAAAAATTAATATTTTTCTTTAAATATATATATATATATATATATATATATATATATATATATATATATATATATATAATTGAATACTTTTCAATTAAAGATTATTACTTTTCATAGTAAAAATAATATTTTTCGGTGATTTTTAAAATAATACTTTTATACCAAAAATTAATCACTGCATATCGGGGGTGTTTTGTTCATGAAATATTAGATTAACTTAAGGAATGTTAGATTGCTGAGAATGTTAGATTACAGAGAAAGTTAGATTTCCGTGTTTGGTTTAAAACTGAGATATTTTATATAAACTTGCTTTTGTTTGGTTAGTTGAAGATTTTTTTGTTTTTTTTTGTTTTTATATTATAATGATTATTTTACTTTAACACCATTGACTTATTTTTATGTATTTCAATAAATTTCAAACTTAAAATAAATAAATAAGGCAATAGTAAAATATAGAAGTAGATGATTTAAAATTGATTAATTAAGAGTTTGAGAAACATTGTATGTCTTGAGAGGAGAGAAAAATCAATGAATGCCTGCATGGGCAACTCAACTGGTCATAGGGGTGAAGTTTGGGAGAAGAGACAAGGATCAAGTGTACAAGTACTCCGTAATAGACATGTTTTTATCAATAGTTACTATATAATTTATTATTATATTTATAATAAAATTCCAGATTAGTTCAAAGTTTGAGTCAAATATGAATAAAATTTTAACACCCGGTATCTAAACAAAATTTATATTTGAAAATAAAATAATTAAAAATATCCGAATCAGTAACTATTTGGTTTAACTCAAAATTTAAAAACCAATTTTAAATTCGTGTGTTAGTTTGAATAATATGAATTACACTCATTCCTAATTAAACAAAATCAATAAAAGTTTGTAGGGATGTACTGTTTAGAGTTTAAAAAAAATTTTGTTTACTTTTTTTAAGTCATTAAAAGGTTGTGGCTTTTATAATTTTTTTTACAAAATAATCTTTAAAGATAAGAATTAAGAAGAGATTCTAAAAATTCATTTAAATCTAAAAATTTATAAGATTATTTTATCATTTTAAATATTTTAAAAAGTCTATTGAAATCGTTACTTAACATTGAGAAACTCATTAATCGAATTTGGAATTAAGACATTCCTATAAACACATATTTTTACAGTGTACCAATTTTTACTGTTCTAAAAAATATATAAAGCAAGTAAAAGTAAAACAATAAAAAACACAAAGAGCAATATATTTATTTATATAGCTCAGTAATCGATCCTACATCTGCAGCGCTCTCAACTTAGCATTGGTCAGTCTACTATCACAAAGTTTGATACATATTATAGAGAAGTACGATCAAGAAAATATCAAGAATATGTTTGATTCATGTGATCGAGACACATTCTAGAAACAAGACTGTTAAATTGAGACCGAACAACCATTGTCAACTCGAGGTTCCTTTAAACTTAGTTACTACGAAGTCCCGTTACATGAGTTGTCGCAATGACCAATTACGTCAAGAAATACCACAAGCCAATAATATAACTTTGCAGATTAAGAAACTCAAATAACTTGTAGTCTCTGTTTAGCACAATGAGAGAGAAAGTAAAATACCATGTTGAAATACTGTAAGTATTCTCTACTTCTCTCTATAAAATTCTAAGTTTAAATAAGATGTCAATCTTGTAACTGCGTAGCTACCTGAATGTTGTTTGAGGTTGGCTGCCATGACAAAACTCTTACTACCATGGTAGCCAAGAAAAAGAAAATAAAGATATTTTTTTAAATTTTCATTTCATGTAATTTTTTAACTAGCAACATGTTAGATACTGACTAAATGAATTTAATTACACTATTTTAATGACTTCGAGTGTATAGTTAACACTTTTTGAAATTTAAGTGCATAATTATTATTTTTAATTATCTCAAAAAATTATTTTTTTAATCAATTGTTTAAAAACTTATTGACCTTTTCCCTATTTATTTTTATTTAATGCTTCATACCCATTTTGGTATCTCAAGGACATACATACCATTCTATTTCCATTGTACAAAGGAAGTGAACCATAATAATAAAGCTTTAAATGCAAAATCAACACAAAACAATAAGTTGTTGGAACATGTACGTATACTATAAATGCACCCATACATACGTTGCAAACAACGTAATCATAGCTGTCATCAATACACCTAATAAGTTCATGTTGACATTAAATTAATGTAGTACATACATATATATATAATCTCCCCACAAGTTACAATATTTCATTTGACTTAGTACTACAAATAAAAGTAGCATGCACGGCGTAGTGGGTTATGGATAGTTCGATCTCAGCTCCTTAAGAACCATTCAAGAAATGTTTGAGGATGTTGTTGAATTTGTAGCCTTTTTCGAACTGAGGAAGGTGCGATGCGCTCTTTATAACTTCCAATCTCACTTTCTTTCCTAGAAGCCTAAAAACATATATATAAAAGAAATCTCATAATTATACCACTAAACTACAAGAAATTTAATTAGTAATAATTAATCAATATATCATGGTTGCGCGCTAGTCGGGCGGTAGACTAGGGCCTAGCGCCTAAGCGGTTTAGGCGGTTCTAGGCGGCGACTTATAAAAACAAAAAATTAATTCATGTGTGTGGGTATATGTCATATATTATATTATATATATTATATATATCTCTTACTTCTCTTACTTATATAAATAAATAAATTTAAATATATATATATAAATATAATAATAAAATTAACAAGTCTGACTGCTCGAGTTAACTCGGCTAACTCTGCCAAGTTGGGCGAGTTAACTCGGCCTAGTCGGCTGCTAACTCGACCCAGTCGGCCGAGTTAGGCGCTAGGCGGCCGGCCACCTAGGCGGACGCCTAGCGAGCAATTCGCCTCGTTCTAGGAGCGCCTATAGTGCAATATATAGATACGTACTCTTTGAGCTCTGTTGCTCTCTCCAACAGAAATATCTGATCATTCTCGCCCCATATGATCAAAACATCCTGCTCATCATACATTAAAGTTTTCGAATTAGTGAATCTATAAATGTGTTTACTTTCAACCTCAATTCATCATGTGCTGTTAAGAAGCAATAATATATGTTCTGACCTGTTGAAGTGGAGATATGTTTACTGTGTTATCTTTTCCGAAGCTCAACCCTTTTAGTAGTTCCAGCTTCTCCTTCCTGTTTTCCCTGTACAATTTCTGCATGGATTCATGCATATATATATATATATATATGTCAGATCAAGTATACAAACATTGATAAAGAGGGAAACATTTTTTTTTAAAGGTTATGGATTGAAAGTAGAAAGCAAAGTTGACAACAAAATGTAAAAATTTCATAATAATCAGTGTCTGTATTAATAATTTATTATTTTTGGGTGACCAGAAAACTCACAACTATTAGGTGTGCATTGAGTAAACCTATCTCACTCTTGTGTAATAGTTTGCAAACAATATAGCAGAGATAAATTCACTAGAAATACCCTATGTGATCACTGGAAACAAGAGGAATAATTTACTCTTTTATTATTATTATTATTATTATTAGGGACAATTTTATTGTTAATTTTTAGGTTCACGCATGCACACACGCCCACACACATATTTGTCTTTATCTTTGTTCTTGGAGCAATTTTTAAACCAATGGGGCAAATTAAAAAATATATTATCTTTCATCATTATTTAACAATAACTTAAAAAGCTAATGTATGATTACTATAATACTCATTATAATTGTACTGTTATAGTTCTTACACCAGGGGTTGTCCTACTATTCACATAATAATGGGATTAATTAATTAATTAGATAACTTATCAATTGGTGTGTGTATATAACTATATATATTATATACATGCGTGCATGAGTAATATTAGACTTATTCTCATTTTTCATTCCTCATTACTTTTCTCAAATATTACATATATGCATGTTTTAATTAATGAAGAAAAAATAAATTACTTTATTTATTTATTTTAATCTTTCAATAAAATAGTATATATGATGAAATTTTACAAATGGGAGGGAAATTATCATTTTCCATATTATTTTATATATCTTAATCGATCTCTATACATTTAATGTCATCCAAAAGTAGAATATAAAACAAATGAGTAAAAATAATTTTTTTTTAAAAATGTCATCATCAAACAAGATTAAAATAAAGTTCTGATATCTTGTTTTTTACCTTTAATTTTTTTTTTTTAATCTTGACTTTTGTGTCAGCGGTGAATAATTTAGTCACTACTTCCCTTTTTATTATTTTTTAAAAAACCCATCCAATTGCAATTTTGTTTAAATATATTGTTAAACATAAATTATTCATTCAATTATACACGCATCAATCCACACTGAACCTTAAAGTTAAAACTCAATCATCTTTTATTGGTTAAAAGTAAGGGTGGGAATAGGTTGTGCCATATCAAGTGGCATACAACTTTGCCTGATTTTAGCATATCATATCTTGTTGCGTTTAGTTAAAAGGTCAAACTTAAGCTTATTTTAAGTATTATTTAATTAATTAAGTTCAAGACTATATGTTTAAGGCCTAACTTGTAAGCTCACAGGTGTGTCTGTGCAGACAGATCTAAACTATTGAATGTTTGGATCAATGGTGCGCCAACTGTGCACTTCATTTGCACAGTTGGCAAAATATAAGTCATTGATCTCAAACATTCAATGGCTCAGATCTGTTCACACGGACTCATGAAAAATTATGGACTCATTTGATCATTGATCTCCAAGACTTAGATTATGTCTATTGTAAGCTCAGACTTAAATCTACAAAAAAAAAAAAAAAAAAAAACTCTCCTTACAAACTCATGCTTTAGATTCCTATAACAAGCCAAGGCCTTGCTCGACTTATTTCCACTCTAGTTAAAAGAAAATATTACATATGTATATACTTATGTCATCAACTTTTACACTCTATACTAAAACTCTTGAGTTAATACCTAATTTAGTTCTCGACTATAGTAATTTTTTTTTGTTTAGTCTTGAATGACTTTTTGTGCTTAATTAAGTCATCGACTTTGATCGTTTTACCCAATTGAGCCATCAATTGTTAGAATCAAGAATTAAATTGAGAAAAATCATTATAACTTATAATTAAATTAAGTAAAATCACTATACTTGAAGACTAAATTTGTAAAATTACTATAGTCAAGAAAAAATTTATAATTTTTTCTAAAATGATGGAAAGGAACTTGGAATTAAAAAAAACATATGTTCACGGGATTAAACACCCCGTTGTCGCACAGTCAATGTCCTCACGGGGTTTAGACCTGTGATTTCTTACTTAGAAACAGTTACTCCACTTGACCACAAGGTCTTTGGCATCGATCATATTAATTATTTGATCAAGTCAAACATTTAATAGTGATCAAACAAGCCAAAATATTATCTCCATCAATTTCTTGTAACCTTAAGATTGAGATCGAAATGACTCACCTTAATGAAATCGTTGAACACAAAATCCGGCAAGTAACTCGGACCGCGGAACATACACAACGATATTAACGTCCGCAACTGCCCCGCCGTCGTGGGCAGCAGAAACTCCTCAACCTTCTCGGCGTTGGCCCTCTTCAGCAGATCGTCGCTGTCTTTCTTGTTCATGTTAATCCCGGAGCTCGCAACCACCACTTTCTCCACCCTCTCCGCCCACATTCTCGCTATATGGTACGCCACAAACCCACCATAGCTCGTCCCCACCACCGAAAACTTCTCCACGCCCAGCTTCTCCACCAGGAGCTTCCCGATGCACTTCGCCTGGAACACCTCGGACCGGTCCGAGGATTTGGTGGTGGACCGGCCGAAGAACACCAGGCTCGGGACGTAGACGTTGTAGTCTCGTGCGAAAACCGCGATTTGTGAGCGCCACTGCCACACGCCGTGAGGCCCGAACCCGTGGATGAGGACTAGTGTGGGCTTTGGGGGTGATTTGGAGTTGGGCTTCGGGTTCGGGCCCCAGAAGTGGATGGTGGTCTCGTCGTCTATGTCTATGGTCTGGGAAGTGAGGCCGGCGGCGGAGAGGCAAACGCGTAGAAAGCCGCCGTACAAGGAGGTGGGGCTCAGGCAAGAAGGGAACATGGTCACTCTATAATTTTTTTTTTTGGTAACTCTATAATACTAGTGCACTATTTCTTGCTAGAATAAGCAGGTGTCCCCAATTTATAAATGGGATGAGTTATGAGTATGATGAGTGTACGTGGTTTGGGGTTTTAACAGATTATGTACATTTGCTTTGGCTTTATACTTAAAAATAATAATAAAAAAATAAAGTTGTACAATATTAATTGTGATGTGGTAATTTTTAATAAGTTAAAATTTAAAATAAAAAATAATGAAAACATAGTCACATCAGGTAACAAAAATTGTATGTGATGGAATTAATTGAACCGGATTCGAANAAAAAAAAAAAAAAAAAAAGACTCTCCTTACAAACTCATGCTTTAGATTCCTATAACAAGCCAAGGCCTTGCTCGACTTATTTCCACTCTAGTTAAAAGAAAATATTACATATGTATATACTTATGTCATCAACTTTTACACTCTATACTAAAACTCTTGAGTTAATACCTAATTTAGTTCTCGACTATAGTAATTTTTTTTTGTTTAGTCTTGAATGACTTTTTGTGCTTAATTAAGTCATCGACTTTGATCGTTTTACCCAATTGAGCCATCAATTGTTAGAATCAAGAATTAAATTGAGAAAAATCATTATAACTTATAATTAAATTAAGTAAAATCACTATACTTGAAGACTAAATTTGTAAAATTACTATAGTCAAGAAAAAATTTATAATTTTTTCTAAAATGATGGAAAGGAACTTGGAATTAAAAAAAACATATGTTCACGGGATTAAACACCCCGTTGTCGCACAGTCAATGTCCTCACGGGGTTTAGACCTGTGATTTCTTACTTAGAAACAGTTACTCCACTTGACCACAAGGTCTTTGGCATCGATCATATTAATTATTTGATCAAGTCAAACATTTAATAGTGATCAAACAAGCCAAAATATTATCTCCATCAATTTCTTGTAACCTTAAGATTGAGATCGAAATGACTCACCTTAATGAAATCGTTGAACACAAAATCCGGCAAGTAACTCGGACCGCGGAACATACACAACGATATTAACGTCCGCAACTGCCCCGCCGTCGTGGGCAGCAGAAACTCCTCAACCTTCTCGGCGTTGGCCCTCTTCAGCAGATCGTCGCTGTCTTTCTTGTTCATGTTAATCCCGGAGCTCGCAACCACCACTTTCTCCACCCTCTCCGCCCACATTCTCGCTATATGGTACGCCACAAACCCACCATAGCTCGTCCCCACCACCGAAAACTTCTCCACGCCCAGCTTCTCCACCAGGAGCTTCCCGATGCACTTCGCCTGGAACACCTCGGACCGGTCCGAGGATTTGGTGGTGGACCGGCCGAAGAACACCAGGCTCGGGACGTAGACGTTGTAGTCTCGTGCGAAAACCGCGATTTGTGAGCGCCACTGCCACACGCCGTGAGGCCCGAACCCGTGGATGAGGACTAGTGTGGGCTTTGGGGGTGA
The DNA here is from genome assembly GCF_003576645.1 of Ipomoea triloba. Taxonomy (NCBI): domain Eukaryota; kingdom Viridiplantae; phylum Streptophyta; class Magnoliopsida; order Solanales; family Convolvulaceae; genus Ipomoea; species Ipomoea triloba. Next base: position 13,564,319 of record NC_044921.1, read on the forward strand.
TTTGGAGTTGGGCTTCGGGTTCGGGCCCCAGAAGTGGATGGTGGTCTCGTCGTCTATGTCTATGGTCTGGGAAGTGAGGCCGGCGGCGGAGAGGCAAACGCGTAGAAAGCCGCCGTACAAGGAGGTGGGGCTCAGGCAAGAAGGGAACATGGTCACTCTATAATTTTTTTTTTTGGTAACTCTATAATACTAGTGCACTATTTCTTGCTAGAATAAGCAGGTGTCCCCAATTTATAAATGGGATGAGTTATGAGTATGATGAGTGTACGTGGTTTGGGGTTTTAACAGATTATGTACATTTGCTTTGGCTTTATACTTAAAAATAATAATAAAAAAATAAAGTTGTACAATATTAATTGTGATGTGGTAATTTTTAATAAGTTAAAATTTAAAATAAAAAATAATGAAAACATAGTCACATCAGGTAACAAAAATTGTATGTGATGGAATTAATTGAACCGGATTCGAATCAATTAATCCCGGATAATAAATAAGAATAAAACAATATAAATGATAGAAAACTTAAGACAAAGATTTGGCTTGAGTTTTCTTAGAGAATTATTGGTGTATAAGTGAACAAGTGATGTCATAACCAAGACAAGAACTACTTATTTAAACTAATTTGCCCAACCAACTCCCTAAGAATAGGGTGCCCCATGAGAAATGACACTATGTCTTTGCCCAACCCACCTCTTGGTTGGGCCTAGAGGTCGACCCCGGAGGCATCCCATTCGAGCTTAGAGGTCATTTGCCTCCCCATCCAAGCACGAGGTCGGCTAGTTAGCCTCCACTCCTTTGGGGTCCCCCATCCACTTGAGCTTTACTTATTGGGACGGACTCGATATATATATATATTCATCATTAAGCCCTACTCTCTGAGTTGCAAGACGTTGACAATGAGAGAGAGTACTTACTCCGAGTGCCACATGACCCGCGGTGAGCCCCATGAGGTTGACCTGAGCATAGGAGTTTAGTTACACCCCAAGTAGCTTAAGTGTCTATGCGGTGCCCATGATTGACCTTGAGGGCTCGAACTAGTGTGCCAAACATTCTTTAGTATTCCTATGGATTGTTACTCTTGAATGTTAAGTCTTTAGGTAGGGCGCCTTGGACCATAACCATTTCTTGCCTTGGTATTTTTTCTTTGCTCGAAGAAGGGGTTGAGGGTGAGCCCCACAATCTCTTCGCGGCTACCTTACCATTTATCCTTCTTTTTTTATTCAGAGATGGGGTCAGCAGTGAGAACCCCATCTATACGAGAGCTTAGCTACACTCCCCTAAAATAGATGTGGCAAGACTCTTGACTCCTTTCAAAAATTGTTGCTAGGTTTAGTTTGGTATGGACTCGATGGTGCATGCACTAACAGGGTCAAATTAGCACCCGACTCAGTGTTGATGGTGGCTTTCAAGCTTGGTGCCGAAGTGCCTCAAGCGTGGACTCGTAGTATGCCTTTGTTTCTCGAGGACTTGACTTAGCACCATGGACATCCTTCGGACCCTGCAACAAATAGTTGCCTTCAAACATGATGTCTTTAGGTACAATGGAGTTCGTTGCTTGTTTTGGTGTTGTTTTCCATTTTTATGCTCATTGTTGTTTGGGGCATGTTTCCCTTTCGTTGGTAAAGAAATTGTGTCATCTAGTTTGTTTTCTTCACTTTGTGAGTCATAGCTTGTTTTGTCCACTTTGTGTTCACTGGTGTTTGTCCGTGGTATTGGTGGCGTCCAAGCTTCCGATTTAGGGGGAGGGTCCAATCCCAAGTTTGTTCGGTCCAATTTGAGTTCACCTGGTTGTGTGTGGTATTGGTGGCGTGCAAGCTTTCGTTTCAGGGGGTGTACTAAATGAGTTTTGAGTTAGTTATTTTTCAGTTAGTTATTTGTTTAACAAGTTGGGCATGTTTAATATATATGCTCTAACTTGAGGGAGAGTGCTACAGAACGTACAAGTAATATGGAACTTATATATATTAGGCAGCCTGGAGATTTATAGGGATTTGAGTAGGTAGTCATATAGAAACTTGTTTCCTTATTAGAAGTCTTCTAACATGTTTTTATAGGGTTGTGTATTCTCTTTTCGAATATACAACTTATTCAGAAACTCTCTCGTTACGTTCGTAACATAAGGCATGCATAAAGATTGGTAATATGCTTGGGTCATCCCCGAGCTTGCCTTGGGGAAGGTAAGTTGCCTTTGAGCTTGACCTAGATTGACGATACTCTTGAATCTTCCTCTAGCTAGCCTCACTCCTTTGAGCACGATCCAGCTTGGCGATACGTTTGGTTCGTCCTCTAGCTCACCTTGGGAAAGGTAAGTCGCCTTTGAGCTTAGCTCAGCTTGGCAATACACTTTGGTTGTCCTTCAGGTTCCCTTGGATTTGATTAGCGACCTCAGGGTTTACGAAAAGCTAGTTAGAATCCAACAATAATATCGCCTCAACCTTAAGGTCGAGGTTTGTCTTCGAGTGTACTTTGATCTAATCAGCGACCTTAGGGTCAACGGAAGTAGCTCAAGATCCAACAATGCTATCGCCTTAGAGTTGAGCCAATCTCTCTGGCTAAAACTCGGGGTCGGACTTTAAGACTTGAATCGCGACCTTGGGCTTGACGGGTAATGGCTTTGGATCAAAAGGCGCTTACCTCGAGGCCAAATCAACCCCTTTAGTTTCGATCTCTACACTTTGCGACTGGGCTCGGCCAAGAGGGGAAGGTTTTGGTTTGTTCTCGAACAAAGTTCGGGCTTGGCCAAGAATGAGTTCTTTCATTTGATGGTGAGCGAGGTCAGACCTCATACCATCCTTAGGGAAACACTTAGCTTTTCTTAACGGAGGCTTGGGCTCAACTAAGGACGAGCTCTTCCGTTCCGTGGTTAGCAAGGTAAGACCATGTATCACCCCTAGGTAATACTTTCCCATTCAGAGCTAGGTGAGGTCGAACCCTATAACGCCCCTAGGGGAGCTTAACTTTCCCTTGGTCAAGGTTCGGGCTCTACCAAGAATAAGCTCTTATGATCAATGGTGAGCGAGTTTGGAACCCATACCACACCTAGGAAATATCTTCCTATTTGGCATGGGCAAGGTTTATCGTCTTGCGATCCCGTTCAAACTACTTCCACCCAGTGCAACACTAGTTGGGAAATATTTCCAATTAACAAGCTCTTGGGCAGAGATTTTAAAGGGTTATAATTAGTCTGAAGTAAATTAAAAAATTTAATGTATCAAAAAAATATTAATGTGTTAGATCCATGTTGCTACATGCGTCCTAGTCTAATGAGTAATGACATAACTATTTTAGGCTACTTGCATACCATGATGGGCTATTAGCAAGTGGCAAGGGGTTTGACTTATTAGCCATGAAGAGAAGAAAGGTCAAATGAGTTCTTTAATTTAAATATTTTCTTAAATTGTTCGGTGATAGTAAGTTTTTGTGATTTGACCAAGAAATGTAGACGGAGGTTGCAAATGCAATGAGATTAATTACAGTACTATATAAGAAAGCATATTTTATTTAGTCAAACGAAATATTTGTTGAAATATTCAAATTTGGTGGAATAATCTTTAAGATAATTAAGAGTATTGGATGTGTGGAGGACGTTAGTTGTGGGCGAATGGCGTTATGGCATGCGGTTCATTTTTAAATTCATGAAAGGGAAATGCCAAGATGATGAATGACCCATCATAAAAGAGATAAAACTTTTTCCTGCCGAGTTAATATCCTCCGGGTCCTCTGAGTATAATGATTTTACCATGTTTAGTTTTAAATATTCAAATTGATTACCTGTAATCCTTTGACTATTAAATTGTTACTATTTATGGTCCAAGTTAATCACCTATCAAATTTTAACCTGTCTTGGTACTATAGGTGGTTAACTTAGACCATGATTTGTAACAATTTTAAAGTCGTAAATTAAAATCACAAGTGATCAATTTAAAAGTTTATGACTAAACGTGTAAAATCACTATACTCGAAAGATTTCATATGAGATTAATTCTTTTCTTGCCCTATCGAGTATGTCAAATCACAATACAGTATTAGTGTTGATAGTAGGTGGTATAATAAATATGATACTCCTATATTTTGTTTTTGCTAGTATAATCGGCGCCGTAAAAATCTTTATTAAAGAATAGTTTAACTTTTGACTATCTTATTTTATTTTCAGCCATTTTATTCTTTTAATCATTAATTTTAAAATTGATTAAATTTATTACTTAGTTTGACTTTAAAAATCTGTCACTTTAATTGGACTTATAGGTATAAAATTCTATTCTTAGATGACTAAAATTGACAAGTTTTTAAAACTCTGATTGATTTTAAAATTTTAAAAAATGCAATATTACTAAGATTAACATTATAATTTAAAATATAAATATATGCAATTTAATTTATTATTATTTTTTTGAGTGAGAAGGGGAATTCACAATCACTACTCAAGGGTGCGTACTAGGTAAAACCTACATAACTCTAGCCGATTAGGTTGCTCATAGCTGACTGGCTCAAAATAAGAAGACCAATAGTCCGCTCTCGCTAGGAGTTAAACTTGAACTTTGTGGTTATCAAATTAACAGTCTGACCAACTTGGTTGTGATTTCCCACAATTTCAATATATATAGCAAGAGAAAATTGTAATTTATGCCTCTCCATAATATGTTAATTATCAATATTACCATAAATTATTAGTGGTGTAAATGCTGCCCATCAATTTTTAAAACGGTACATATATTGCATGCCCTCCTGTTGTGTATATATTGCCTCTCAATTTTTAAAATGGTACATATATTGCCCCTCTCATACGGTACGAGAGAGGCAATATATTATATATGTAACGTTTTAAAAATTGAGGGACAACATTTAAATTACTAATAATTTAAGTGTGACATTGATAATTGACATATGGAGGGACATAAATTACAAATTTTTTCCATAGTAATTTCTTGCAGGGTGGAGTTCGAAAATTTATTGTGATTTTTAATTATTATCGGTAGTTGAGTGTTAGAACTCTGAATAATTAAGGGTGGTGATCTCATTGATCACTCATTCAATTAATTGCCAGCGATTATATAAACTTTATTAATTAGGTAACGGCAAGTCGGCAGCAATTGGAAGGACATATTTCCAAGAGTAATGATGAAATAATGCAATCTGATTGATGATGTTGATATTGTGTGAGACGGATTGTTTTTTGTGAGATGTGCACAATACTCTATAGTTAAAAAAAAAAGTAATATTTTTTTTGTTCATAAAAAATATTACATTTTAGTTAAAGAAATAAAATTAAACGTCTAACGTGAGACAGTCTCGCACAAGATTTGCTCATAATATGTTTTATACATTAATAATTTGATAATTTCAAATCGAAAGTAAAAATTATATTCCTCCAAAGTCTAGTTATGTAAAATATATTTGTGTTAGGGGGTATGTGCACGAGTTCAAACTTTTAAAATTTATTTTGAAATTTAATTTAGGGAAAATTGCATTTTTCGTCCATAAGTTATAGGGTAATTGTAGAATTCATCCCTAAGTGTTAGTCGTGTTTACTTTTTGCCCCTAAGTTATCATTCGTGTTGCACTTTTCGTCATTTTATTAACTTTTTGTGCTCACTTTTCGTCCCTGAGTTATATTAAAGTTGTAAATTTCGTTCATATAATGTTTTGTTAGTAAATGGATTAAAAGTGCAACGCTAATGATAAAGGGACGAATTCTACAATTATCATATAACTTAGAGACAAAAAGATCAATTTTTCCTTTAATTTACAAACCCTCCCACCCCTTCCCCCCCCCCCCCCCCCCCCCCCCCCCC
>NC_044921.1:13570576-13588379 GCF_003576645.1 Ipomoea triloba
TTACAAACCCCCCCCCCCCCCCCCCCCCCCCCCCACACACACGATAGTGCACTTCAGTACTACACAATTTAAACTCTTTAAAAAGTTGAATTATATATATACTAGTGTAAACTCACATATTTTCTAGATGAGACAATGACTACTTATAAGCATTTTCATAGTCCATTTTTTAACTTTTATTAGTACACATTGAAAATCAATTCTTCATTCATCTATTATCTATTTCGAATGCATAATATATCAACTTAAACATCTCACTTACGAGAATATATCCAAATTCATTTTAATTGATCCAACTCAAATTGGAAGTGAACTCTACTCTAAATGTGTTTAATTTTTTAAAAATTTGCAAAAATATATCGGAATATCCTAAATATTAAATGGTATTGATTTTTTTTAAATGTCAAAAATGTACATTTGAAAATTTTTAATTTTTAAAAAATGTATAGAAAACTTTTTTTTAAGTACTATTAATTCTATTACAATGTATTGTTAAGAACCCCGAGCCATTGATTTTGATGATACCTAAGACCAGAGGAGACCCCCAAACTTTTTCTTTGTCTTTTATCTTAATAGGCCGAACACTGGTTAAGGACTCGTCTCAATGAGTTCATAACAGAACCAAAGGCGACCCTAAGCTGAAGCATTAGAAGCCCTCAAGGTCGAAGACTCAAAGAATTGAAGACCGAAGACTTACCAAGGCCGAATACTGGAAGGGCCGAACTCTTGAAGACTGAATAATCAAGATGAGTTATTCAAGGAGATGATGAGAGAATGATAAGGTCAATCATTCTCACGAGCACCCAAGGCATAAGGACTCTAGGGACATTCCTTAGAATATTGTCTTGTCCATAGCCTTGATGTTGTGAATGGTCAGAATGTCAAACCGATTCTAGGTAATGATCCCAAGGAGCATTAAATGACATGTCCTTTTGTGTAGGACAAAAGACAAATTGTCTTTACACTAAAGTAGACAAACGGCTAGAAAGTACTAACATTCACATGGGTCAACTATTACCCAACGGATATTGCACATTGGACTTAGGTTTTGAATTTTTGATTTTCCTCTAACGGAATCAAAATTCACGCCTATAAATACCCATGCTTCATCTCATTTGGAGCTGCTGGTTTATACATGCGATAAGGCTATCATAAGCGTTTTTAAAGTGTGCGAATATTCAAAAAGCTCAAAAACTCTCAATCCAGTTTTTAAGAGAAATCTTGTGCTACTCAAGTGTTGATACAAGAAACTCAAGCCAAGATTCCAAGTTGGAGAAAATCTCAACATTTCAACCAACCTCTACTTGGGAGAAGTAGAAAGAGGCGGAGTAAACTTGTAGTAGTTAAAAGATCCACAAAAGCGTGGATGCCGGGCTTTGTGATCAAAGGAGCACGTTTTGGGGAAAACATTGTACTATCAAAGGAGATAATAGTGCAATCCTTCACAAGTTATGAAGAAGAGTGGAGTAGGCTTCGTTAACAGCCGAACCACTATAACCCCCCCCCCTCTCTCTCTCTCACACATTTATTGCCTTACTCATTGCATTGCATAATCACGAGCCAAGCCTAACATTTTCTTAAATAAAACGGTAGTGCAAAGTGGTACTAAAAATTTATAACCTTTTATTTTCGCTGCGTTTATCTTTGGTCAAGTTCTAACTTTCTTTGAGGGTTTCTACTTGCATTGAAAAGTTTTTAAAATCTAGTGAGTCTATTTAACCCCCCCCCCCCCCCCTTTCTAGACTCACTCCTCTACCCATTGGGACCAACAAGTGGTATCAGAGCTAGTACCTTGAACGGTAGACACTCTGTGTGTATTGCCTGGTGATCTCTTTTCAAAATCTTGAAAAATCTTCTCACACTTTGCACATATGTCTAAAATGGATCATCATAGACATTTCCTAATGTTTAATCTTGATAAGTTTCATGATTGGAAAGTTCAGATGCAGACTCATCTCTCGGTAAAACTAATCTATACTATTCTAGGGAAATATAAAGAGAAGAGAGAAAAATAGACTAAAACTAACTAGGGTTGGGAACTCTTTAAATTGTAGAGAATATGTAGAACATATAAGAGATAAATGGGCCTTGGGCCCATGACGCAACTTCCAATTCTTTTCCAATTCTTATTCTTGTTTCCTTCCTTCCTTAGGTAATTTCCTTTTCTTCCAAAACCTGTCCAAAATGTTCCAAAATTCTTCCTTTGTTGCTCCTTGTGGATAATTCAACCCTTGGGACAATATAACACACAAACAATTTTCAATTTCACTAGGATAAAGAAAATAAGCATCAAAACAACTAAAATAAGGGGTGAATTATTGTACAAAATAGTAGATATCAATCGCCGCCATCATCTTCTTCGTCATGCTGTCCACCGTCAGTTATCTCTCCACTCCAGCGTGATTAGTAGCCCTGCATGTTCAAGAAAAGGTTAGGCGAATGCAGAAGAGGACTAGTGGGGTTCGATCGCTGCCTCCGCCGCGCTCTCCTCGTCCCTCAACGACTCTTCCTTGTAGTTTTCACTGTTCTCCGTCGATAATCTGCCTCCAAAAATGATATTCTCAAGCAAATTATTCACCATTCCAAATCATCTTTTTTCGCCACTTCATTAGCTTGATAGTTGAGAATTTCCAGCCGCGTCGCCATCAAAATGATCCTACAGCCTCTCTCTTCTCTTCTCGTTGGAGGTGGTGGGTGTGGGTGATCCAATAGAAAATGGAATAAGTGCGTGCAAGTTTATTGGTGGACAATGGCGGTGGAATGCGAAAATCAAGATAGTGGGAGGAAAGAGAAGCATAAAAAAAAATGCATGTATTAGCATCCCATCTCTGAAGGATTCCGCCTGAACGGAACCAACCACCAAAGCTCCTGGATACTGCAATAAATTACAACAGAGCGAACTCCCGGAGGGAGTTTGCCGTAATTGAACTCTGAGTAGTTTCTCAACCAAACATAATAACAGACACATTTCCTCACTTTTCGAGCTGATGGCCAGAGTCAAGTCTTGCCTTTTTTCAAAGTAGAGCAAGCAAAGTAGAAACATCCATGCACACACGACCTTCATGAACATAGAACAAATTTAGCGATCAGAAGGGTGTCCCAAATTCCCAATCTCCTAGTTTGAGCATCTCGAGCAACTAATCTGAATCTAAGCTCCGCCCTATTCGAGCTTTCCTAATCACGTCTTATCTGGCTCGCAGCATTATGTACAATGTATGAGTTCGTGCCTATATTGATCACCTCGTAGTTACTTGTACGGTCCAACCGGTCAACTCCTAGATTGAGTGATGGGGCGATGAAATGCGAAAACCAAGACCGTGAAAGGAATAAGCAAAAGACTCCGGTGATTCAATAGGAATTACGAGCCATTTCTTCTAATAGTCATCACGATCTCATCCTCTGTAACTTACTCTGGACCCGGTTGAACTCAACCATGGATTAATGATTAAGCAACAAATGTTTTGATTAATTCGAGCTTCCCGGACTTATCTAACGGCCAATTTTTTGCCGTTCAACCTCACCAGGCAGGTGGTCAACTCGTTACTCAAGCATACAACTTCGTCTCTGGTTGATTTTCTCGGCTTCGATCCTAACCTTAGATTACTGGAGCTCGATCACAAACTAAGAAGAGGGTATCGAATTAGCACCGCAGCATGCAAGCTCCAACCGTGCTCAATTTCTTCATCTGACAATTCCCCAAGCATGTCCAGCTCGAAGAATTATGAACTGTGTTTGCGTGCATGTTGTCCATTCATTATTTCGTGAGCACTTGAATAATCCAGCCAGTCAGCCCCCGGAACCAATGACTAGTTTCCCAGCTTTCTCCGAATAGATGATCGAAATGCATTTTGCTCCAAACTCGGTCGATCCCGATCAAGCTAAGCAAACGTTCATAAATTAATCAAAAATAGCTTTGAAGCACTCCATTCACGGTTGTTCGCCACCTTGTTACATGGCATGAATGTGTGTCATCTTCATTCTAGTAGACACGCGTACGACAGTGCCGATCGTTGAGAACAATTCGACCCCGTCTTCATTATTCAAGCTCCTAGATCAGTTCCGAGCTATGAATCGAACAATTGAGGTGTGGATCAGGTTACCGAGCCGATAATTGCATAAGTTCCCGAGCATAGGAGAGCACATTGGTTAGAATTGGTGTGGATCAGGTTACCCTCCGGTAGCTACAATTGGTGTCCAAACGGCCTGTCTATTACCTCTAAGACCAACCAGACTTCGTTCACCGTGAATGAATTGATCGAATGATGTTAGACCAGAGGCTCACTAGTCACTTTGTGCACTTGAGGCATCGGCCACGCCGACCCAAGACTCCAACTGGGCAATACTCGTAGCATAGCGATTCAAATAAGCCAGTCTCGGATATTCTATGGTTGTATCGTATTGCTTTGGTCAGGGATTTGGATACTGGACAACTGCCGCAACAGCACCGGCCATCTCCTTGTGTTACCCATTCATTTAGATCCCAGTGTGCTCTGGGATGCTATCCTCACCAGTACCATATCGGCCAGTTGATCGGTCTCTCCCGTCCTCGCCCATTGTCATTGATGCTCGTCCGTGCACCATCAAGTTAGAAACCAGGCACTAAGCGCTCGCAGGTGATTGGCTCCAGTCAGAGCTCAATTAACTTCATAGTCAGTTCACGACATACTCCAAACAAGTGACTGGTATTTGTTTTAAGTCATTTTCTTAACAAGCAAGTGTACCATCAACCAACAAGTGTTACGGTGGTCGGCAACCTTAACAAAATCCAGGAACCATGACTTCAGTTCGGAACTTTGGTTTGCTCGACTTGCAGCACGATTCATGGAGAAACGTGCCCTCTCCAACTATGGTTTGCTGTTGGTTTTCCTTGACTGCAAAGTTGGTGCCAAAGTCTTGTCGCTGGATAACCGGCTTAAATTTGCTTGTTTACTTAAGTGGTCGGAGATCGGGGAAGTGAACCAGAGCGCGGCCCCAAGTCTATTCCGACTTGTGGTTGGCATGGGTTTGCTCGATCAATATATATGCATGCAGCTTAATCTCTACGTAAGAAAAATCGCGGTGGAGTACCATAACTCATAGACAGCGCCTTGCAACATGGACGTTTGCCATTACCAATGAGTTTGTGTATTCCCGACTTTACCGAGCTCAGCGTGTTCCCGCCAATCCGCCTTATCCAGCGAATTGTAGATCGCGGGCTGTACACCCAGCAAATCTAAGCGCCGTATTAATGTGCTTGGAAAGTTCAGAAAATATACCATAGTGCACCGAAAGCTCCGACAACCGAGCAATGGGATGCCAACCCAAGCACCATGTGATCTGAGCTCCACGTAAATCATTTAGCGTGGTCATCCGCTAAGCAGTCAATAAACCATCACAACAAGGAATCAAATTTTAGTGCCCGGTCAAATTATTCCGAGACTTCCGACCTCTCCGATCACGGTATCCACCTGGAAAGATCTATATAACCAGTTTGGTCGAGGATCCATCGCAAAGTATACGCCCGTATAACTGAGATAAGCCATCTGTTGTGGCACTTGGCATTTTATACGATGCCCTGAGCTCGGTCCCAATCAACTGTAGAGACGAGACAATCTCCCTTAATCGTATCGGGATTTCTCTAAGTTTAATGCATTTAAATGCTCTATTGCTAGATCTCCCAGTCGAAAATCTCCTCCGCTGATTAGGAATTTCTCACGTTCACTGAGCACTTGAAGGCAGATCAGAGTCGGCAAATCATTTGTTAATATAATTTGTTTAAGGACTTCGACGGCTAGTAAGCTTTAGCAAAAAGGAGCTCCCATGTGTCAACAACAGACATGCTCGAGCTCATGGTCGTGTTAGAGCTGCGAACTGCTCCTCAAACATAAGCCGACCAACTTCACGACCGGATGAGTGTTCGTACATATATTGGCATAATGCACACCATCACGCCAGTAACTTCGCCAAGCGCACCGGCCAAGCAAATGAACACGCTACAAACTTTGGTGGTCTTGAATTTTCCCGACCCGGGCTTCTAGCTGAAACCAATTATAGCACTGTGTTGTTCCCCGGCTTCATCTGAGTTAATTGTCGGAACTGAGCGCCGGGCGGTTTCCTCAACGAAGCTGGAAAATTCCCCGACCTCCTATTGATCGAACTGAACCTTTTCTGAAGCATGTCAGTTTCCCGGTCACTGTTGTAGTCATTTCCAATGCACAATAACATTCCCGGTTGTATTAGGTGTCTGAGCTTGAAAGTCTGCAAGGCAGAAGTGGACGAGCACCGGATCTCCTGACCTCTAGATGCTAGTGTGCGCGATGCGCTGAGCAATTAAAAAAGCTAAAAATAAAATGAAAATACAAGAGCAATAGTGGCTAGCAGTCTACGTGCATTTAGTGGAAAATGCAAGATAAGAATTTTTTAGAGTTTACGCCTTTGTAATATGATTGTAAAATGTATAGCCCAAATTGTAATTTGTATTGGCTATAGTCTTGTACTTAGAAATTGTAATAGCAAACTATATGTAATAAAGCCTGGTTAGGATGGTATTTCCACCACCGGCACTTTAAGCTCGGAGTCATATCTCAACATAATTACGACGGTGGTCAGAAAAAACGCTATGACGGCTGTCGGAAAAAATGCTACGACCAAAAACTCATAAAAAAACTACGGGAGTAAGGTGTCCGTTATGGTTCTTGAACCGATCTTTGGGTTTACTGCCCACTACGGGAGTAAGGTGCCCGTTATGGTCCTCGGATCGATCTTTGGGTTTAGTGCCCACTACGGGAGTAAGGTGGCCGTTACGGTCCTCGAACCGATCTTTGGGTTTAGTGCCCACTACGAGAGTAAGGTGCCCGTTACGGTCCTCGAACCAATCTTTGGGTTTAGTGCCCACTACGGGAGTAAGGTGCCCGTTATAGTCCTCGGACCGATCTTTGGATTTAGTGCCCACTACGGGAGTAAGGTGCCCGTTATGGTCCTCGGACCGATCTTTGGGTTTAGTGCCCACTAAGGGAGTAAGGTGCCCATTACGGTCCTCGAACCGATCTTTGGGTTTAGTGCCCACTACGGGAGTAAGGTGTCCGTTATGGTCCTCAGACAGATTTGCCCGATTATGGGGCCATGGGAGCAAGGTGCCCTTTTTACTATCATTAAGATATGCAAACTCCATCAAATGCTCGAGCCCGCCTATTTGAAGTTGCGACCGAGCGAAGCTGAAGTTTTAAAAGCTTGTAAATTTTGTAATTCGCTTTGTAAATTGTACACGATCATGTATATAGATTAGTTGTGTGCGAAGCCCGGTTAGGTTGGTACTGCCACCACCGGCCCTGTAAGCCCGAGACCATATCGCGGCATAAGCCCTACGTAGTATGCAAGTTAAATCCAACCGGGTCGGTATTACTGCTACTGGTGCCTTGAGACCGATTAGGTCGGCATATCAACATGATAAGCCCGAGACCATATCTCGGCATAAGTCCTACGTAGTAGGCAACGAAGCCCGGTTAGGTCGGCATTACCACCACTAGCGATATAAACCCGATTAGGTCGGCATCGCCACCATCGACACAGTGAGTCCAGGACCACTTCCGAGCATTAAGTCCTACGTAATAGGCAATTAAGACCGGTTAGGTCGGCATTACCACCACCGGCGCTATACGCCTGATTAGGTCGACATTGCCACCATCGACGCGGTGAGACCAGACCAGTTCCCGGCATTAAGCCCTACGAAGTAGCCAATTGAACCCGCCAGGTCGGACTTCCCGTCCCGGGTAAATCCATTCTTTTGATTGGTAATAGCTGATCACTTTGTCACGATTAAAAATCCGATCACTCTATCAGTAGCATTCAAACCCTTTATCGGGTTACAGGTCCGATCCCTTGATCGATAAGATTAAACCTTGTGAATCTCCAAAGTCCTACGAGTTAGGCAAATCGACCATCGATACTATAAATATGGTCTGATGCATCGACATCGTGAACTCGATCAAGTCGCTCCCCGACCTTAGTCAAAATTGAAAACAAACTCGGGAGGCTGTCATATCTACTCCCTTATGTTGGCAATTCTTGCATCATAGGGAATGGGGGGCTGCTAGTAGGCTTGTAGAGCGATTGTAGGGCGATCCTCTCGACTTACGGAGCCCACTAAAGCAATTCTCAATCGTAATACGCTTCCCAAGCAATGTGACCTTGGTGACTATAGCACACCATAGCATACTTCCCGAGCATATTGACCCTCGCAGTCTCATTAGACTTTCGAGTCTCTTAGCGTCCCTCCACCTGGGATTCTCGGTTCCTAAACTGAGCGCAAAAAAGGGGAAAAAATACCCCATTCAAATGGTTTCGATTTTCAAAAACCCGTTATAATGATTAACGTGGTAATCAAAATCAACCGAGCGCGATCCGCTAAGAGCGATCTTGTGACCAGGTAATTCAAATCGAGGATTGACCGAGCTCAAACCAGCTATGACCAGTTAGCCCGTGTAATGGGCATTGGGAAAGGCGTTCCCACCGATGATTAGTATGATCAATAGAGGTCTTCAGACCGTGATTAAATCCAATCTCCCGATTGGTAAAACCTGATCCCTAAATAGGTAAAATTTGGTCTCTTAATCATATTAGAGACTCAGTCCCTAGGTCGCGAGTAAATCCAATCCCTGGATTGGTAGATCAGGAGACCCTTATAGTCCAAAAAAACTATGTGTAAGGTTATGCTCTTTTTTCCTTAGCTAAGATTTTTTCCCAGTGGGTTATTTCTTAGTCCAAGGTTTTTAACAAGGCAACTGGCGTAAGTCACGGACCGTAAGGTTAGTTTTCCAGCCCGAACTCTTCCTCGTTGGCAGTTAAAGTTGTGCTCTTTTTTCCTTGGCTAGGATTTTTTCCCATTGGGTTTTTTCTTAGTCCAAAACACTCCGAAAACACTCCTATACTATTAAAGTTTGCGTAATATTATAAAATTTGGTAATACAATTTCTATTCGTAATACAATTGTACATTAAAATATGGTAATACAACTCGTAATAAAATATATTCTTACATACATTCCTATTCGTAATACAATTCTAGATTAAAATTACTAATCGTAATAATACAGTTCATGTATTTCCCTGCAATGCAATCTATACTATTAATAAAAACAATATCCTTAACTTTAACTTCACGCCAAAACAGACCTATACTATTACAGTTTGTCTAATATTGTAAAATATGGTAATACAGTTACTATTCAGTATTCATAATACAATTGTACATTAAAATATAGTAATACAATTCCTAATAAAATATATTTTTACCTACGTTCCTATTCTTAATACAATTCTAGATTAAAATTACTAATCCTAATGATACAGTACATATATTTCCCTGCAATGCAATCTATATTATTAATAAAAACAATATCCTCAACTTTAACTTCTTGCTCAAAACACTCCTTTACTATTAAAGTTTGCGTAATATTGTAAAATATGATAATACAAAACCTATTCATAATACAATTGTACATTAAACTATTTTATACAATTTCTAATAAAATATATTCTTACCTACGTTCCTATTCGTAATACAATTCTAGATTAAAATTACTAATCGTAATAATACAGTACATATATTTCCCTGTAATGCAATCTATCTATACTATTAATAAAAACAATATCCTCAACTTTAACTTCCGGCTAAAACACTCCTATACTGTTAAAGTTTGCGTAATATTGTAAAATATGGTAATACAATTTTTATTCATAATACAACTGTACATTAAAATATGGTAATACAATTCTAATAAAATATATTCTTCCCTACGTTCCTATTCGTAATAAATTTTAGATTAAAATTACTAATCGTAATAATACAGTAAATATATTTTCCCTACAATGTAATCTATACTAATAATAAAAACAATATCCTCAACTTTAACTTCACGCCCAAAATACTTCTGTAATATTAAAGTTTCCGTAATATTGTAAAATATGGTAATACAATTCCTATTCATAATACAATTGTACATTAATATAGTAATACAATTTCTAATAAAATATATTCTAACCTACGTTCTATTCGTAATACAATTCTAGATTAAAATTACTAATCGTAATACAAACAATATCCTATTCATAATACATATATTTCCCTGCAATCCAATCTATACTATTAATAAAAACAATATCCTCAGCTTTAACTTCACGCCAAAAACACTCCTATACTATTAAAGTTTGCGTAATATTGTAAAATATGGTAATACAATTTCTAATCGTAATACAATTGTACATTAAAATATGGTAATACAACTCCTAATAAAATATATTCTTACCTACGTCCAATTCGTAATACAATTCTAGATTAAAATTACTAATCCTAATAATACAGTACATATATTTCCCTGCAATGCAATTTATACTATTAATAAAAACAATATCATCAACTTTAACTTCCCGCCCAAAACACTCCTATACTATTAAGGTTTGCGTAATGTTGTAAAATATGATAATACAATTTCTATATTCGTAATACAATTATTGTACATTAAAATATGGTAATACAATTCATAATAATATATACTTACCTATGTTCCTATTCGTAATACAATTCTAAATTAAAATTACTAATCCTAATAATACAGTACATATATTTTCCTGCAATGCAATCTATATCTATATTATTAACAAAAACAATATCCTCAACTTTAATTTCACGCTCAAAACACTCCTATACTATGAAGGTTTGCGTAATATTATAAAATATGGTAATACAATTTCTATTCGTAATACAATTATTGTACATTAAGATATGGTAATACAATTCATAATAAAATATATTCTTACCTACGTTCCTATTCGTAATACAATTTTAGATTAAAATTACTAATCGTAGTAAATAGTAATACAATACATATATTTTCCTGTAATGCAATCTATACTATTAATAAAAAACAATATCCTCAACTTTAACTTACCGCCCAAAACACTCATATACTATTACGGTTTGCGTAATATTGTAAAATATGGTAATACAATTTCTATTCGTAATACAATTGTACATTAAAATATGGTAATACAATTCGTAATAAGATATATTCTTCCCTACGTTCCTATTCGTAATACAATTTTAGAGTAAAATTACTAATTGTAATAATACAGTACATATATTTTTTTGCAATACAATCTATACTATTAATAAAAACAATATCCTCAACTTTAACTTACCACCCAAAACACTCTTATATTATTAAGGTTTGCATAATATTGTAAAATATGGTAATACAATTTCTATTCGTAATACAAATATTGTACATTAAGATATGGTAATACAATTCGTAATAAAATATATTCTTCCATGCGTCCTTTTCGTATTACAATTTTAGATTAAAATTACTAATCGTAATAATAAAGTACATATATTTTCTTGCAATGCATTCTATACTATTAATAAAAATTAAACAATATCCTCAACTTTAACTTTCCCGCCCAAAACAATCATATTCTATTAAGGTTTATACTATTAATAAAAACAATATCATCAACTTTAACTTTCCTGCCCAAAACACTCCTATACTATTAAGGTTTATACTATTAATAAAAACAATATCCTAAACTTTAACTTCCCACCCAAAACACTCCTATACTATTAAATTTTGCGTAATATTGTAAAATATGGTAATACAATTCCTATTCGTAATACAATTTTAAATTAAAATATAGTAATACAATTCCTAATCAAATATATTCTTACTTATTTCCTATTGTTAATACAATTCTAGATTAAAATTATTAATCATAATAATACAATACATATATTTTCCTGCAATGCAATCTATAGCCTGAAAGTGTTATTTAGTTCTAGATGAGGATGAACAAGCCTGTGTTGCTACTACCAATGTTGTTTAATTACAAAGATGTTTCAATAATGTGTAAATACAACCGGTGATATTATGTTTTTTTCCAAGATGGCAAAATTTCAATATATCTACACAATTGAATTAGAATAGCAATTGAATGCTATAACTGAGTTACTAGATAATGAGCATATTTGCCTAATTTATAAAAATAATAAACAGTGATATATAAAATCTCTAAAGTTACAGCACCGCATGCGTACATATACACATTAGCTATTATTTAAGCAATTATTTGCTAGAATTCAAACAAGGATAGCATCAGAAAACATAATCGATCCAAAACATATTTTCAATTGCACTATATAATATTTGATGTTATAATTTATATAATTATATATCAATCCAAATATTCTTAATATATTATAACAAATCCATTCCGTGAATCATACGTGTGAAAATACTAGTTGAATTAAAAGAAAGAGATAAAATTAAATTTATAAGGAAAAAGTGTCAAATTGGCCCCCTAAGTCTGGTGGATAGCGCAATTAGGCCCCCTAACTGGAAAAAAAAAAAAAAAAAACTTCATTCAAGCCTCCTAAACCGGTAAAATCGTTCAATTAAGTCCAAGTTGATTTGTTTATGAGGTCAAATTCAGTTAGGGAGTCTAAATGTCTAATTGATCTATCCACCCGACTTAAGAGACCAATTTGACACTTTCATTTTTTTTTTTCAAAACAAATATTTTTTATTTATTAAAAATATTATTTATTATAAATTTTTTTTTTTTTAAAAAAAAAAAAGCTACTAACTCTATAAACACTCATTCACATACACCTAATTAAATTATTGAACATATTTGAAAATAAATAGAATATAACATTTTTTCTAAAAAAAAAAATTAAAGTACTCTATCATTTAAATATATAAAATAATGTTCAAATAGCACTAATCACTAACATTTTCATATTAATACAAAGAAAATAACTACTCAATATATTATACTAAATTTATAATTTATATATTGAAACTAATTCAATTTTTTTTTTCTGTACTTTCATTGAAAACGGAAATTTTGAAAAATCTATTTACTTACTATTAATTTCTAATTAATTGCTATTAGGATTGAGATCGATTTATAATTCATTGCTATTAATTCTAATTTCTAACTTCTAATTAGTCGCTGTTTTTTTTAAAATATTATATATTTTTTTATTTATAATAAATAATATTTTAATAAAAAATATTAGTTTTGAAAAATTAAAAAAAAATGAAAAAGTGTCAAATTGGTCCACTAAGTCGAGGGAATAGTGCAATTAGGCCCCCTAACTGAATTTGACTTGATAAACAAGTCAACTTGAACATAATTGATCAATTTTTACCAGTTTAAGAGGCTTGAATGAAACTTTTTTCAATTAGGGGATTTAATTGCATCATCCACCTGATTTAGGGGCCAATTTGACACTTTAATAAGTTGTTTGTTTGTGGGGCCCTTGCAAAGGGAAAAAGGAAACAACTAGTATTTTCGGGATTGCTATAATATTTTAAGAATATTTGGATCAATATAAAATTATATAAACTATAACATAAAATATTATATAGTGCAATTGATGAAATTTGTTGGATCGATTATGTTTTCTGATGTTTTCCTTACTTGAATTATAGTAAATAATTGTCCAATTACCCGTGCAATGCACAAATAAATTTTTTATTATATATCTAGATAATAAAAATAAAGATGAAATTATAAAAAAATTTTAATATTGAACATGTACATTTATTTGATTATAAGATTAGTGCAAAAGCATTACTCAATTAATTGAATAATATATGACTTGTTTGTCCACAAATATTTAAAAAGATCAATATGTAATATGACTTATGTAATTATATTATTACTAAAATAAATATGAGAAAATTAGAAATAATTTAATTATAATTATTATAAAAATAAATTCAACGACCAATGTTTAGTTTAATTATCATAATAATTATTAGGCAATTATTAATAGTCAATTACACTAATATATGTGTAATTATACTTTTATATAACTTAAGTATATTCATGTTCATTGTATCACATTTAGTTTTTTCTTTTAAAGTTCACAGTATAGGATTAGTGATTTATATAAGATTGTATCTTATTACGATAAAATTGTAGTATGATAGGAATTGTAATGTAGATTTGTGATACAATAGGAATTGTAATGTAAAATTTACAACGAATAGGAAAATAGGAAATAATCGCATCTTAAATATTGTAGGACTGTTTTGGGCAGGAGGCTTAAAGTGAGGATTTTGTTTTTATATATAGTCTTATTACGATAGAATTGAAGTATGATAGGAATTGTAATGTAGAATTGTACTTGTTATAGGATTTCGTGTTTTAATATTATTGTACTTTTAATATTATTTTATTGTTTTAATTGTTTTAATGTATAATATTTTGGGCGGGAAATAGGATTTCGTTTTGGAGGATTTTGTTTATATATATATATAACAATGTACTAATCCTAATGTATAACAATATTTTGATGTTATAGGATTTCGTGTTTTAATATTATTGTACTTTTAATATTATTTTATTATTTTAATTTTTTTAAAATAAAATATTTTGGGCGGGAAATAGGATTTCGTTGTGGAGGATTTTGTTTATATATATATATATATATAGATATAATTGTTTTCTCTATTTTTTTTGGCGACCAACTTAAGTGTAGTTGTCTCTTGATGGACACTTTTGATGAGTCATTTAGAAGTTGCGACATTAAATTAAATAATCAACGAAGACAAGACAAGGTTAAACGGCCTTTTCCGTTGGGAAGTTGCCAAGTCGGTGATGGGACCAAAGAGCTTTAACTCCCACAACCAAACGTTTTTTGTGCATTAAATTTCTTTTGACATTACACAGAACAACACATATCTTAGCATGAAACTCCTTAGTACGCACATGAATTGTAAGTGAAAGAGTACATCAAGAAAGAAGCTTAGTTTCAATCAATATAAATTGTAGGTAAATATTAATGGTTATAATATATTTTATTTGTCTAAAAAGTTGTTCATGCTTATATGTTAACTAGTCATAGCATGCCACACGAAATATCATGCCTAACAATTAACTATTATGTTTATTTGGAGTCTAGCTAATATTTTGAATAGTTTTCAGATTATGAACACAAAATTTTAATTATATATAATATATTAAAATTCAAAATTGGTTAAAATGAGTGTCAGTATGCGGATGCAAGTGATAAATATATGTAGGGTTCACATTCGATTTGGGTCGGGTCAAAGTGGATTCGGGTTCTTCGTAGTGAGACGAAGAGATCGATATATTATACGCTCAAAATGGATAATGGGTGACTAAGAAATTGATTATCAAAGTAGACCCAATTGAGATGAAATTTGTGTGACGTGGAAAAAGCTTTAAGTAAGCCTTTTGTCCCACATTGGTTGGGAATGAAGATTTGACCCACTATATATACAAGGGTCTTTTTATGACTTGTTAACTTGTATAGCATAGATGCTCTCTTGCGCATGCAAATCAAATCCCAAACTGAGCCTAGGCGAGACATCATTAATAAGAGATATATATGACATACACGCATTATTTTTATGCTTTTATATATAGGTCGCCGCCTAGGTACCGCCTAGGCGACCTAGACCACTTAGGCGCTAGGTGCTAGTCTACCGCCCACCTAGCGCCTATTGCAACCATGGATACATTAAACTAACAATAATCTTATCGCATTCTACTTGATATATACAATCTCTGCGATCTTTGCATAGATGTACGTTTGTATCTAACAACGTCTTAGCCAATTGATTATCATCCTTGTTGAATTTTGTGAGGATTTCATTAATATAATGGGATTTGCTAACATAAGATTGTCCAGTATTCTAATGATTTTAATCTCAAAGATTAAATCTACCAAACTCATGTACTTCATGTCAAGTCACTAATTTAGCATAGTTTTGGTATATTTGATCATTTGATCATTACTACCTACGATGAGTATATCATTTACGTATAATGTATCATTTACGTGAACACACTTGTCACTCTTATTTATCCTAAAACCATTGGTTAACATTGCATGACCGAATTTTTCGTGCCACTGCTTTAGTATTTGTTTCAAACCTTATAACGATTTAACCAATTTGCACACTTTATTTTCCTGGCCTAGAACAATAAACTCTTCAAGTTGTTCCATATAGATCTCTTATTCTAATTTGCCATTTAAGAAAGCCATTTTAACATCCATATGATGAACTTTCAAGTTTTGCAACACGGTTGTGGCAAGTATCATCCTAATGGAGCTTATTCTTGTCACTAGCGAATAAGTGTCGAAGTAGTCATGGCCTTCACGTTCTTTGTAACCTTTAATTACAAGCATGGCCTTGTAATTCTCAATGGAACCATCTGGTTTCATCTTCCTTCTAAAAGCCCATTTGGATCGCAGTGGTTTACTTCCCAGAGGAAGATCTACCAGTTCCAAAGTGTGATTCTGTATAATAGAATCAATTTCACTTTTAATGGCATCTTTCCATATTGGTCATTCCGTAAGAGTCACGATTTCTACACATGTTCGATGCTCATTTTCTAGCAAAGAAGTTATAAAATCTGATTCATTTTCTAATAAACATGTTAGAATATTAAAATCATATTCTAATAGGTAAGCTAGAAAATCTTGAGCAAATGATTTTTCAACTCTAGCTCATTTGCTACGTCTAGGCTTGAGCTCAAGTTTCTTTATAGACCCCACAATATCATTATCCATAGCTTTATCGAAGGTTTATTTCAATGTACTAGGTCCATCATTAGACCTACATGAAAATACATATTCAAATAACGATGCATTTCTTTATTCAATTATCGTGTTCTTATGTATGTTGAACACATGAGACTTATGTAGTAAGAATCGATAGGCACTATTGTTATGTGCATAGCTAATAGGAATTCTACCTTTTCACAACTCATAAGGAATCTAATGGGGAATATACCCCAGGTTTACCAACCCTTACGTACTAAAAACTTGATCATATCCAACTGCACGCATAGCAAGGGTCTTTTCCGACCGTGCTCGACCTGCTAAGAACCTCCGAGAGGCTTTGGAGTACAATAACAGATCAGGCAGACGACGTCCTTGGAACGCCCACACTAAGAACCGTCGTCGAAGGCAATGACCACGCGACTCCAGCCTTTTACCACGAATAGCCGATCAATCGATTGTCTGATAACTCACTCCAGCTCAGACACTTTAAATTAATATAATAGCTTGTACATAGCATATTTTCTAGTATGAAAACTAACTACTGTTGTATTTTATTTTAAAGCAATTAAATCATGATACCTATCTCGGACACCCCGAGTTCAAGAAGATCAATTTCAACAAGGGAAGAACAATCTCTAGATCATAGCATGTCCGGCGATCTCTAGAATCTAGATTGGTATAAAACAGTCCCTATACCACAACGGATCCGACCTTAAACGTCGGCGAAAGATGGTCTCTAGACCATATAAATCCGATTCCTAGGTCGATACAAAATTCGACCTCTATGCCACTATGAAACGGTCCTTAGACCGCAATAAACTTGATCACTAGATTGGTAACACAACCGACCTCAAACGTTGGTGGAAGAGGGTCACTAGACTCTGCTTAATCCAATCCCTAGATCGGTTTAAAGCCCGACCCTGCGTAATCCGATCCCTAGATCGGTTTAAAGCCCGACCTCCGCGTCAGTACACAACAGTCCCTAGACCACGAGAAATTTGATCCCTAAAACGGTGTGAATTCCAACCTTAAACGTTGTCAGAGAATGGTTTCTAATCCCGATCTTAAGATCAAAGTTAGAACCAACCTTTGTGGTAATGAAAAGGGTTCTTGGGCCACAAAAGATTCCAATCCGAAGATCGAGGTAAAACTGACCTCTGTCATAGGCAACCAATACTGAGATCCCTCTTTAGAACCCCCCCCCCCCCCCCCCCCCCCCCCCCCC
>NC_044921.1:13588548-13637241 GCF_003576645.1 Ipomoea triloba
CCCCCCCCCCCTCCCTCGCATGAAAGAGATCGAGAACCTTTATGTTATACAATTCAAGCTCCTTTTAAAAGAGAACTGTATTTATACAAGTGCAAACTCACTTCCATATTTCAATGTGGGACAAAGATTTCTTCCAACTCAAATGGGTAGATTTTAAAAATCAATTTTTTATTCATCCATTATTCATTTTGAACGTACAATATATTAAGTTTTTCGTATCACTTAAGAACTGTTTGGCAGAGCTTATAGCTTATTTTAAGTTACTAATAAGCTATAAGCTCTATTTGGTAATGTTCCCAAAATAAGCTAGTAGCTTCTTAACCTTTTTCCATATTTATCCTTATTATTTTAAATAAATGCCATCTTTTACCCTCCCAATTAAAATCATTTTGGCATTTTCTCTTCAATATGTTTGGTTGTAATTTCAATTTGACATTTGTGTGTTTGAACATTAATTCTTGTATGAACTAATTTTATGAGCTATAAATATTTTATTTTACTTTATATATTTTCAAATATATGTTCTTACTTTATATTTTATTAAAATATATTGATTTCATCATTTTATATTTTAATATGTAAACAAACCTATTTAAATTTAAAACTATTTAAATTTTATAAAGATGTCTTTTTTAGTCTTTTTACATTTATCAGCTTATCAAAAAACTAATTTTACCAAACACTTTTAAGCATAACAGCTACCTTAACAGCTCTTCAGATTTTAGGTACTAGCTTATACCTTTTCAGCTTTCAGTTAAGTTTGCCAAACATAGCCTTAGAAGAATGCGAATCCACTTTGACCCAACGCTCCCCCCCCCCTCCCCCCGCTGATATTTGTTTCACAGAATAACGACTTACAATGTCATTTTTGCTAAAATATTTCAATACTTGAAGCACCTTCTATTTTTTAAAGGTATAACCAAAACTCTTCTTTATATAGATTTAGTATAGATATGCTTCAAAATATCGCCAGTTTCTTTGAAACAAATTCAAAACATAATTTCACTTGCTAACGTTATTACTATTATTGTAATACAACTAATTTTTTTGTATGACATTCTCATTACTAATTTGTGTGAACATTTTTTAGGGGTAAAAGAATACAAATAAAAATTTTCACTTTTCTTAAAATTTATATGTTTACGATAAATTAGAGTTTTGTGCAGGGGCGGAGCCAAGTGAGAGTTGCAGGGGGCCTTGCCCCCCCCCCCCCCCCTCCAAAAAAATTTCTTTTATTAGTATTGTAAATTGTAATATAATTTTTTTGTGGCCCCCTCATCAAAATCAGATAGCTGCACACCACAGTTCAAGAGGTCTGAGAAGCAAAAGCAATAATTAGTTTAATTTTTGGCTTTTAATACATTTTGTTTTCGACAGAAAAGGAAGACAAGGAAACCATTTTTCATGACTTTTTATCCCTTTTTTTTTCAGCTGAGAGAAAAAATAAAAGGAAACTGTTTTTTTCTTTATTGATTCATTCCTTAGTTTCCCTAGTTTCCTTTGCCATTGCTTTTGGTTTTGGCAGAATAAAAAAGCAACCATAGAAACCCATTTCATAGCCTTGGTTTTTCCTTCATTTGTTGCAGTGTGAGAGACGGAGAGTCAAAGAGAAAATAAGGAAACCAATTTTGCTTTCCTTCATTTTAGTTCGGCAAGAAGGGAGGAGAGACTATTTCCTTTAGTTTTTCATCCGCTCTTCTTCTTTGACTTGCATGCTTCCTTATAAACTCTTGAATTTAAGATGACGATTAAGGTATACAGGTCAAAGAAGTGAAGCATTTTATTGGTCATTCGAATCTGAGAATACATCTTTAATAAAATTCATGATCATGAATATTCTTTAGTTGATTAATTTGATTTACATGCGATCAAATGTTAATTATGCTCCCGCATTCAGGTTATTGCGTATTTCTTAATGATTGTTTGTTAGTATACATTGAAAAACAATTTAGTATAGATAATTTTTAGTATAGATATTTTTTGTGACACGCAAGATATGTTACGTTAAATAATGAATATTAATGTATTTTATTATTCGCTCGAATGGTGGTTGGCCCCCCCCCCGCACCAACAAATCCTGGCTCCGCCCCTGGTTTTGTGTGAACATTTTTTAGGGGTAAAAGAATACAAATAAATTTTTCACTTTTCTTAAAATTTATATGTTTACGATGAATTAGAGTTTTGTGTGAACATTTTTTAGGGGTAAAAGAATACAAATAAATTTTTCACTTTTCTTAAAATTTATATGTTTACGGTTTTATCTAAATTAGATAAGCATAAAAAGTCGTCATCAAAGCGTCAGACCACATTTCTACTGCCTCACCTTGGATTTAAACATAATCCGTCGCCTGAGAGATTCGAACTCTCGCGGGGAAACCCTATGTACTTAGCAGGCACACGCCTTAACCACTCGGCCAAAGCGACTTCTTGTTTTCTTTGGTCTACTAAATCTAATTGATGCATACAGAAGAGTTGCAGTTGTAGGCCTATAGTTACTCCATTTATTATTATTAATATTAGTTATGGAGTTTAATATTCCGACTTAAAGTGAAACTCACAGACTCTCTCTTCCAATTTTTAAGTCTACTACACTCCCAAATCATTACCTTACCTTAGTTTGCTCAACCTATTTAAAATGCCTAACTACTCTTATTTCAGTAGCTTCATCAATTTCTTGTGTTTTTGTCATATTTTCATTAATATATCTATTTTTTTCCTTTGAGTATTTATTTGTTTAATTGTAGTTTTTTTTTGGGGGGGNGATTTAAGCTTTGGTGTTAGATTTTTAATAAAGGATTTCAAGTAGGTAATTTTGTGAAGTGAAAATGGAACTTTTTCCCCCTATGTTATGTGCATATAGCACTTTTCCCCCCTATGTTATTAAAGTGGCAATTTTTCCCCCTGAAATGTTAAATTGACATTTTTACCCTTAAAAATAATTATTTCATTTATTTTTCTTCTCCAATAAATTATTATTTATATGTATGGATGATCACGATTAAGTTCGAACCTAACTAAACATTGTAGCAATCATACCGAAATAGTATGGACGGTTCTGGTTACGATTCAGAACCGAAAAATTTAAAATTAAATAATTGTTGAACCGTGAACCGGAACTTAACCACAGTCATATATGGTGAAAATGATCAAACACTTATTTTGATAAATCGGTACGGTTCGGTTTGAATTTTGATTTTGAACCGCTAATCAAAACTTATGTATTTATTTATTTATTTTTATAATTTTATTTCTTATTTAAAAATAGTCTAAATTTAACAATTATTTTATTTTTTCGGTTCTGAATCGTAACCGTAACCGTCTATACTATTTAAGTTCAATTGCTACAGTGTTCGATTAGGTTCATATCGAACCGTGATCTTCCATACATATTAGTAACAATTGATTGGAGAATAAAACAAATGAAATAGTTATTTTTAAGGGCAAAAATGTCAATTTAACATTACAAGGGAGAAAACTACCACTTTTAAAATAACTGAGGGGGGAAAACTACCACTTTAATAACACAGGGGGGAAAAGTGCTATATGCACATAACATAGGGGGAAAAAGTGTCATTTTCCCTTTTGTGAAATATAATAGACTCCTTTTTATGGGGTTTTTTTTTTATTTGAATGAAAAAGAAAATGAATTTATTTCGACAATTAAATTATTATAATTATATTAATTATATTAATATTTATGAAGGAAAAAGAAAATGAATATATTAATATTTCATTGGAAATATAATTGGCAATTATATTTTTATAATTATATTACTTATTAATTATATGGAAATGAATATTAAAATTTTTTAATGAATGAAAAATGAAATAAATATTACACACGGGAATATGTTATTAATATTATGTTACTAATGTTACTAATTGGCACATGAATCAGGGCAAATGAAAAACGAGATTAATAATAAAAATTCACTATAAATATAACATAGCTTCTCCTATGCAAAAATTAGTAACCACCAAATGAAATATTAGGAAAAAATTATGAAGGAAAAAGAAATAGAAATGAATATTTATTCCTTTTATGAAGAAAAAAGGAAATGAATATATTCATATTTCATTGAAAATATAATCGACAATTATATTATAATTATAATTATATTAATTATTTAGAAGGAAAAACAAAATGAATTTATTAATATTTCACAGAAAATATATTCAACAGTTATATTTTTATAATTATATTATTTTTTAATCATATGGAAATTAATATTAAATTTTATGAACGAAAAGGAAATAAATATTACACGGGAATATGTTATTAATATTTTCTTACTAATTGGCAAGGAATCAGGCCAACTAATTGGCAATTATCTGAAAAAAAGAATGGAAAGCAATATTAATTCTTTTGATGAAGGAAAAAAGGGAATGAATATAATCAAAAGAAAATGGAATATTATGAAAAATTAAATGAATATATTAATATTTCACTGGAATATAACACAACTTTTTCCTACGAAAAAATTAGTAAGCACCAAATGAATGATTAGGAAAAAAATTATAAAGGAAAAAGAAATGTAAAATAATATTAATTCTTTTTATGAAGGAAAAAGGAAATGAATATATTCAAAAGGAAATGAAATATTAGGAAAAACGAAATGAACATATTAATATTTTACTGGAAATATAACACAACTTTCTCTACGAACAAATTAGTAACCACCAAATGAAATATTAGGAAAAAATTTTGAAGAAAAAAATGGAAATGAATATTAACTTTTTTAGGAAGGAAAATAGAAATGAATATATTTATAATGAAATGAAATATTAGGAATTAGTAACCAATAAATAAAATATTAGGAAAAAATTATGAAGGAAAAAGAAATGACAATCAATAATTCTTTTTATAAAAGAAAAAGGAAATGAATATATTCAAAAGGAAATTAAAATATTAGGAAAAATGAAATGATAATATTAATATTTCTTTGGAAATATAATCAGCAATTATATTATTATAATTATATGAATTAAATATTAATTAATTATATTAATAAATACTACTCCATAATAATTAATATTTATTAACTAGAAGGTTGAACAACCCTCTCACCAACTTTAGACGTCGTTGATCAAATTAATTAGTACACGTGTGACATGAACACTAGGGCTGTCAAAGTGGGCCAAAGCCCGTGGGCTGGCCCGCACCCGCCCCGCGGTGGGGCGGGTTAGGGTCATGAAAAAATAGGCCAGCAACAATGCGGGCCTAATGGGGCGGGCCAAAATTGACCCGCGGCCTGCGCGGGCTAACCCGTGCGGTGAATCAATAAGGAATCAATAGATACACTGACGGCATACTGAAGATCTGTTTCACGACATTAGAGGGAGATGTACCCGAATTTAAATGTCGAGAAATCCATGAAATGGAATGATCTTCATTATAATCCATGTACCAGTAAGACTGAACTCAAAGTTCACCTATTTGCGATATTAGCAAATAATCTGCCAAATATATACCAATAACGTATATATACACTGATCATGTTGATCAGAAAAGAGTGACAAGGTCCATATATAATCCCCAAAATTGGACCAAATAATATATATCTCGATACTCCTTGACGCCAGAAGCGTAGGAGATATATCGGTTTAAGAGATATGAATCATAATATATACTAGATCTAGCAAAGAAGCATTGTCACTTTTGCCTTAAAAAGAATTATGTCCTGAAGACATTTGTCCAGAAGACGAAAACCCTAGTAAGGTGCACCAAACAAACATAATACTAGGGATGCGGAACAATCAGATCTTAATACTTAGGAAATGTCAACGATCTGATTAAAAATTGTCATGATTTTGGGAGAAAATTATACAGTTGTCGACAACACACGCCTATATAATTGCTTATTTAAATAAACTGGATCTAGGTGGGGTGCCAGATGCATCCTCATTATTTAATATTTAAAGGAGCAATTAAGGCAGAGCTCGACTCGCTAAAACAGATTCTCTTGACAATACATCACCATTGAATAATAACCTTGTTGGTTACAAATGGATGTTTGTACGAAAGAGAAATGAAAACAATAAGGTGATATAATAGCGAGTGTTTGTAGCATATGGGTTAACGCAGAAACCCTTGATTAATTTTAATCAAATCTCCCATGTACGGTGACATTAAGTTTCGCTATATAAGATAATTGGCAGAATAAACTTAGATATGCAGCTAATAAACGTCATGACCATATGACAATAAGGTCTTTGGACGATATGATCATATTTTGATTGACATTGTCCTTACAATGAAATCAACTATAGTTTTTAATGCCCTAAATATCCTCTAGTATCTCCAATTTAAAATTTGTGGGACAAACCAATGTGTGTTTTTCTCATAGATCACTTGGTAATGATTGCCTTTGATCTCCATTCCAAGTTAGTTATGTGTGTACGTTCTATCTCCACTGACTTATGAGAGGATAATAAAAGTGTGTTTTTAACCAGGTATGGTTAAGGAATATTGACTATATTCAACCTACATAGGCTCCAGAAGAGTCACGAGATCATTGTATAAAATATTAACTTATAGTGACAATCTTGAAGATTGTCATATCATCTCCTCTACAATCCTCCTTTTGAAACAGTTATTCTACTTTAAGCAATGTAGAAATAGAAGATTGTTATCTTCAGGGGGAGATGCGGACTACATTTACTTAAATCAATCCTGAAGATTGGGTGGGTCCTAAAAAGACCAACAATTGTACTCCTTGGCAACCTATATACCATGTACTCTTTTCCTCACTAGATTTTTCCCAATGGGTTTTTCTAGTGTGATTTTTAACGTGGCATGAGTATAATATAATAAACGGGAAGAAAGTTGCAAATAAATACTTAAATAGACGAACCCCGAAATCCTGAAGATTATGCCATGAAGGCTTATGATTGTACTCTTTTTCCCTTAACTAAGTTTTTCCCCCGGGTTTTCTTAAGTTAAAGTTTTTAACGAGGCAATCAGGAAGGTTGTTGTCTTTAGGGGGAGCAACAACATACACAGAGATTATTGGTCCAGAAGACCACTAACTCTTGCAAATCCTGAAGATTAAACGCAACAAGTTATGGTTGTACTCTTTTTTCTTAACTAAGTTTTTTCCCACTGGGTTTTCTTAGTGTATGGTTTTAATGAGGCAACCAGGAATATATATGAGTTTATATCATGTACTCTTTTCTTCAACTAGGTTTTTCCCACGTGGTTTTCCTAGTGAAGTTTTTAACGAGGCATGAAAGTATTTGAATATACTATTCATACCTTGTACCCTTTTTGTCTAGGTTTTTCCCACAGGGTTTTCCTAGCAAGTTTTTGACGAGGCAAGAGCATTGTCTAATAATGTCCAAGGGGGAGTGTTATAAATAAATTGTATTTGTGACCATTATTATGTAGTAATATAACAGTTGTAACGGCTATTGTATTTAAGTCTCCATTATTTCTTTCCGTTATAGTTTGTTATTATATATATCCTTTGTAATATGTACAATGTAGATGATGAATGAGAATGTCTCCTCCCTTTCCTCCTTGTCTCTATACTCGTCTCTATACTCTCTCTATTACCTAAATATTTACATTTCCTGCAAAATACCAGTTTACCAGGTCAACAAATATTTTCTCAACAGATATGATTAATTGGCGATAAATTGATCATAATTAATAAATACAAAATAAAGTGAAGCTGAATATGAGTTAAGTCATTTAATTTGGTGTAGCATTTTAGATATGAACACTTGGCATTTCATAACAATTTTACCCATTTTAGTTTAAATAGAATAAATAACAAAGATCTGAAAATAAAAAATTAAATGCCTATTAGCTCAGTTTGTTAGAGCGTCGTGCTAATAACGCAAAGGTCACAGGTTCCAGACCTGTATGGCCCAAATTTTTCATCCCCCAACCCTTTGCATGTAATAGCCATTCTGAATTCACCATTCATGGTTTACTGCACCGAGTTCAATGACTAGTGAGCTGGTGACTTTAATATGGCAACTTTGGGTGCAAATACGTGATGGTAACTTTTTCACCGCATTGGTGCCCCAAGGGAATGCTTCTTGGGGTTAAGGCAAATTCGAGCACCATAAATATATAGTGCCTCGAGTTTCATCGAGCATTAAAATTGAAGTGCAAATTTAACTCGTAAATCTTTTACATAGTTCGAGTTCAACTTAATTGACTTGAGATTACTAGTTAATACTTGAGTCAGAGTTTGAATTTGACTAGCCAAACTGCATAACCAAAATAGCATATATTTATTTACATATCAATGATATCATTAATAATATTTGATGCTACAAATACGGTGATGTATTGTAATCAATCACTAAGTATAATCTCAGGTAGTTGAAACTTGTTATCAGACATTCCCGAGCTAACCTCCCCCTACCTAAGCATAAATGCGCCTTTTATATACATCCAGAGGAGACACATGCCGGGAGTTTGGCATGTTAACCACGTGTCTCACATGCACAGCGGAGACAACTCTAATAGATCCACGTGCAATGCGATTCTTGATATATGCTTTATCATGAAGTGATTGGTCAAGACGATCGAGTTATATTAATATGTTAATAACGAGGGTTCGGTTCACGGGAAAGGATTCCTGATCACAGTATAATCGGGAATCTCGTCCCGAGTGAAATGGGCCCTTTACCAACTTGTTGAGGCATCTTTTGACTAGGCTCAGGTCGGATAAAACAAAATGTAATCGGATTTGCTCGGGAAAATGACTTCTCGGTCTCCTGCTTGAATACCGAGCACGTGCTAAGATATACGGAAGAGTATAATCCCTATCAATATTAATACTCAAGGAAAAGAAATACTATACAATGATCTAAGTTCTTTAATAAATATAGTTATCATTAATTATACGTGGGGATAATGGATAGTCTGTAAGTACGACTAAAAATGTCGTATATAAAAAAAATTTCAAGAATCTGTAATTTACTCAAACAGTTTTATATTTATTAAAGTAGTTTATTTATTTGTATTTTCATTAATTTTGTTATTTTCTTAATATTTTGTATTGTATTGTTATATTATATTGCGAAATTTAATGACCGTGTATCGCACGGGTGCAAACACTAGTTTTTTTTTTTTTTGAAAACCGGTGCAAACACTAGTTAATTATAATATAAAATACTTTTCAGTGGTTTCTTTCACCTTTTCATGGATAAGATTATGGTTAAGAATGTAAATTACAATATAAAAAAATCAAATTGGCTTTACTATGAACACCACCAGAAAGATTGTGGTTAAGAATGTAAATTATAATTAAAATTAAAAAAAAACATAAATGAATCAAATTGGTTTTACTATTAACTTTTTTTTTTTTTTTTTGTATAATATGTATTATTATTAATAGCGGTGAGCATCGATTGGTTATTGTTAATAACCGATAGATAACCGAATAACAGATGGTGTTTTCTAAACTTACGTAACCGATCGGAACCGACCAAAGATACATATATAACCGACCGAAACCGATTATGTTGGTTTCGGTTATGTTGGTTATTTCGATAACCGAAAGCAGAGACTATGCACCGTCCACAATAATTATGAAAGCAGAGACTATGCACCGTCCACAATAATTATTAAATAATTTACAGTAAATTATAGTAATCTAACTTACTAAATAAATGGTTTATAGTCTTCACAAAACACACTAAATAAGCATACAGTACTAACTACTAAAATCACAAATTCAAAATCACAGTGAGAAATTAATGGTTCATAGTTTCATACTTCATAGTCTTCACAATTCACAAACATATACTAAATAAAAGTCATAGGCTCATAACCATACGCCCATACAGCCATACTGCCAATCTGCCATAGTTCATTAAAATAAAAAAATAAATAAATAAATAAATAAATAAACATGCTTTCACATTTTTTGTTAAATTAATACATAATAAATAAATCTATTTTATTGTTAAAGTAACTCAATATATACTACTCAATACGCAATAGTTACTAACATATACACTATCAATTATCTTCTTCTTGACTCTTGTTCTTCAATCACAAGATCCAAACTCATCTTTGACATATCTAAATCATATAAAATTACAAGCATTAAATAAAGAAAGAATAATAAGAAAATTATAATATTTAGGATAAAGAAATGATTTTGATACCCACCCATGTCGAGTTTATACATTTCTCCAACATCATGATCAACTAAATTAGTTATTGAAAAGAAATTTTATTCTTGTAACCAATCTTGAGTGCACACAAGAGCTTGTATAATTTTAGGAGTTAATCAAGCACACGTCCACCGATGCTAAATGCATATTCGAATGCGACGATGATGGATATAGGAACTGCCAATATATCACGAGCCGGAATGAAAAATCTATCAGCATTTTCCACCACCAGAGAACATCAAATTCACCACCACCCGTGTATCAAGCTCTTCGTTGATGTATTTATTCAATTCGTGTTTTTGTTCCCCACGTCCAATTTCAACCAAATACTTTTGAAAGTCAGTTTCAATATTTAGAACATTATTTAGACAATGCAGTTCAACTTCTCAATCCACATTAGTGGCACTCATTGGTTGAGTAAAATTTTTGCGTACCCTCATCACCTTGTGAAACTTTCAACAACTTATTGTATTCATTAAACAATTGACTAGTCACTTCTCTAAGTTTAGAACACAACATTAAAGCTTGATCAAGTGAATACATTCTCTTAAAACAAAAATCAGCAAACACATATTTCCTTCTAGGATCAATAACACTTGCAACATAAAGTATTCATCTTCTCAACATTCCCCCAATATTTGTCAACTTTCTCCTTCATTCTTGCGGCCATAGCATTAAAATGAGGATAAGAACTCATTATCCAATCACACAAAGTACACTACATTCCACAAGGTGATTAAGCATTGCAAGTGACATATGTACGTAGTAGCAGAAATTTTCACTGTAAAGTCATAGTGTTAATAAAGTGATTAACATGTGAAAAAAGGAGGTTTAAAAGAAAATCACCATTTACCCCCTTAAGTTGTTAATGCTTTATGGAACAAAGTAATTGTTAAGGATTTAGTTCAGTACTTGTATTTAAGTAGATAGAGTCTGTACTAGCATATGGAATTAGTTCAAGGAAGTCTCGTAACATACTTAGAGCATCAAAGACTGAACCAGATAGAGAGATAGATCATAGTGTTAATAAAGTGATTAACATGTGAAACAAAGAAGGTTTAAAAACAAATCATCTTTTACCCCCTTTAAGTTGTTAATGCTTTAGGGAAGAAAGTACTTGTTAAGGATTTAGTTCAGTACTTGTACTTAAGTAGATAGAGTTTGTACTAGCATATGGAATTAGTTCAAGGAAGTCTCATAACATACTCAGAGCATCAAAGACTGAACCAGCTAGAGAGATAGTTCGAACTGAAGTTCAAGGCAGTTATTCTATTAAAGATATTCTCAGAGAAGGATACTTAAGTCTTATTCTCTCATCTTCCAAGACGGTGATATGCATATTACTGAGAGAAAAATCAAAATACATCCAGAGAAGATCCAGAGAGCTAAACTGAGCGACTTGATCTTCTAGATTGATTTTCAACTCTAAATCAAGTCAATCACCACATTCGTTACTGTTTATGGGTTGTTGATCACATTGAGAAAACACATTGGTGCTGCAATTCAAGGGGAGCCTCAATTCGAGTGATTGGGAGATCTCTTCGTGGATTCTTCAAAGAAGATGCTCTACAATGTTTAGCTATGGTGTAGCGTGAAGCTTAGAGTTCTTCGTCTTCATCATTGTGACTTGGTATATCATTTCCCTTGAGTTGAATGGAGAATGAATCGGGATTGGGTTACCAATTCCTAGTGTGGTTTTACTACTTTCTTGTTAATTGCTTTTTGGTGTTTGGGTGAACTACGCAATACTATAGAAATTGAACTAGTCCATATAACACACTTGATCAGGAAACATTAACTAGCAAAGTTGCATTCAATATTTATCGTTTACATTGATTTTGAATTACTCATAAGTAGTTGGATGGCGCATTGGTTGACTAATTTCACTTGGTACCCAAACGCCGCCTGGGGGCCGACTACAAAGACTGGAGAGCCTAGTGCCTGGTGCCCTGGCTATGGGACCGGGTGCCGGGTACGTCTACCCGAGTACCCGCTGCCAAGCATGCACAACTATTCAAGTAATGACATCTGAATATTTTTAATTATGTTATATCGCTATACAAATTTGGTCTGAATATCGGATATTGAAATTTTACATAGATTATACTTAAAAGTAAATATATACATTCCATTCAAATGAATATATTAAAAATATTTTAAATATTAGTTCAAAAAATATTAATATTATCTAAACTAAACTTTAGGCGAACTTAATAGCTTAATGCTGGTTTGGATATATATTTTAGTTATGTTATATGCGGATATAAATTTACTTGGATATCAAATGCAAAAATCTTACATATATTAGGCTTA
This sequence comes from Ipomoea triloba, assembly GCF_003576645.1. Taxonomy (NCBI): domain Eukaryota; kingdom Viridiplantae; phylum Streptophyta; class Magnoliopsida; order Solanales; family Convolvulaceae; genus Ipomoea; species Ipomoea triloba. Next base: position 13,601,002 of record NC_044921.1, read on the forward strand.
AAAGTAAAATTTATATTTATTCCATTTAAATCAAATACATCCAAAAATATTTTAAATGTAAGGTTTAAAAATCACTCATAATTAAACTTGTGTTAATTTTATAATGTTAGTCTAAAAATAAATAAATTTGAAAAAAATATGAGTGTTAGCAAACAAGTTTTCTAAACAAAAATAAAAAAAAAATTATGCATCAAAAAGCAAAGAACAATTTCCTGAACTAAACATGCCCTAGATGTCTACAACAATTGTCAGCATCTAACAGGATCCCATTGCATCCTGGTTGATGAAGAAAGTGCAAACATATACGGAGTACGATTATTGTACTGGTCTTAATCGATCGATATGATTGTTAAACTGTTTTTTTTTTTTTAATCAAGCGAAGCATAAAGTTCAGAGTTATTTATTTTTTAAAAAGGAAATATATTAAAGTAACGCACGCGACTACCAGTACTCCGTGAATTTGTCATTGCAATGTAGAAAAAATTCGTCGCCTGAGAGATTCGAACTCTCGCGGGGAAACCCCATGTACTTAGCAGGCACACGCCTTAACCACTCGGCCAAAGCGACTCTTTGTTGATTTAATATTTTAAGAAATTTTCTTTCATTTCAGCATTGCAATTCGTACACTGGTAATTAGTCTCTTATTATTATTATTATTATTATTATTTTTTTTTATTTGATGGAGTGGTCTAGTGGCACTGAGTTGATCTCTTATGTGCAAGGTTGCGGGTTTGAGTCGTAGTGGATGCGATATTAACTCTTTGTGTTTTAATAGGTGGAGCTGGACCGACCAACTATTGCCAGAACTTTAACAAGCAAATTAAAATTTTGGCAATAGTTGGCTGAAAATATACTTTTAATTATGTTTTTTTGAAATTCGTAAAATAATTTATCAGAAAATTGGACGACATGACTAAATGTGATACAAATTACATAGTCATGCATTTAATTTAAAAATATTAATAATTAAGGACAAAATATGATACAAATTACGTAGTCATACACCTAATTTAAAAGTATTAATAGTCAATGGCTAAATTTGATACAGGTAAATAGTCATTAAGATCAAAAGTGAAAAATTTTTCTCAGTTAAAATAAAGGGTAAAGGTGTACTTGTAAAGCAGGAAAATGATTTCTGGAAATTGAGTCATTTTTCGGAAAATGAGTTCATTTTCGGTGTTTGGATGTACTCTGAAAAACTGTCTGTGCGTGTTTGGTTCCTTTTTCGGAAAATGAGTAGAAATGTATAATTATATATTTTTATTATTTTATTTAAAATATAAAAATATATAAACTAATAATATTTATTAGAAATTAGAAATAATTATTATAAAAAAAAACGTAGCACGAAGCCATTTTCCGTTTTCGGAAAATGACTTCCAAATTTTTTGTCCAGAAGTTATTTTCCGTGGTCAACGGAAAATGTTTTCCATTGACCACATTTTTCTAATGTTGCCAAACACTAAAAGTCTGAAAAATGATTTCCGGAAATTATTTTTTGAGTTACCAAACACACCCTAAGTGTTGACTTGATCTAAAAGGATTTGGACAGCTAGATTAAGGCACGCAACTCATGGGCCTGGCAAGCCAACACTCTCCCGGTCCATTATCTCAACTCTCAAGCCATTCTTATTTCCGGAACTTAGGGTGTGTTTGGAAAGCAAGAAAATGACTTCTGGAAAATGTTTTCTGCAAAATGAGTCATTTTCCGGAAAATGATTTCAATTCCAGTGTTTGGTTGCATTCTGGAAAACTGTCTTTGTGTGTTTGGTTCATTTTCCGGAAAATGGGTAGAAATGTATAATTACATATTTTTATTATTTTATTTAAAATAGTAAAATATTTATAATAATATTAAAAATATTATTTATAATTAAAAAAAAAAACACTCCCCCCCCCCCCCCCGCGTTTCCGGCGGAAACCAAATCAGTGCTCTGGTCCCCGGCGGGAACCAGAGCAGTGCTCTGGTTCCTCGCTGCGGAGGAACCAGAGCCCAGTGCACTGGTTTCCGGCGAGAAACCAGGGCACTGTGCCCTGGTTTCTCGCCGGAAACCAGTGCACTTTGGTTTCCGCCGGAAACGTGGATGCCTGTGTGATGTGTCGAGCGGCGGAAAATGACTTCCGCCCAAATTTGGCGGAAGTCATTTTTCGCCATATGATGCTTATTTTCCCAGTCAACGGAAATCATTTTCCGTTGACTGGGTTTTCCATCCGTTGCCAAACACCCAAAGCCCGAAAAATGATTTCCGGGCTTTCAAACACACCCTTAAAGGAAATGAAATATTTTATATATTTGTTGAATTGTTGTACGGATTTAACTTGGTAGTGATAAAATAAGTTGATGTTTTGAGTAGGTGCATAAACGATGCGAATTGAGTCAAATATCTTATTATTCAATTTGAATTTTATTATATTGATGACTATTCGTATTTATAAATATACGAATCTCAAATTTTATTTGTATTTGATTCGACTACATTATTTACATATATTCGATTCGACAACCAATATTCGAATTTGAAATGTATAACTTTATATATATATATATATATATATATATATATATATATATATATATATATATATATAAAATTCAGTTCCCGTGCGATGGGTGTCTCCCGTGCGGTTACGCGGTGGCTTTAGGTGCGTAATTTTTTTCTTAAAGTGCGTGATTGTATGCTTAAGGTGCGTGAGTGTTGAAACTTAATATGAGTAAACTTAAAGATTAAGGTGCATGATTTTTCTTATTAAGGTGCGTTGTTTTCCTTCTTTAGGTGCGTGATATGTATGCTTAAGATGCGTGGGTTGTTAAAACTTAAGGTGCGCCATTTTGAAACCTTAGGTGTGTGGTTTGTGTTCTTAAGGTGTGTGGTTTGTGTTCTTAAGGTGTGTGGTTTGTGTTCTTAAGGTGCATGGTTTGTGTACTAAAGGTGCGCAATGTGTGTTCTCAACTGAAGGTACACCATAAAAAAACTTTACGTACGCGGTTTGTGTCCTTAGTTTAAGGTGCGTGGTTTGTGTACTTAAAGTCCGCCATTTTAATACTTAAGGTGAGTATCGCACAACCGTACGGGAATATATACCTGCACCTAAACCCTTCCCTATATATATATATATATATATATATATAGGATCGCGTTCAGGTGCGTACTGGCCGCCCAGGAGAGAACTGCGGACGAATCACAGCGCGCCACGTGTTCGGAATGTAATTGCACATAACGTTATAACTAGGTGCACGTAATGTTATAACTAGGTGCACCCAGGTGCATAAATGTTAACAAGGTAAATTACTTGCACCTGTAAGTGAAAATAAGTGCACACGTGCAAGTAAAATGTATTACAAGTGCAAGTAAATTATACAATGATCATCAATACTAAGTGCACCTAATGTTATAACTAGGTGCACATAGGTTGCACCTAATGTTATATATTCCCTGTATTTTTTTGTAATGCATAGCATCATTCATTTATATTAATAAATTAAAGGACCACTAAATAAAAACAAATACTGAATAGTAAAAACATTTTCATTGATTAATAACAAAATTGAACTTTTTTGAGGTAAACAAAAATAATGCGAAGAAAAAGACATAAAATATTTATGACATCATGCAACTTACATTTTAAATTGAAAAAATTGTATTTAATTACTTCTATAACAAATTAAAATACATAATACAATTTTATATATAATGCTTAATCCCCAATTGTTCACTATTTATTTGATTTATGAGAAAGTTCACATTCACTATTTGAATGTGAGCTCTGGGTGAAACTGGACAATTTATTCTAGTCTAAATTACTCATAATTGAGGTACTGACGGTTAATTGGCAATTCCTACAAAAAGAAATTTAAAACTTTTTATAACAAGCCAATTTTCTTGTCAATTTAGTTGAGATTATCGCAATTGTTCGCTATTTAATTATTTATTATTAATATAAAATAAAATTTAAGAGTCGGAATAAGTAGCCATCAATAATTTTCAAGCATCTCATGGCGTGCTCGATGCCCCCTTTTTATTTTTTATTTGTTACATTAGCGATCAATCAATTGGAATCCAAGTCAAAATTTTGTTTATTTTTCATAGCCAATTATAGTGTTGTCCACAATTGTTAATATTATGCAAAGTTGTTAACAAAATATATATATAGGTGTTGTAATAGACCATTAGCTCAAACATGATTACATGATTCTGGAATTGCAGGGAGAAGGGTAATAACAAAGTAAGAGAGACAAAGCCAGATTGATCTTATTTCATTCATCCACTATGTTTACAAAATAGGATAGATACATATATATAATATGGAATAATGAATGACATACATAATGGAGCCTTAATAAGGCTGTTACAACTGTTACAAATGATACAAATAAATGGCCACCATAATTGTTTATAACACTCCCCCTTGGACATTATTTGTTCATGGTCTTGCTTCGTCAAAAACTTGCTAGGAAAACCCTGTGGGAAAAACCTAGACAAAACCCAGACAATAAAAGAGTCCAGTGTACATGAATGGTATATTCAAATACTTTCATGCCTCGTTAAAAACTTCACTAGGAAAACCACGCGGGAAAAACCTAGTTGAAAAAAAGAGTACATGATATTTATAAACTCATGTATAGTCCTAGTTGCCTCATTAAAAACCTTACACTAAGAAAACCCAATGGGAAAAAACATAGTTAAGGAAAAGAGTACAACCATAACTTTCTGTGTTTAATCTTCAAGATTTGGTGGTCTTCTGGACCAATAATTTATGTGTATGTTGTTGCTCCCCCTGAGGACAACAACCTTCCTGATTGCCTCGTTAAAAACCTTACACTTAAGAAAACTCGGTGGGAAAAACTTAGTTAAGGGAAAAAGAGTACAATCATAAACCTTCAGGGCATAATCTTCAGGATTTTCGGGGTTCGTCTATTTAAGTATTTATTTGCAACTTTCTCCCCGTATATCATATCATACTCATGCCTCGTTAAAAACCACACTAGAAAAACCCAATGGGAAAAATTTAATGAGGAAAAGAGTACATGGTATATAGGTTGCAAAAGAATACAATTGTTGGTCATTTTAGAACCCACCCAATCTTCAGGATTGATTTAAGTAAATGTAGTCCAACAATCTAAATCAGCTATTCACACAAATGTGTCCCACACTTATGTTATCCAACTAGTTGAGGGAACCCTCATTCATATATAACTCTAGCCCAGCAGCAAAGTATGTTTCACGTGTAGGTATCAATAGCACTGATCACGTGCATACCACATCCCGAAACTTTTTGCTGAAACCTAAGTATGCAGCACAATATTGAATCCAACCAAGTTGCCTTTGCCTAAAGCAAACGCTCTTGTTGGTCATATTGATGACCTCCTTTTTCTTATGTTCCCCTTTTCGACTGACCTTCATACAACATCTACAATTCTTCCTACCATTATCGATAAGGTTTCTTTTGTGAGCTCCGGTAGAGCCTCACTTTTACTCTACCAGTTTAAAATGACATTATGTCAAATCACAATGCGTGAAAATACCTTATCATAACCCCAAACTTATATCTATCCCAGAAATGATAGGTTATTCCTCTATAAATTACAATAGTAATTATGTTGCAAATATTTTTACCGGATGCATGATCTATAAAGATCACTATCCCTCAATGGTGATAGTTCATCCCGATATGAATGATCATCAGTAAGATCATTCCGGTAATAAAAGAGGAATAAGAAATTAAATATATATTTTCTCTCGATGTTGTATGCATCTGAGTCAAACTAAATTATCCACATCATCTTATACAACATTCATTGCTTTAATTTTCTTAAAAGCTATTTCGGCACTCTTGAGAAATCATGCCATACTTATGAGTATCATTTGGTTTGCCAAAATGTCGTGATAAGACCCAACCAGGTATTGATGATTTTGGGGACATCATACTTGATATATTTTCAAATCTAGCAAACTGCATATCAGTATCAATCCCCCATCAACCTAGTACGTGTAAACATTTCCCATTCTGCGTTCCTATTCTTAGTGTGCAGTCCAATTGCGATATTACCACAATTTGCGTATCTTTTATAGGCTATAAAACTCCATATATTTACATAAAGCCCATGATAAGGAATCAATAAATACGCTGACTGCATACTGAAGATCAGTTTCACGGCATTAGGGGGAGATATACCCAAATTTAAATGCCGAGAAATCCCATGAAATGGAATGATCTTCATTATAATCCACGTACTAGTAAAACTGAACCAGAAGTTTAGTAGATAATCTATTTGCGATATTAGCAAATAATCTGCCAAATATATACCAATAATGTATATATATACACTGATCATATTGATCATAAAAGAGTGACAAGGTCCCATTTATAATCCCCAAATTGGACCAAATAATATATATCTCGATACTCCTTGACGCCCTAAGGAGATCTATCATATATATCTCGATACTCCTTGACGCCCTAAGGAGATCTATCGGTTTAAGCTCGATACTCCTTGACGCCCTAAGGAGATCTATCGGTTTAAGAGATATGAAACATGACGCCCTAAGGAGATCTATCGGTTTAAGAGATATGAAACACAATGCCAGCAAAGAAACATTGTCACTTTTGCCTTAAAAGGAATTATGTCCTGAAGACGTTCGTCCAGATGACGAAAACCCTAGTAAGGTGCACCAACAAACTTGTCCAGATGACGAAAACCCTAGTAAGGTGCACCAACAAACTTAATACGATGACGAAAACCCTAGTAAGGTGCACCAACAAACTTAATACTAGGGATGCAACCCTAGTAAGGTGCACCAACAAACTTAATACTAGGGATGCAGAACAATCAGATCTTAATATTTGGGAAATGTCAACGATCTGGTTAAAAATTGTCATGATTTTGGGAGAAAATTATATAGTTGTCGACAACACAGTCATGATTTTGGGAGAAAATTATATAGTTGTCGACAACACATGCCTATATAGTTGCTCATTTAAATAAACTGGATCCAGGTGAGGTGCTAGAAGCATCCTCATTATTCAATATTCAAAGGAGCAGGTAAAAGGCATAGCTCGACTCGCTAAATTCTCTTGATAAATGTACACCATTGAATGTTAACCCTATTGGTTACAAATGGGTGTTTTTACAAAAGAAATGACGTGGTATAATAGCGAGTGTTTGTAGCACATGGGTTCACGCAGAAACCCTTGATTAATTTTAATCAAATCTCCCATGTACGATGACATTAAGTTCTGCTATACAAGATAATTGGCAGTACAAACTTAGATATGCAACTAATAAACGTCGTGACCATATGACAATAACGTCACTGGACGGTACGGTCTTTATATGACCTTAGCACAGATCATAATTGACTGGGTAATTCTCTTTTTAGAGAAGGAATTACGTGTCATTACGAATTCGTTAAAGGATTACGAATGGAGTTATTACCCTCATTTAGAAAGGATAATATGTACCATAAGTGTTCTTTATTGAATTGTAAATGAGCATAGTATTACTAAATTTGATCCTTGATGGATTTATAATTACAACATGTTTGTTGTTGAATTACAAAGCCTTTACTTAATAGTAAAGCAATTAACTGAGTAATTTCCTCATGAAGTAGGAAAATGTAAAAATCAAAATATACCGTAGTACTTATTGAATCGTAAAGAGCTTAATGGTATTAGCTCCAAAAACGAATTTTAGAAATGAAAGGACTTGGAAAACCAAGTATCACCTTGACTTGCGGATCGAGTATTTCCTTGAAACGAATTTAATACACTAGTTAGCCTATTCTAAAATGTCTTTAACACATTTCATATGGATAAGTATGATTGACTTATCACACTAACGGTTATATCTCCTGAAGAAGATAAGGAAACCGTTTAGACTCAAAAATGATGCTAAGGACATTCAGGGACTTGAAGTCCATTACTTCATTATTATCAGAACACTACGGAAGAACCAGAAGTTCTGTGATTGTATTAGGACTGACATTGCCCTTACAATGAAATCACCTATAACTCCTAATGCTCCAAATATCCTCTAGTAAAGATATGCTATAAACCAATGTGTGTTTCTCATAGATCACTTGGTTATGCATGTTCTACCTTCACTACCTTACGGGGGGATAATAAAAACATGGTTTAAGTGGGTATGGTTAAGGAATATTGGCTATATTCAACCCACATAAGCCCAGAAGAGTCACGAGAATCATTGTTAACTTATAATGACAATCCTGAAGATTGCCATATCATCTCCTCTACGCTCCTTTTGAAACAATTATTCTAATTTAAGCAATGTAGAAATCGAAGATTGTTATCTTCAGGGGGAGATGTTGGACTACATTTACTTAAATCAATCCTGAAGATTGGGTGGGTTCTAAAATGACCAACAATTGTATTCTTTTGGTTTGTGAAAGCATGGGTATCAAATCTTTTGAGATTTTAGGATGTTTGGAAAAACGGTTTCCCGTAAAAGCTCAGATATTTTGGGGAATAAATGAGAAATTTGAAGTTTACTGGTGACGAAACTAGTTCTGTAAAGATCAGAGAGGCTATGCAGGACTGGAATAGCACAAATCTAAAGCAAAACTAGAGAGACCCAATTGCTACCCTTGCAATTTCAAGTCTCGATGGAGGAGTTCCGGTCAACACCCTCCGGCGACGATTGAGAGGACTGAAGCCGCCGGTGATTCGTCTTGGAAGAAAAGGTTTGAAAAGAAATCACTTCTGTAATTTCTCATTGAGCTAGACAAATTTTTATTTCAAAAACAAATAATCATATTTATCATGCAAATATGATTTCGAAAAACTGAGTATAATTCTTCCTTTTCATGTCAGTGCGTAATTTTCTACCCAGAATGCATAAATATTTCAATTCTCCCTTTTCATTATAAACAAAAAAAAAGGGATAAGTTTCAAATATATGAAATCCTACTAGAAGGACTGTCAAATATGTTTAGTTTGCAGCTTGCTTACACGTTTAATTCCATCATGTTTATGGAATTCAGGCAAAATGTAAATATATACACATATAAACACAAATTCCGTATGATATATATATGCATAAGATATAAATATGTGAAGCATAACCACAAATTCTTAGAATACAAATGCAATCATAGGTATTTTTTCGCTACTAAAAAAAATACCGTTCACCGAAGAAGTAAGTTTGGAGCGTGCTGATAACGTGTTGTAATAGACCATTAGCTCAAACATGATTACATGATTCTGGAATTGCAGGGAGAAGGGTAATAACAAAGTATGAGAGACAAAGCCAGATTGATCTTATTTCATTCATCCACTATGTTTACAAAATAGGATAGATACATATATATAATATGGAATAATGAATGACATACATAATGGAGCCTTAATAAGGCTGTTACAACTGTTACAAATGATACAAATAAATGGCCACCATAATTGTTTATAACAATAGGCAAAATATCGATGGTATGTTTTATTTTAAATTTGGGAATTGTTTAAATTATGCGCACTTGCTAACTAAATATAAATGATAATTGTTATTACTAGTTTTTTAATAGACATATGCCCATGCACATATTTTTAAATTATGAATATATGCTGAGATTGTTTAAAAATGTTGTGGTCAGCCATTTTATGTTTGTATTGTGTGCCATGCTTTGATATATTGTGTGCCACGCTTGAATATCTTGTGTGCACTTTCGTATTCTGCACAATTGGTTTATCCCTTTGATGTTGTTTGTGTTTGTTTGTGGCAGCAAAAAAGGCTTGGGAAGCGCCTTCAACATGGTGCTTGTCCCTATTAGGACTCTACATAATAGAGTCATACTATAAGTTTCAGTCCTAGTTTACTTATGATTCTCAGTCCTAGTTTATTTATGATTCTCTTGTATATATACTCTTGTATTTCTACAGTTATATTTTGTGAACTCTAATACAAACATAATTGTTCTCATCTGGTATTAGTCGCTAGGGTTTCGTTCTTGTTCCCATGGCTACGAATGACGGCTCTGCCTCTGAGCGGACCGTTTCAGATGTTGCTGTGAGTTCTGCGGCGCCGGCTCCCGTGTCGTCGCTCTCTTCTGCTCATCACTACATTAGCATCAAACTCAACCACCGCAATTTTTTGTTTTGGCGTACTCAGGTTCTCCCGTTTCTACGTGGCCATGATCTCATTGATCTTGTTGATGGATCGTGTCCTTGCCCGGAGGAGTTCCTCCCTGCCGTGTCTGCTGCTACCTCGTCCGCTGCTGCTGCCCGCGTTCGGAATCTGGCGTTTGTTGCGTGGTCTCGCCGTGATCAAGGGTTGCTGTCTCTCCTGGTTTCTTTGCTGTCCGAGGAGGTGCTCTCCATCGCCGTCGGCTGTCGGACATCGAAGGAGTTGTGGGATGCCATTGAGCAGTCCCTCGCTTCCGCCTCTCAATCCCGCCAACTTCACTTGCTTAGCCAACTCCATGGTCTCCGGCAAGGAGATTCGTCGACGGCAGAGTATCTCGTGCGAGCTCGGCTTATTGTTGAAGATTTAACTCTCGCCGGCCGGAAGGTAACGCTAGAAGAACAGAACTTGTACGTGTTCCGCAGCCTTCAACCGGAGTTCAAGGGTGTCACCTCTTCGCTGGCGGTTCGAGGACATCCGGTGACGCTCCTTGAGCTTGCTGACTTGCTGGGCGCGCAAGACTTCATCGCCGGTGATGATTACGCATTGCCTGGAGGTGCTGCACCGGCGGCTTTCGCTGCTCAGGGAGGTCGCCAGTCGCGTGGTCGTGGAGGAGGCCGTTCGGCTGGCGGAGCACCGTTCGGTCGTGCTGGTTCTAGTTCTGCTCGCGGTCGCGGAGGTTCTGCATGGCGCGGCGGCGGCGGTTCTGGTCGGCAGTCACGTGGCGGTGGGAGAGGCCGTGGCAGAGGCTCTTCCATCCAGTGTCAAATTTGCAGTTCATTTGGTCACTCGGCTTTGTCTTGTTACAAGTTGCCTTATGTTGTTTCTCCGCAAGCGAATTTTATTCATCAGGGTGATTCGGCGAATAACGTGACTGCTCATACCTGGTTGCCTGACACTGGTGCAACACATCATGCCACACCTGATATAGCTGCCATCTCTACTTCTGAAGAATATGGTGGTAACGACACTTTACGTGTTGGTGACGGTACGCCTTTACTTATTAGTAACGTGGGTCATGCTTCTATTTCTACGCCTTCTAGGTCTCTTAAGTTGTCTCATATTTTACATGTTCCCCGTCTTTCTGCCTCTTTATTATCCGTTCAGCGCTTTGCGTCGGATAATCAAGTGTTTTTTGAGTTTCACCCTTCCTTCTTTGTTGTGAAGGATATTCAGACCAAGGAAATTCTTTTGCGGGGCAATAGTTTCGGTGGGCTCTATACCTTGCCGGTTCCTTCTGGTTCACCTTCCGCGTTTATTTCTGCTCGTGCTTCGGCGTCTACGTGGCATGATCGTTTGGGTCATCCGCATCAGCGTGTTTTACATCGAGTCTTGGAGTCTTGTTCTGTTAGTGAGTCGAATAAAACTTCTCATACTGTGTGTTCTGCGTGTCAAATGGGTAAATCTGCACGTTTCCCATTGCCACGTGTTGTCTCTGTTAGTTCGAATGTGCTAGATTTAGTTTATACGGACATTTGGGGCCCTGCTCATGTACTCTCTTCTGAGGGTTATCGTTATTTTGTTTTATTTGTGGATGACTTTTCTCGTTATACTTGGTATTTTCCTATGAAATTAAAGTCAGATATATATTCTGTTTTTGAGCGTTTTCGATGTTTAGTTGAACGTGCCTTCAATCGTAAAATCAAAGCTGTTCAATCTGATTTAGGGGCTGAGTATAAAAAGTTACATTCTGTTTTTGTTCAGCTTGGTATTAGTCACAGGAAATCTTGTGCGTACACACACGAACAGAATGGTCGTGTGGAACGGAAGCATAGGCATGTGGTTGAAACCGGGCTAGCACTTATGGCTCGTGCCTCTGTGCCGTCTCGGTTCTGGCATTTTGCTTTTGAGGCTGCTGTTTTCCTTATTAACAAAATGCCCTCGCATACTCTCCATAACTCTAGTCCTCATGTCTTAGTGCACAGATCTCAGCCATCATATTCCTTTCTTCGTGTCTTTGGCTGTCTGTGCTATCCGCACTTACGGCCATATAATCGTCATAAACTGTCTTACAGGTCTTCTCCATGTGTCTTTCTGGGCTATCCTGATTCGTTTCGGGGTTATAGGTGCATGGACCTGCGTACTAATAAAGTTTTTGTGTGCCGTCATGTGCGGTTTAATGAAGCTGTGTTTCCTTTTGGTGCTAAGTTTGTTTTGCAGGCTCCATCAGAATCTATTGCACGACCTTGGGCTGAATCTGTTTTTCATCCTGTGGCTGATCCATCTGTGGTAGCTCCCTCGCCTCCTGCTGATGTGGCTCAGAAGAGGCCTCGTGGTCGGCCACGTGGTCATACTGTGCGTCCCACGGAGAGGTCTCACTCCATGGCCACTAGGAGTCGGTCTGTGGCTCCGGTTGCGGGTTTGACTGTGCAAGTGTCCTCTGTTGATCCTACTTGTTATACTCAGGCAGTCAAACACTCTGAATGGAGGGAGGCAATGGATCAGGAGTTCAATGCCTTGTTGCAGAATCAGACATGGTGCTTGGTTCCTCCCACTGCGTCTATGAATATTATTGGCTGCAAGTGGGTGTTTCGCACGAAAAGGAAGGCTGATGGATCTGTTGAGCGCTACAAGGCCAGGCTCGTGGCTAAAGGGTTTAATCAGGTCCCGGGTCAAGATTTCTTTGACACTTTCAGCCCGGTGGTTAAACCTACTACAGTCAGGTTGTTGCTCTCTCTTGCTCTTTCTTCTGGTTGGCTAGTCAGGCAATTNTGTGGATCCTCTCTTTGCTGCGAGAAATAGGAATTTCACCTCTTCCAGTGCCCAAACTTTGGTGTGACAATCTTGGAGCTACTTATATGTGTGCTAATCCTATTTTTCATGCTCGCACAAAGCATGTTGAAATTGATTATCACTTTGTGAGAGACAGAGTGGCTGCAAGAGACATTCAGGTGCACTTTATTTCTACTAAGGATCAGCTAGCTGATATTTTCACCAAGTCACTCGCAGGTCCCCGGTTCTGCTTCTTACGTGACAAGCTACAGGTTACTTCCGTACCATCCGCTTGAGGGGGAGTATTAGGACTCTACATAATAGAGTCATACTATTAGTCTCAGTCCTAGTTTACTTATGATTCTCAGTCCTAGTTTACTTATGATTCTCTTGTATATATACTCTTGTATTCCTACAGTTATATTTTGTGAACTCTAATACAAACATAATTGTTCTCATCGTCCCAACTACCAAATGATGATGAAGTTTTTGTTGAAGGTCCGACTCTTTTCATGGAAAGGATGCGGCTGGACCTTTTATGGGCTGCTTTGGATACTGATCTAACCCCGGAGGAGCGAGCTCAGTTTCCGACTGTTAGAGTTAGGGTGCCGCCTACACTGATATCAATGATTGATTTAGCTTGTTGGTTTTATGCACTGTTTTGACATACTGTTTTTTATCATGGTAGTCCCCTAAGTTTTGATCAACGTTAACTTATTTTTGTGATAATTGTTGTGTTAGCATATTTTATGTGTCAGATTTTACGTATAATTGAATACCATTCATTGGTGGTTGTGTGTCCGTTTTTTGCTCTCTCAAAATCAATGCATAGTTCGCATAAATTTCGTGCACACGATTTTGTCTTGTGTGGCACACATTATAAACGAGTACAGCACACACCCCATCAATATAATCTATTGTACCCATGCGATCTGCCTTGTGTGCCCTCTTGGGTATGGTGTGTGCCTTTTTACTCACCTTTGTGTGCCAAGTTTCTGGTTTATGTTTAATATCTAAACTCCATTCGTAAATCAGGTTAACGCTTAAATAGCATTGAAATGTTCTTATTAATTCATATCTAAATGTAATTCAAATTTTGAAAAAATTAAATTTGTGTCCGTTATTTTCGCTTTTGCCGGCTTATTCTTTGGGGATGTGTGTTCGGATTTTCTTGTATGCCACAAAGTTCCATTTTATTTATCCGTGGCCATTGTATTTTAATTATAACTGTAGTAATTAAAAAAAAATTATTAATATTCTATACAAATTGTGCATAGTTTTGTACATAGGGTTCTTTTAACCCCCGCTTAATGCATAGATGACATACAATATATACAACGTTGGCACACACTTAAACAAACAATAGCACACACTTTATCACAGATTGACACACACTTTATCAAAAAATTGTAATAACAGAACACCATTTTATATTTTTAATTTTCGAATTGAAAAATCATAAATACGAATTCCATAATTTTCCCATCTAAAATATGCATTTCACGTTTCCTTGGGAAGAATGAGGACTATACCATAATTATACTTGAACTTCAATTCTATGTTTGTTAATTAAAATCCTCCCATAATTAAAATTGGTATCAAATCTCTTCTTTGCCCTCCATAATTATTTTTAGGTATGATCTACCAAATTATAGATGCATAATCTCAACCGTTTGTGGTATTGTGTTGGATGGATATGATTTGTCCTCATAGTCGTCTATTTTATTTTTTTTTGAGTACTACTGACTCTGTTACAATGTAGTATCTGTTCATAGCTACTTTCTCAACCTACTGAAGCACAACGAGTCAACAATTGCCTCCACTGAGGCTCGAATCCACTCCCATCATCCATGTGGGAGTGTTAAACGGGATAATATGCATGTGTCTTCATGTGAATAAGGGCATATCTACTATATATATATATATATATATATATACTTTTAATAAGAGCCAATAATGTTAGACCCCTAATTGGAACTAAAAAAAATGTTTGTCCTATAAGATATTGTACTTTGTGTTCTTCATGTTGTGCAACCTTCAATTAAATTCCTAATTTATCCTAATCTTTTATAACTTTACCAAACTTTTTCCGTTAAATATAACAGATTCGTTAATTCTTCAATTCAATGGTAATTGCCGAAACCTCATCAAGTTCAAACAAATTGGCAATTTCTATTTCTTCAAAGCAATTGGCAATTTCTAATTCTTCAAACAAATTATATATATATATATATATATATATATATATATATATATATATATATATATTCTACATCTACATCTACATATATAATCTATTTATCTACATATCTAAAAACATAATAAGTCTCAATCCAGGTTATACCCCTGGTTTATGTCCGTTTTTTTCGTTAATTTTTGTTGTACCTTATGCTATAAAAGTTGTACTACATAATTTTTTGGATAGAAATATCCCTACCGTTATAACTTCTGTTATCTTTTCACATTATAATTACCATGCACATGCATACACAATATTTTTTCTTACATTCTTCAATGGTAAGTTTGAATTCATTTATATTTTAATTAAATACTACCATATAATTATATTTAATAATTTATCATTTCTATAATTCTTACTTCAATAATATTAATATATATATATATATATACACACACACACACACACACACTATTATTTAAAAATATTAATATTATAAATGAGCAGCAACATAATGCATTTGCAGTTGAATTGAGACAAGATTTTTGGATATCAATCTGTGGAAGTTGTTGAATTGAGATAGTTGAAATCAAGTATTATCTATATTCATATATGAATATGAATTTATAAGGGATATATCTCTAATTAGAAGAAGACTATATTTTTTCGAAAAAAAAAAAGAAGACTATATTTAAACAAATTTTATTCATTTTCAAAGACAAAAATATTGTAATAGAACGTTGAGTACTTGAGTACCCTTAAAATTACAGTGGAATATATTCATCACAATAAATTTGAATTTCTTTTATTAATTTCAAATACACACACAACAAAAATTTTACTCGAATATCTATGAAACTTTGACAACTTAAAAAAATGCATTATATCTATTTCAAAATGATTTACTAATTGGGTTTAAATATTGGGCACAAGTCTTCGCGCAAAGCGCGTAGAAAAAACGAGTACAAATTTAATAAGAGGCAATAAAGTTAGGCCATTAACGGGAATAAAAAAATGTTGGTGTAATTATTTGTTGAAATGAATGGTTCACATTATTTTGATTTTAGTATTTTTTAATGATTTTACTTATTTACCCTCTATTATATTATTTTATTCCCTTAAATAACCATACATTTCGTTATTTCATGAACCTAGCATAGGATCTGTCATGAACCTTACCTCACTTAGAACTTCAGACCTTAGTTGTGTTTGTTGTCACTTCTTGGAACATTGCAACACGGTCGTATTTTTTATTTTTATTTTTTAAAATCATCTCTAGATTTTGAAAAAAAAAAAAAAATCTTTCTCTTTAGGTCTAGAGACAAATGAGGAAAGAAAGAAGTCATGTCTAAAACTCATTTTTTTTAAATAATAATTATTCTCTATAATTATTACTTTTTTTTTAATTACACATTTTTCTTCACTGTGATCTCTGTAATTTCAGAAATATAAAAGAATAAAATAAATTCAGTGATATTTAAATTAAGAAAATAGATAATATTTTAAGATGGATCAAAAAAATATAACCAATAAAAAAAGAGTACTTAAAAAAAACGATCACCATTAATTTAGTAAATTAAAACTTAAAGTTTTGTACACGGTGGAATAAGGAACCGTAAACACGACTCCATAGCATCTGTCTTGGATATGACACACCTAACTAGTAAATGAACTATATTCGCAGATTGTTTAACACGTAAAAAGCAAATATTTGTAAATTGTTTTGCTAGTTCTAATACATCCTTAATTACCATATCAAAATAGCTATTCATTCTATCAGTTTCGAGACCACACAGCACCTCCATGAAATTAATCTCAACCCATTCTAAAAAGGAAACTACATTTGTCATACTTGAACCCCCCACATTATGCCACCAGTCCTTAGACCATCCACAACCAACATTGTAAAATAGCATATCGGCAAAAAAATTGGCACAAATTGCCTCAAAACAAACACAAAAAACAACAATTTTTTTTGTTGTGGGTGAACAACACTATGATAATCTTTTTTCACTGTTTTGCCTAGGGTGGGCACTTCGGGATTCGGTACGAATTTTTTTTGTTTCGGTTTCGGTATCGGTATTTCGGTATTACAAAAAATGATACCATTCGGTTTTACAATAAAGTTCGGTTCGGTATGAAACGGTTCAGTTTCGGTTCGGAATTATTTCGGTTCGGGATTCGGTTCGGTTTAGGATGTTCAATTTTCAACATTTACTAATTTTTCAAATAATACACTGCCAAACAATACATATTCACATAATCCAAAGTCTAAAATATAAATATTACATAAAAACAAAACAATTCAAACACAAAATTAACATAGCAATCCAAATTGTAAAGTAATATCTTGTACATCCATCATCCACTCATCACGGATCAATATTCATTATTATTATTTACTAGTATTTATTATATATATTTAAAAAACCGAACGCTTTTCGGTTTGGTTCGGTAAAAACCTGAACCGAACCGAACCGTTCGGTTTCTCTATATTAAGTACCGTTCGGTTCTTTCGGTTTATACCGAACTACTTCGGTACGGTACGGTTTGGTTCGGTTCGGTAAAATCGAACCGAAGTGCCCACCCCTAGTTTTGCCCTTGGTATTTTTTGATAATTTCTTTTGTATCGCTTTTGTTTTTATATATTTACATATTTTGTTAAATAAACATAAATTATATATTATTACAAATAAATTATATCACTTGAAAGATCTAATCAAAAAGATTAAAATAAGACTAATATTGAATGTATATTAATTAAAAGTTAAATTACATAAAACATAATTAAAGTTTAAATTTATTAAAACATTAAATTACAACTATAAGTTATATTAAAATAACAAAAGTATTAATATAAATTTTTAATTTATGATTATAAATTATTTTAGTGTAGGAATAAAATTTGGTGCAGAATTTGGTGTAAATAGATTGGTGATGAAAAAAATTTAGTGTATGAATATATTGAGAATATTTTTTTTTTATTATAAAATTTGGTGCAGAGAATTGGAGATGCTCTTAGGACATCCACAATAGTGGATTTCAGATTTTTCTTCGAACTTTTCTCCTGCAAAACTTTATCTGATAGCCACTTTGAACATTGACCATTTTTTTAAATTTGGTCGGATTCTTTTTTGTTTTCTCTCTCTTTATTGTCTTCATCTTATCTATCTTAATTGACACTTCAAAAATCATAAGCAGAAGATTTTATATTCTCAAATTTATCATATTGGCCCTAAAGAATTGTCATATTTAAAAAGAAAAAAAAATCTGCCCTAATTATATTCGCAAATCGCAATATCCAAAATGGAATGTACTCCGGTAGTAAAATAGAAAAAGATAAAGTACAATCTTAAGTATAATCGTACAATTCTTTAGTACAACTTCTATTATTATATAAGAAGATAAGAATATTTTTTTTGAAAAAAAAAAAATTAAGACAAGAATATTAGATCTATAATTTAGGTTTGTGCTAATTCCATCTCCATACCCAATTTCTCTCTCTTCCCCCAAATCTCCGGCGCAGAGCAGCGAAGATGATGCACATGACCTTCTACTGGGGCAAAAACGTCACCGTTTTGTTCGATTTCTGGAAAACCGACTCGTGGACCAGCTACGCCCTCACCTTGTTCGCCTGCTTCGTCTTCTCCGTCTTCTACCAGTACATGGAGGATCGCCGTCTCCGCTTCAAGCTTGTTTCCTCTCTCGGCGCTACCAAAAACAAGCCGATTTCCGTTGATACTCCTCTCCTCGGCTCCGTCGGCGGCGGCGGCGGATGGAAGGCGGCGAGATTCGCCGGAGCTCTGCTCTTTGGGGTCAACTCCGCCATCGGCTACCTCCTGATGCTGGCCATCATGTCTTTCAACGCCGGCGTGTTTATCGCCGTCGTGGTGGGCCTCGGCGCTGGGTACCTGGTGTTCAGGAGCGGCGGCGACGAGGACGTGGTGGTGGTGGATAATCCCTGCGCCTGTGCTTGAATTTGGCCCCACGTATTTATGGGCTTGTTGTTGTTAGTTAGGTGGGCCATGGGCCATTTCTGTATCAGTACCTACTTTCATATACTTCAAATTCCTCAGGATAATTGTGTGCACATAATCATGTAATCACATAAAAGTGAGTGAACTAATATGTTGTTTGGTTGGAGACTTTTGTTAGTTTTGTACTATCTCCGTTCCATTTTATTATTTGGTTCGTTTAATGAAGTTATTTTTAATTTAATTTTTAATAATATTAAGCTTAGCATTACTATATAAAATTTATATATTTAGAAACTACGTTAAAAGTACTATTAAACACAAAAAAAAAATTAAATTTAGAAATAAAAAAAATTACAAAAGAAAATAAACAATAGAAAGAGTTAGTTTGGCCAATGAATAGTAAATAGGACAGGTAAAATGGGACAGAGGGAGCATCTTATTATTATGAGTTTTGATATATATATATATAGGGATGGTTCAAATGCTGGATTGCTCTCACTAAAAAAACAGAGTTAGATCTAAGAGTGTATCCAATCCTAACTTTCATAGAGTTTTAAAATTTAATTTAAACTTTTAAAGACTCTTTAAAAGTTTTTAAAATTCTATAAAAGTATGTTGGTATAGAATTCATACTTTTATAAAGTTTTAAAACTCTACTGGTATTCAAAAAGTTATTAACTTTCATAAACTTGGTTAGAATGAGATTTTTGTAGACTTTTTTTTTCATTAATATAAATAGATGAAATCCAACCCTCCAGCCCCAAGCTTTTCAAGATTCTCTACAGACTTTTTTTCTCTCTATCGAAACCAGAAAAACTTTTCATCAATTTTACGATACGCTTCAAAACTTTCATAAATACTCATATACTTTGCTACGAAAAATTATTATTTGTTGATATTCAGAAAAAAAAAAAAATACTTTGCTACGAAAAATTATTATTTGTTGATATTCAGAGAAAAAAAAGTGTTGCGATCGCAACAAAAGAAGTTTTTCCGCAATTGTTCACAGCAAAAATCTGCTGCGAACTGCTACTGTTCATAGAAGGTTGCAACAACAACATATATATTCTATTCTATTGTTTTTTTAAAATACATAAATATTCTACTTGAAAATATATTTTATATTTTATAATTTTTATTTAATTAATATAATTTTATTTAATTGTATGTTAATTAATTATTAATATATTTATTTGTGTTAAGTTGAATTTTTGAGAGATTAATATACTCTATTTTGTGACAATCAATATTTATTTTTTGTTTTTTTTTTTACAATACATTAATTTATTTATGATTTATAAAAATATAATTTTGTAAGAAAATTATAAATAATATATTAATAGAAGCTATGGAATGTTTGTGAGGGTGTATTCAATTTAGAGTTTTAATGACTTTTGTAGACTTTTTAATATGAAAAAAATTTTAAAAGTCTATAAATGTTTGTCCTACAGATATCTATAGACTCTTACAAAGTTGATAAGAGTTTAAAAGATTCTAGTAAAATCTACAAAAACTCTACAAAAGTCAATTAAAATTCATCATTTTAAAAGTATTTGAAAGTCTTGATTGAAAGTTTTGTAAGAGTTTATAAGACTTTTTAATACACCCCTCTAAGTCATTGATCAAGTTTGATCAAATGTTCAAATCAATGAAAATTATTTGAGCAAAAATTTCGATATCTCCTCCACTGAGGCTCGAACTCATAACCTTTCATATGAGGGAGGCCACTACATGCCATTTGAGCACAAGGTGCTTGGCAGCAAATGCCAATTTTGGTCCCACAACTATTAGCAAAATGATAATTTTGATCCACATGTTTAATTTCTACCAATTTTGGTCCCACGACTATTGTTTTAGTACCAATTTTCATCCATGGCTATTGTTTTAGTGCTAAAAATCATCACGCCGATCACCATCCGTTTAAAATGTGCAAGAATCTAAAATTGTTAAGGTTATTTTCGTCATTTTCAACTTAACATCGCAATTTGAGCATGAATAAATGGATTTAAGTCATAAGATCGATCAAAATTCGCAATTTTTCTCCTCATTTTACCTTAATTTGGGGAAGAGAAATATGAATTGTGATATATTTTAGGACTTAAATCTCTTTATTCATGCTCAAATTGGGATATTGAGTTGAAAAGGACAAAAATACCTTTAAAAACTTTAGATTTCGACGCGTTTTAAACGGATGGGTGCAACTACATTCTGGACAAGTGATGCGCTGCGATTCGTCCACAGTTCTCTCCTGGACGGCCCGTACGTACCTGAATGCGATCCTATATATATATATATATATATATATATATATAAAAGGTCCAAATCAAATTTCAAAATCAGCATGAAAAACTTAGTCTTATGTGAAGTTGCGACCGAACGCACCAAATGTTCATCTGAAAAGGTTAAAGTTTTGTCAAATTTTCAATTTTTTTACAATGAGAACAAAATAAAATTATTCTGATTAATTTGTTAGTTATGAGAGTTATACCTTTGAATTTTAAATTCAGTTTTTAATGTTCTAATTTCCAAATACTAAATTTCATTCTCCTAAAAAAATTGTGTACAGAATATTTAAGAACTTTTGACACCCTCAAAATTATGATTTTCTTCGTACGAAAACTCTCTCTATGCTCTCAATTTCTAACAATACTTGATATTTCTGTATAAAATTTGAAGCGTTCATTTGTTCAAGTTCGTTGAAAATGATATATTTGTGTGCAAAAATATATTCGTTATAATCCATTGTTTTATAGGAAGTTGACGTTGCAACGCTCCTAATACCCTCGTGAGGAAGTGAATAAGGTTTAAGAGAAACATGAATTTGGGAATAATTTTTGAATAAAATTTCCTTTTTGGGACAACAAAAAATAGTAAAAAGAAATTGGATGCATGATTTTAGTTTGAGTTTTAAGTTGGAACTTTTTAAAGTTTAAGATATTATTTACTCTTTTACCAATAGTAGGATCAGAAAGTCTATTTGATCATTTTTTTTCCTTACAATAATAATGAAGAAAATAGTTACAATTTTGAAAAACACCTTATCTAATATTATAAATAAAAAGAAAATTTAATATTTGTCGGAAATAAAATTAATTATTTATAAAAATACCAGGATATATATTTTTATTTGTATAATTAGTTCTAATGTCATTTCAATATAGGAGAATTTTGTAAATACCACAGAGTAATTATTTTTTAAGGGCGGGTAAGACACCAAGGTCCACACAACTGTGTGGACCTCGATCCTAAAACGATGTCGTTTGTAACTTTTTTTCACACGACCCGCTGCAGGTCGTACTGTCAAAGCGGGTCGGTCCGCCCCATTAGGCCCGACCCCATCGCAGGCCTAATTTCTGACGGGCTTTGGCGGGCTAGGTCGTTAGGCCCGCGGGCTTTTCTTCTTCTTTTTTTATTTTTTTAAATATATATTCACAATACACGTGAATATATATATATATATATATATATATATATATATATATATATATATATATATATATGAATATTTAAAAAATATGGGTAAATATATATATATTTAAAAAATAATGTGGGTTTGTGGGCCGGCCCGCAACCCGCACGGGCTAACTCGCGCGGGCTACGGGTCTTAGTGGGTTAGGTTCATTAGGCCCGTTCTTTTGTGGGCCACTTTTTTATAGCCTTAACCCGCCCCATCACGAGGCGGGTGCGGGCCTGCAATATATATTTTTATAATTTATAATGGAGTTAATTTCATTTTTGGTCCTAGATTTATAGGTGACAATCCACTTTTAGTCGATTTTTATCAGAACATTCTTTTTTGGTCCTAGTATTATTGTGACATGGCCATTTTTGGTCCTCCGTAAAAAAAATCATTGAAATGCAGTTGAATATAAGGACATTTTGATATTTTTTATACAAAGTATGTTGACCGGCTATATTTTTTATGTTTGTTGTTTTGAAAAAATTCATAACTGAAGACCAAAATGCCTTTGTATTTTATTAAATTTAAACTATTTTGTTGATAGAGGATCAAAAATGGTCATGCCATAATAATACTAGGACCAAAAGTGGATGTTTTGAAAAAAAAAGGACTAAAAGTGGATTGTCACCAATAAATCTAGGACTAAAAATGGAATTAACTCATTTATAATGTATATTATTCTAGCACATAATATACATTATCTTACCTAAAAATTATTATTATTCTAACTCATAATGTACATTATTCTAACACATAAATCTTACTCCAAAAGTTTCATTATTTCAACATATAATATATATTTTTTTAACACATAATGTACATTATTTTAACACATAATATACATTATTCTAATTAATAAAATTCGACGATGTTATTTTGGACCGTGGTCTACGTATTTGCCGGTAAGACACTGATATTTGTCTTTTCCTATAGTGGTAGGAATACGTCTACATCACCATAATTCCCATCCCTACACCCTAGTGCAGGCGAAACTTCCAAGCTAAGCAAATTTTTATATTATTTTTCCTTGTTGATAAAAAATAAAATCGTTTTTAAAAACTTATGTAATTTTTTAAGAAATAATGACATTTTTAAAAAAAATAGAACATTAAACAATAAGCAGGTGAAAGGAGGAGTGTGGGAACACCGCTCCATCCTTACCATCTGACATAAAAATTAAGCATACTTTTGAATTAATATGTGGGCAATCTAATTTACAAATGAAAAAATAATCGATAGAGTTTCATGATTATTGGAGTTCCTACATTTTTATCATTTCGGTGGTAGATATTGTCATCAGTGATAAAATGTGTTAAAATATACTTAGTATTTTCGCCCGTGCGTTGCACGGAATGAATTTGTTATAATATTTTAAGAATATTTAGATCGATATACAATTATGTAAATTATAACATCGAATATTATGTAGCGCAGTTGATGGCATTGGTTGGATCGATTATGTTTCCTGATGTTTTCCTTACTTGAATTAGAGCAAATAATGTCCAATTACCCGTGCGATGCATTGATAAATTTTTTATTATATATTTAAAAATAAAAATAAAGATGAAATTATAAAAAATTCTAATATTGAACGTGTACATTTATTTGAATTGATTATAAGATTAGTGCAAAAGTATTACTCAATTAATTGAACAATATATGACTTGTTTGTCTACAATTATCTTAAAAATATCAATATGTAATATGACTTATATAATTATATTATTACAAAAATAAATATGGAAAAATAAGAAATAATTTAATTATAATTATTATAAAAATAAATTCTATAACCAATGTTTAGCTTAATTACCATAATAATTATTACGCAATTATTATTAGTTAATTACACTAAGGGTGTGTTTGGTAACCCGTAAAATTACTTCTGGAAAATGTTTTCGGTGTTTGGCAACGTCCGGAAAAGTGGTCAACGGAAAATGTTTTCCGTTGACCAAGGAAAATCAGTTCATTTTTCGGAATGGCCAAATTGGTTGTTTCGCATGTTCTTGGCCAAAACCAAGTCATATCACCCAAACACACCAAGACAGTTTTTCATAACGCAAGCAAACACCGGAAATAAAAATGTTTTCCGAAAAATGAGTCATTTTCTGGAATATGTTTTTCGAAAGTCATTTTCCTGCTTTCCAAACGGACCCTAATATATGTGCAATTATACTTTTATACCTTAAGTATATTCATTTTTACCATATCGCATTTAGTTTTTTCTCCCTCTTCCATATTTGAATGAATTAATTGTAATTGTTATACAAAATCTAATAGTCCATGTTTAATTAATTTTTTTAAAGTTTAATAATTTAAAGTTTTCAAAAGGAAAATGTGTAATATCATTTCCTTTTCCAATTTGTCAAATTTTCAGTCAATTAGTAATATCATTTCCTTTTCCAATTTGTCAAATTTCTGCTTGATTGTTTTTCCATTAGGATTTTTTTATATTTTCAATCAATTATTAAAATCAGTTTTCTATTCCATTTGATATTTACTAATGTTTAGGCAAGAATTTCACAATTAATTAATAATATTAGTTTGTGCGGGAAAAGTTGAAGGGGAGGATTTTTCTTTATTAATAGTATTGATATGTGAATATCGAAACAATATTACCTATTAATAGATATTAGTAAATTTCTATTTTACATTTTCTTACCAAATAAGCTTTATTAATTATTTGACCAATAAAATATTTAATTAATTGAGTACAAAAGTTTGGGCGGGAAAAATGAAATAGGAGAATTTTACTTTTATATATAGTATAGATTATTTTTATGTTTTTTTTTAAAAAATAATTTCAATTTGAGGTGACATTTTAGAAACTTGCAAATTGGACAAATTTCATTAAATGAGTTAGTTTAAATACTCAATTGTAGTTTTTTTTTAGGTTGAGTAGCCTAATTGCATTTTCGTGTGCAGTTCGGTGACCTATTTGACCCTTAGATTTGTGCATGGTAAGAAAAACCCTTTAAAAAAATAAGGACAGCAATAACGTTGTCATCTTTGTTTCCTGTTATATGTTTCCTTTTGTTTCCTATTACTCCAGATTTTGTGAGTTTCTTCGTAGTACTTCTTGACTGTTTATAATATTCACTTGCCATATTTGGGAGAAAATAATAATGTCCTAATTTAGTGATTTATAAGGCAGATTTAATGTATATAGAGACGTGAAGAACAAAGTTAGGATTGAAAAAACAAATTTATAATGAGGTGTGGTTTTTAATATTCTGTAAGGATATGAATAGTTTGTTAGCAGTAATGATAGTACACATATACTAAAGTTGTGTCATGTGTTAACGTTTATTCTTATTTTATAAGAAGTATATCAAATAATTAACATACAAATTTACAATTAATATATGCGCTTAGTTTGTAAATTTGATTTCTAACTTTAACTACTGGCTATACATGTTTCTGACATACTATCAAAAGTTTGTTGTTTGATATTATTTTTTTTAGGTGTTATTTAATTGTGAAATACAGTTTCTTTCTTAGGCATTCCATCAGTAGTGTTAAATTATTTATTTATTTATTTTTATTAATTTCGACTAATGAAATAACTCAACATGTGGCAAATGATGATATGCCAATCTGATGCCAATATAAGTTGTATATGCTAATTAGTTTATCTTTTCATTGTCAAATAACTTGGAAATATATACACAATGTTTGAATATGTAAAATTAAAAAATATGGAATGACTGTTTTCAAAATTTTATATATATAGTAAGACTAAATAAACTAAGACAATGATGTCAATTAGGGGTGGGCGTAATTTGGATTACCCGAACTAACACCCGAAATCCGAACCGAATTTTAAATTTTGGGTGAACCCAAATAGTTATCGGTTCGGATATTTTAAATTTTGGTATATCCGAATATAAATTTGGTTCGGATATCGGGTGTTAAAAAATTTACCCACACCCGACCCGAAACCCGAACTAACCGAAATTTTATTATAAATATAATAATATATATTATATATTTAGTTATCAATGTATTTCATAATTAATAATATATTAATTTTAAAAAGTTTATTGGTTAATTATTACTATTTGTCTTATTTTTAGTTTGATAGTATATGAAAAAAATATAAATAATAAAATAATCAAAACATAAAAAAATTAAAATTGATAAAAATAAAATTTTGGGTATATCCAAACTAACCCGAAATAAAACCGAAATAATTTCACCCGAACCGAACATATCCGAATTAAATTTGGTTCGGATATCGGGTGTCAAAAACATCACCCGAAATTTTCGGATATCCGAAATAAAATTCGCGTATCACCCGAACCGAACCGACGCCCACCCCTAATGTCAATTACCAATATACTCCTATCTTCTCATAAACATCATAAATAATGGAACTAATAATCATATTGCCACTGATTGAATCTTCCAATGTGCAGCCATAACTTAAGCCAGACATGGATGCAATCCTCCTTTAGAGGGATTTGATCAACACAAATACTTTAGTCTGTAAAAGAATAGTATTTATGATAATTATAACTATAAGATGTACAAATAAAAATATACAAAAGCCATGGTAAAAAATGATGATACAAATTAAGATACTTAAGTTGCCTGTCATGAAATTCCTTAAACTGCATTGTATCTTGATTGAACAAAAGCTATGTAGCATTAAGAACTGCAGAGCTTAATATCACCAGCAACATAAAAAGATCACTGATTAATATCCTAGAATCCTAAAAATACTATTAAAACCTAAATCATTGTTAACAGTTGCATGTGTTGAGACTTACTATTGTTATTAGTCTTGACTCTACACAATTGCAAAAGAACAATTACAGAAGAAGAATATTGACGGCAATCAGAATGAAATTTTAATAGAATATGGACGAAAAAAAAACCAAAAATAGGATATCATTTACTGGAATGTCAAAAACATGACCAAAAAATATGAAAAAAACAGTATATCCCAAAAAATAAAAATATTATATAAAAAAAATGTAAGCAATGTTGGAAAAAAATGCAAGCCATGAAATATTTGTGGTTCTCATTTTTCTTGGTGATTTAGTCTTAACCACAAGTTGGAATAAGTGGCCAAGATTTGTTAGGTGGTATGTGGTTATAATCATTTGCCCTATACTATTTAAGTGAGATTCTCTAAGAGTTCAAAAACACCAAACATTAAAGTCTCTTTCTCCCCTTTAATTCTCTGTCCTATTGTCTGAGCAAAGTGAGGTTCGCTTGGGCTATAGTTGGTGTAAGCTTAGCTCAGCTAGTCTGTGTAACCTGTCGGAAGCGTGCCAGGATTGTTAACTACACCGTTACCGGGCAAATAACGCTTTTAAGGCAGTGTTATTGTAACACGGCACAAACATCTTTTTATGGTTTAGTTGTTATCCTTTTCCTAAAGAGTGTCAGAATAAGTTGATGTTGTCTATTTTTCCCAACAAGCAATGGATACCTCTTCACCATGAAACAGCATTATATTCCTTACATTTGATAGAATCACTGCCCATTCTTTATGCAACTTCATATGTACGCACCAAGTGAATTTTAATAGCACATGAATTATAATAGAGAGAACAGAGGCAGGAATACGTTGGAAGCTTACAATTTAAGTTTCAGCAGAATGATATGTTTAAATAACAAAATGTTACCATAATAATCAATAACCAATAACAAAATAAATGCTCCAACCACTGCACACTGGGAACAACTGAAACGTGTGTTAAGGTATGTTAAAGGTACTATGTCTTTGGGTCTGCGATTGAGAAAGTCAAGTTCAGGTGAGCTTTATGCATTCTCGGATTCTGACTGGGCTGGTTGTCCTACGGATAGAAAGTCTACTAGTGGGCATGTTGTGTTTCTTGGAACCAATCTAGTGTCCTGGGTATGCAAGAAACAAAGGACTGTTGCTCGATCTTCTACTGAAGCAGAGTACAAGGCTCTTGCAGATGTATGTGCTGAAGTTCTGTGGATCCTCTCTTTGCTGCGAGAAATAGGAATTTCACCTCTTCCAGTGCCCAAACTTTGGTGTGACAATCTTGGAGCTACTTATATGTGTGCTAATCCTATTTTTCATGCTCGCACAAAGCATGTTGAAATTGATTATCACTTTGTGAGAGACAGAGTGGCTGCAGGAGACATTCAGGTGCACTTTATTTCTACTAAGGATCAGCTAGCTGATATTTTCACCAAGTCACTCGCAGGTCCCCGGTTCTGCTTCTTACGTGACAAGCTACAGGTTACTTCCGTACCATCCGCTTGAGGGGGAGTATTAGGACTCTACATAATAGAGTCATACTATTAGTCTCAGTCCTAGTTTACTTATGATTCTCAGTCCTAGTTTACTTATGATTCTCTTGTATATATACTCTTGTATTCCTACAGTTATATTTTGTGAACTCTAATACAAACATAATTGTTCTCATCGTCCCAACTACCAAATGATGATGAAGTTTTTGTTGAAGGTCCGACTCTTTTCATGGAAAGGATGCGGCTGGACCTTTTATGGGCTGCTTTGGATACTGATCTAACCCCGGAGGAGCGAGCTCAGTTTCCGACTGTTAGAGTTAGGGTGCCGCCTACACTGATATCAATGATTGATTTAGCTTGTTGGTTTTATGCACTGTTTTGACATACTGTTTTTTATCATGGTAGTCCCCTAAGTTTTGATCAACGTTAACTTATTTTTGTGATAATTGTTGTGTTAGCATATTTTATGTGTCAGATTTTACGTATAATTGAATACCATTCATTGGTGGTTGTGTGTCCGTTTTTTGCTCTCTCAAAATCAATGCATAGTTCGCATAAATTTCGTGCACACGATTTTGTCTTGTGTGGCACACATTATAAACGAGTATAGCACACACCCCATCAATATAATCTATTGTACCCATGCGATCTGCCTTGTGTGCCCTCTTGGGTATGGTGTGTGCCTTTTTACTCACCTTTGTGTGCCAAGTTTCTGGTTTATGTTTAATATCTAAACTCCGTTCGTAAATCAGGTTAACGCTTAAATAGCATTGAAATGTTCTTATTAATTCATATCTAAATGTAATTCAAATTTTGAAAAAATTAAATTTGTGTCCGTTATTTTCGCTTTTGCCGGCTTATTCTTTGGGGATGTGTGTTCGGATTTTCTTGTGTGCCACAAAGTTCCATTTTATTTATCCGTGGCCATTGTATTTTAATTATAACTGTAGTAATTAAAAAAAATTATTAATATTCTATACAAATTGTGCATAGTTTTGTACATAGGGTTCTTTTAACCCCCGCTTAATGCATAGATGACATACAATATATACAACGTTGGCACACACTTAAACAAACAATAGCACACACTTTATCACAGATTGACACACACTTTATCAAAAAATTGTAATAACAGAACACCATTTTATATTTTTAATTTTCGAATTGAAAAATCATAAATACGAATTCCATAATTTTCCCATCTAAAATATGCATTTCACGTTTCCTTGGGAAGAATGAGGACTATACCATAATTATACTTGAACTTCAATTCTATGTTTGTTAATTAAAATCCTCCCATAATTAAAATTGGTATCAAATCTCTTCTTTGCCCTCCATAATTATTTTTAGGTATGATCTACCAAATTATAGATGCATAATCTCAACCGTTTGTGGTATTGTGTTGGATGGATATGATTTGTCCTCATAGTCGTCTATTTTATTTTTTTTTGAGTACTACTGACTCTGTTACAATGTAGTATCTGTTCATAGCTACTTTCTCAACCTACTGAAGCACAACGAGTCAACAGTTGCCTCCACTGAGGCTCGAATCCACTCCCATCATCCATGTGGGAGTGTTAAACGGGATAATATGCATGTGTCTTCATGTGAATAAGGGCATATCTACTATATATATATATATATATATATATACTTTTAATAAGAGCCAATAATGTTAGACCCCTAATTGGAACTAAAAAAAATGTTTGTCCTATAAGATATTGTACTTTGTGTTCTTCATGTTGTGCAACCTTCAATTAAATTCCTAATTTATCCTAATCTTTTATAACTTTACCAAACTTTTTCCGTTAAATATAACAGATTCGTTAATTCTTCAATTCAATGGTAATTGCCGAAACCTCATCAAGTTCAAACAAATTGGCAATTTCTATTTCTTCAAAGCAATTGGCAATTTCTAATTCTTCAAACAAATTATATATATATATATATATATATATATATATATATATATATATATATATATATATATATATATATATATATTCTACATCTACATCTACATATATAATCTATTTATCTACATATCTAAAAACATAATAAGTCTCAATCCAGGTTATACCCCTGGTTTATGTCCGTTTTTTTCGTTAATTTTTGTTGTACCTTATGCTATAAAAGTTGTACTACATAATTTTTTGGATAGAAATATCCCTACCGTTATAACTTCTGTTATCTTTTCACATTATAATTACCATGCACATGCATACACAATATTTTTTCTTACATTCTTCAATGGTAAGTTTGAATTCATTTATATTTTAATTAAATACTACCATATACAAAATGTTTTCGGTGTTTGGCAACGTCCGGAAAAGTGGTCAACGGAAAATGTTTTCCGTTGACCAAGGAAAATCAGTTCATTTTCCGGAATGGCCAAATTGGTTGTTTTGCATGTTCTTGGCAAAAACCAAGTCATATCACCCAAACACACCAAGACAGTTTTTCATAACGCAAGCAAACACCGGAAATAAAAATGTTTTCCGAAAAATGAGTCATTTTCTGGAATATGTTTTTCGAAAGTCATTTTCCTGCTTTCCAAACGGACCCTAATATATGTGCAATTATACTTTTATACCTTAAGTATATTCATTTTTACCATATCGCATTTAGTTTTTTCTCCCTCTTCCATATTTGAATGAATTAATTGTAATTGTTATACAAAATCTAATAGTCCATGTTTAATTAATTTTTTTAAAGTTTAATAATTTAAAGTTTTCAAAAGGAAAATGTGTAATATCATTTCCTTTTCCAATTTGTCAAATTTTCAGTCAATTAGTAATATCATTTCCTTTTCCAATTTGTCAAATTTCTGCTTGATTGTTTTTCCATTAGGATTTTTTTATATTTTCAATCAATTATTAAAATCAGTTTTCTATTCCATTTGATATTTACTAATGTTTAGGCAAGAATTTCACAATTAATTAATAATATTAGTTTGTGCGGGAAAAGTTGAAGGGGAGGATTTTTCTTTATTAATAGTATTGATATGTGAATATCGAAACAATATTACCTATTAATAGATATTAGTAAATTTCTATTTTACATTTTCTTACCAAATAAGCTTTATTAATTATTTGACCAATAAAATATTTAATTAATTGAGTACAAAAGTTTGGGCGGGAAAAATGAAATAGGAGAATTTTACTTTTATATATAGTATAGATTATTTTTATGTTTTTTTTTAAAAAATAATTTCAATTTGAGGTGACATTTTAGAAACTTGCAAATTGGACAAATTTCATTAAATGAGTTAGTTTAAATACTCAATTGTAGTTTTTTTTTAGGTTGAGTAGCCTAATTGCATTTTCGTGTGCAGTTCGGTGACCTATTTGACCCTTAGATTTGTGCATGGTAAGAAAAACCCTTTAAAAAAATAAGGACAGCAATAACGTTGTCATCTTTGTTTCCTGTTATATGTTTCCTTTTGTTTCCTATTACTCCAGATTTTGTGAGTTTCTTCGTAGTACTTCTTGACTGTTTATAATATTCACTTGCCATATTTGGGAGAAAATAATAATGTCCTAATTTAGTGATTTATAAGGCAGATTTAATGTATATAGAGACGTGAAGAACAAAGTTAGGATTGAAAAAACAAATTTATAATGAGGTGTGGTTTTTAATATTCTGTAAGGATATGAATAGTTTGTTAGCAGTAATGATAGTACACATATACTAAAGTTGTGTCATGTGTTAACGTTTATTCTTATTTTATAAGAAGTATATCAAATAATTAACATACAAATTTACAATTAATATATGCGCTTAGTTTGTAAATTTGATTTCTAACTTTAACTACTGGCTATACATGTTTCTGACATACTATCAAAAGTTTGTTGTTTGATATTATTTTTTTTAGGTGTTATTTAATTGTGAAATACAGTTTCTTTCTTAGGCATTCCATCAGTAGTGTTAAATTATTTATTTATTTATTTTTATTAATTTCGACTAATGAAATAACTCAACATGTGGCAAATGATGATATGCCAATCTGATGCCAATATAAGTTGTATATGCTAATTAGTTTATCTTTTCATTGTCAAATAACTTGGAAATATATACACAATGTTTGAATATGTAAAATTAAAAAATATGGAATGACTGTTTTCAAAATTTTATATATATAGTAAGACTAAATAAACTAAGACAATGATGTCAATTAGGGGTGGGCGTAATTTGGATTACCCGAACTAACACCCGAAATCCGAACCGAATTTTAAATTTTGGGTGAACCCAAATAGTTATCGGTTCGGATATTTTAAATTTTGGTATATCCGAATATAAATTTGGTTCGGATATCGGGTGTTAAAAAATTTACCCACACCCGACCCGAAACCCGAACTAACCGAAATTTTATTATAAATATAATAATATATATTATATATTTAGTTATCAATGTATTTCATAATTAATAATATATTAATTTTAAAAAGTTTATTGGTTAATTATTACTATTTGTCTTATTTTTAGTTTGATAGTATATGAAAAAAATATAAATAATAAAATAATCAAAACATAAAAAAATTAAAATTGATAAAAATAAAATTTTGGGTATATCCAAACTAACCCGAAATAAAACCGAAATAATTTCACCCGAACCGAACATATCCGAATTAAATTTGGTTCGGATATCGGGTGTCAAAAACATCACCCGAAATTTTCGGATATCCGAAATAAAATTCGCGTATCACCCGAACCGAACCGACGCCCACCCCTAATGTCAATTACCAATATACTCCTCTCTTCTCATAAACATCATAAATAATGGAACTAATAATCATATTGCCACTGATTGAATCTTCCAATGTGCAGCCATAACTTAAGCCAGACATGGATGCAATCCTCCTTTAGAGGGATTTGATCAACACAAATACTTTAGTCTGTAAAAGAATAGTATTTATGATAATTATAACTATAAGATGTACAAATAAAAATATACAAAAGCCATGGTAAAAAATGATGATACAAATTAAGATACTTAAGTTGCCTGCCATGAAATTCCTTAAACTGCATTGTATCTTGATTGAACAAAAGCTATGTAGCATTAAGAACTGCAGAGATTAATATCACCAGCAACATAAAAAGATCACTGATTTATATCCTAGAATCCTAAAAATACTATTAAAACCTAAATCATTGTTAACAGTTGCATGTGTTGAGACTTACTATTGTTATTAGTCTTGACTCTACACAATTGTAAAAGAACAATTACAGAAGAAGAATATTGACGGCAATCAGAATGAAATTTTAATAGAATATGGACGAAAAAAAACCAAAAATAGGATATCATTTACTGGAATGTCAAAAACATGACCCAAAAATATGAAAAAAACAGTATATCCCAAAAAATAAAAATATTATATAAAAAAAATGTAAGCAATGTTGGAAAAAAATGCAAGCCATGAAATATTTGTAGTCCATCTCAATAGACCACCCATCTCATAGGGTTATAATTCATTAAGAGCTGTAGCTCAACCTCACTAGTACATAGATCATTAGAATGACCAATTAGTGTACTACTTTGTGATTCTTTCCATGGCTTCGTTTGACCACACAAGTGGGATCCACCATGAATTCATCACCTCTTGGAATTTAAGTCATTCCATCAACAATTCAACGACTAATCTCATAATTAGTCTTCACTATTAACATAAGTTGATCAACTCCATCAAACTTATGTACACTTTGACGAGTATTTTATTTACTCATAAATAATACCCTAGAGATTTTCATGTTTAACATGAAACATTCTCTTTTACCATTATTCTCGGTAAAGTAAAAAACTTATAGAAAGGAAATATAAAGAGCTGATTACCCCACAATGCAGCGATTACAAGTATTCTTCTCAAAAGTACTTGATATTTTACTCAGATTGATCTTTGTGCCCAACATTGGCTCCTGAGCAGATCGACCTATGCAATCTTTATAGCAACCTGCACTTGGTTAATACACTCTCAATAGTGGAATATATTTCAACCAAATTAGTTACCTTAAACCACTAAGGTTTCACTATATAAAGGAATCCTGGATCTTCAGGATCTCCCAATTAATATTTTAAATCATATATACAAATACTCATTACCAGTAAGCCACGAAGATAATATTGTTTGCATGTTGCATGTTGCTTCAAGTTGAACAACAACATCATAAATTTCACATACTTTCTTGAAAAGTAGATCTCATACTCAAAGATTATATGCAAACTGGCATTTATTAGAGAAAGGTTTATCTACATAAATTTCATCAAGATGAAATTCAACATCTATAACTTTAGCATTCAAAGTTATGTATTTCAACTTCACAATTTCCCTTCACCACATAACTTATATATAGCATTGGTATAATGCAAATCAGTACACATTTAAATTTATTCTCATAGTACCCTTTTTTAAAAAGGTAGTTTAAATCAACTTAAGCAATGCCTATTACAAAGCTTTGATAGCATGTAAAGCCAATCTCATTTCAGGTGAGGGTCAAGTAGCGCTTCAACTAGCCTGCATGACCAACACCCTACTTCTTAAAAACTCCCAGGTCGAGTGGTGAAACCGAAGTTTACTTAAAAACCACCTTCCTAGACAGAGTATTCAAGAATAATGACATTTCCATGCTACCAACACAAGGTGAAAGCTTTTGATATATGCTTATCATGTTTGACAAACACTCTCAGTACACAATTCAAATATTTCAAACTATGTGACTGTATCTCATTAAACAGTTCATATTTCTTTGTGCAAGTCACTATTAATTGTGTCTATTAATATGCAACAATCATTAGCATTCAACACATTGAAATGACAAGCACTAATAGGCATTCAAAATTTACACAACTCAACTAGTATTTAGTACTAATACTATCCATTTCATGCGAGCTTTAGAGGCTAGAGCAAATAAGAACTACTCAAAATAACTACTAATTAAGGAATGATATACTCATCTTGCTCCGTCAGATTGACCTCTGTGAATTTTACCCTTGCGATGATAGCACTGGGATGCTCGGTGTCCATGCTTACCGCACACGAAACACATCCTTTGATTTTCTTAACTTTTCCACTTGTTTTGTTGTTGTGTCTGATAGAGGGAGCCATCGTACCGAAAGGTTGACTATTGTCAAAATAACGCTTTTAACTGTTGGGGAAAATAGACAACATCAACTTATTCTGACACTCTTTAGGAAAAGGATAACAACTAAACCATAAAAAGATGTCTGTGCCGTGTTACAATAACACTGCCTTAAAAGCGTTATTTGCCCGGTAACGGTGTAGCTAACATTCCGGCACGCTTCCGACAGGTTACACAACTAGCTGAGCTAAGCTTACACCAACTATAGCCCAGGCGAACCTCACTTTGCTCAGACAATGGGACAGAGAATTAAAGGGGAGAAAGAGACTTTAATGTTTGGTGTTTTTGAACTCTTAGAGAATCTCACTTAAATAGTATAGGGCAAATGATTATAACCACATACCACCTAACAAATCTTGGCCACTTATTCCAACTTGTGGTTAAGACTAAATCACCAAGAAAAATGAGAACC
>NC_044921.1:13637266-13662530 GCF_003576645.1 Ipomoea triloba
AAGTTTGAATTCATTTATATTTTAATTAAATACTACCATATACAAAATGTTTTCGGTGTTTGGCAACGTCCGGAAAAGTGGTCAACGGAAAATGTTTTCCGTTGACCAAGGAAAATCAGTTCATTTTCCGGAATGGCCAAATTGGTTGTTTTGCATGTTCTTGGCAAAAACCAAGTCATATCACCCAAACACACCAAGACAGTTTTTCATAACGCAAGCAAACACCGGAAATAAAAATGTTTTCCGAAAAATGAGTCATTTTCTGGAATATGTTTTTCGAAAGTCATTTTCCTGCTTTCCAAACGGACCCTAATATATGTGCAATTATACTTTTATACCTTAAGTATATTCATTTTTACCATATCGCATTTAGTTTTTTCTCCCTCTTCCATATTTGAATGAATTAATTGTAATTGTTATACAAAATCTAATAGTCCATGTTTAATTAATTTTTTTAAAGTTTAATAATTTAAAGTTTTCAAAAGGAAAATGTGTAATATCATTTCCTTTTCCAATTTGTCAAATTTTCAGTCAATTAGTAATATCATTTCCTTTTCCAATTTGTCAAATTTCTGCTTGATTGTTTTTCCATTAGGATTTTTTTATATTTTCAATCAATTATTAAAATCAGTTTTCTATTCCATTTGATATTTACTAATGTTTAGGCAAGAATTTCACAATTAATTAATAATATTAGTTTGTGCGGGAAAAGTTGAAGGGGAGGATTTTTCTTTATTAATAGTATTGATATGTGAATATCGAAACAATATTACCTATTAATAGATATTAGTAAATTTCTATTTTACATTTTCTTACCAAATAAGCTTTATTAATTATTTGACCAATAAAATATTTAATTAATTGAGTACAAAAGTTTGGGCGGGAAAAATGAAATAGGAGAATTTTACTTTTATATATAGTATAGATTATTTTTATGTTTTTTTTTAAAAAATAATTTCAATTTGAGGTGACATTTTAGAAACTTGCAAATTGGACAAATTTCATTAAATGAGTTAGTTTAAATACTCAATTGTAGTTTTTTTTTAGGTTGAGTAGCCTAATTGCATTTTCGTGTGCAGTTCGGTGACCTATTTGACCCTTAGATTTGTGCATGGTAAGAAAAACCCTTTAAAAAAATAAGGACAGCAATAACGTTGTCATCTTTGTTTCCTGTTATATGTTTCCTTTTGTTTCCTATTACTCCAGATTTTGTGAGTTTCTTCGTAGTACTTCTTGACTGTTTATAATATTCACTTGCCATATTTGGGAGAAAATAATAATGTCCTAATTTAGTGATTTATAAGGCAGATTTAATGTATATAGAGACGTGAAGAACAAAGTTAGGATTGAAAAAACAAATTTATAATGAGGTGTGGTTTTTAATATTCTGTAAGGATATGAATAGTTTGTTAGCAGTAATGATAGTACACATATACTAAAGTTGTGTCATGTGTTAACGTTTATTCTTATTTTATAAGAAGTATATCAAATAATTAACATANGTACGATGGCTCCCTCTATCAGACACAACAACAAAACAAGTGTAAAAGTTAAGAAAATCAAAGGATACTGTTTCGTGTGCAGTAAGCATGGACACCGAGCATCCCAGTGCTATCATCGCAAGGGTAAAATTCACAGAGGTTAATCTGACGGAGCAAGATGAGTATATCATTTTCTTAATTAGTAGTTATTTTGAGTAGTTCTTATTTGCTCTAGCCTCTAAAAGCTCGCATGAAATGAGATAGTATTAGTACTAAATACTAGTTGAGTTGTGTAAATTTTGAATGCCTATTAGTGCTTGTCATTTCAATGTGTTGAATGCTAATAAGGTTGTTGCATATTAATAGACACAATTAATAGTGACTTGCACAAAGAAATATGAACTGCTTAATGAGATACAGTCACATAGTTTGAAATATTTGAATTGTGTACTGAGAGTGTTTGTCAAACATGATAAGCATATATCAAAAGCATTTCACCTTGTGTTGGTAGCATGGAAATGTCATTATTCTTGAATACTCTGTCTAGGAAGGTGGTTTTTAAGTAAACTTCGATTTCACCACTCGACCTGGGAGTTTTTAAGAAGTAGGGTGTTGGTCATGCAGGCTAGTTGAAGCGCTACTTGACCCTCACCTGAAATGAGATTGGCTTTTACATGCTATCAAAGCTTTGTAATAGACATTGCTTAAGTTGATTTAAACTACCTTTTATTAACAAAAGGGTACTATGAGAATAAATTTAAATGTGTACTGATTTGCATTATACCAATGCTATATATAAGTTATGTGGTGAAGGGAAAATTGTGAAGTTGAAATTACATAACTTTGAATGCTAAAGTTATAGATGTTGAATTTCATCTTGATGAAATTTATATAGATAAACCTTTCTCTAGTAAATGCCAGTTTGCATATAATCTTTGAGTATGAGATCTACTTTTCAAGAAAGTGTGTGAAATTTATGATTATGTTGTTCAACTTGAAGCAACATGCAACATGCAAACAATATTATCTTCGTGGCTTACTAGTAATGAGTATTTGTATATATGATTTAAAATATTAATTGGGAGATCCTGAAGATCTAGGATTCCTTTATATAGTGAAACCTTAGTGGTTTAAAGTAACTAATTTGGTTGAAATATATTCTACTGTTGAGAGTGTATTAACCAAGTGCAAGGTTGCTATAAAGATTGCATAGGTCGATCTGCTCAGGAGTCAATGTTGGACACCAAAGATCAATTTGAGTAAAATATCAAGTACTTTTGAGAAGAATACTTGTAATCGCTGCATTGTGGGGGTAATCAACTCTTTATGTTTCCTTTCTATAAGTTTTGAACTTTACCGATAGTAATGGTAAAAGAGAATGTTTCATGTTAAACATGAAAATCTCTAGGGTATTATTTATGAGTAAATAAAATACTCGTCAAAGTGTACATAAGTTTGATGGAGTTGATCAACTTATGTTAATAGTGAAGACTAATTATGAGATTAGTCGTTGAATTGTTGATGGAATGACTTAAATTCCAAGAGGTGATAAATTCATGGTGGATCCCACTTGTGTGGTCAAACGAAGCCATGGAAAGAATCACAAAGTAGTACACTAATTGGTCATTCTAATGATCTATGTACTAGTGAGGTTGAGCTACAGCTCTTAATGAATTTATAACCCTATGAGATGGGTGGTTCTATTGAGATGGACTTGATGAGTTCACCGCTTAATAATTGAGAGAGTGAGCACAAAATGCTCTTAATGATTTCACACCCTAATTTGGGTAGTCTATATTGAGATAGGCTTAAAGAAATCACCTACTTAAGGGAAAAAAGGTTAACCACTTTTCTGAAAGATAATGAGCTATCTTTCTAGAGCACTCATTGGCATCCGGATGTCCAATTGAATAAAAATATATGAGAAGCATGATGTTCTTAGCGAACTACCATATTTATGTCTTTAACTACTCTGTAGCCTTTAAAGGTGGTCTATACTGAGATAGACTTGACAGAGTTAAATGTCTATACTGAGATAGACTTGACAGAGCTAAATGTCTATACTGAGATAGTCTTGACAGAGTTAAATGTCTATATTGAGATAGACTTGACAGAGCTAAATGTCTATATTGTGATAGACTTGACAGAGTTAAATGTCTATATTGTGATAGACTTGACAGAGTTAAATGTCTATATTGAGATAGACTTAACAGAGTTAAATGTCTATATTGAAATAGACTTGACAGGGTTAAAATGTCTATGTTGAGATAGACTTAACAAGGTTGAAGGTCTATATTGAGATAGACACAACAGACTTGAATATTAAGATTTAATCATAAGCAGTCAAAGAGTTTGACTTTCATAGAACCTGCATGTTAGAGTTTATGTGTGTCTTGAGTTCAAAATTTGTCTAACCGATGAGTTCAAGAGTCATATCACTCTCGGGAAGGAAATTACTCAATGTCACTACGTATCAGTTCAAGTTTAAACACTGATATTAAGGTCAGCTCATTTGTATTGCTCAGACATTGTCCTTTCTAGACTTCTACTTTGGATGTGTAGGGATCATCTTTTCTTGTGATGAACAACCTAGACAAATCTTCCTTTTCATTCCCTTGCATTTGTGGGGGATTGTTGGAAATGCAAGCCATGAAATATTTGTGGTTCTCATTTTTCTTGGTGATTTAGTCTTAACCACAAGTTGGAATAAATGGCCAAGATTTGTTAGGTGGTATGTGGTTATAATCATTTGCCCTATACTATTTAAGTGAGATTCTCTAAGAGTTCAAAAACACCAAACATTAAAGTCTCTTTCTCCCCTTTAATTCTCTGTCCTATTGTCTGAGCAAAGTGAGGTTCGCTTGGGCTATAGTTGGTGTAAGCTTAGCTCAGCTAGTCTGTGTAACCTGTCGGAAGCGTGCCAGGATTGTTAACTACACCATTACCGGGCAAATAACGCTTTTAAGGCAGTGTTATTGTAACACGGCACAGACATCTTTTTATGGTTTAGTTGTTATCCTTTTCCTAAAGAGTGTCAGAATAAGTTGATGTTGTCTATTTTTCCCAACAAGCAATGGATACCTCTTCACCATGAAACAGCATTATATTCCTTACATTTGATAGAATCACTGCCCATTCTTTATGCAACTTCATATGTACGCACCAAGTGAAGTTTAATAGCACATGAATTATAATAGAGAGAACAGAGGCAGGAATACGTTGGAAGCTTACAATTTAAGTTTCAGCAGAATGATATGTTTAAATAACAAAATGTTACCATAATAATCAATAACCAATAACAAAATAAATGCACGGGTGGATAATTAACAAATTAATTAATAAATTAATAATTAATTAATAAATAAATAAAATAACTGATTTTACCAAAATGCCACTAACTTTGGGCGGGAAAGTTTGGAAGGAGGATAATGCTTTTATATATAGTATAGATTTGTGGTAGATACATTTCCTCAATTTGTCAATGAGGTTATGAGGGACTAAATTCGCCACCAAGATAATAATTAATGGACTAAATCAAAATGTGAATTATCTCAATAATTAGGAGCCAATTGTACTCCCATAATTAAGGAATTAAAAGCCTCATTTTCTCATTTTGAATATTTATTACTCATTTAGTTCCATTTTTTCTTCCCAAAATGTTAAATTCCCAACTCTAAGGGCCCCATGCCCCGGTTTGATAGAGCATCTGAGATGATGTATGTAAATAATGATAACTCACTCTGAACATAGAGATTAGACTTTTGTTTATTGCCCACAAGGAGCCCCTTACTTTGAGAGGTGGTCCCATTTTTTGTTTGTATTGTCCAAAGTTTGAATCATGTTATTTACAATTAAATTTTCATAATATTTAGTTTATATAATTAATATATAAAATTTATATATTTAGAAATTATATTAAAATTACTATTAAACACAAAAAAATGTAAAA
The DNA here is from genome assembly GCF_003576645.1 of Ipomoea triloba. NCBI lineage: Eukaryota > Viridiplantae > Streptophyta > Magnoliopsida > Solanales > Convolvulaceae > Ipomoea > Ipomoea triloba. The sequence goes on from NC_044921.1 coordinate 13,642,697, forward strand.
ATAAAAAAATACTAAATAAAATAAGTGAAGAAGAAAAAAATTGATTTGATCAATAAATAGTAAACGATAATTAATATGCATGTGATAGGGGGTGTATAATTTTAGTTTGATCAAGTATTTCAATTTTGTATTAAAAATCTTTATATATGGTTTGTTTTTAGATAGATAATATTTAATTTATATTGTTTAATATATAGACAAAATTTTTAAAATATAAACCTAGATGTATTAAAAATTTAATTAAAAGTTAATCAAATTAACGCTAGAATTATAATTGAAACATATGGAGTATAATTTCACTTGTAATTCTATACACTATTAGGAAATTACAAATTAGATGCCATTAAATATGAAATGATAGCATATTTATCATATTTATGAAATTAAATTACTGCCCCAATTCGATCTATCTAAATTTGAGTTATCTTCCGATCCGAAACAAAAACAAAAAAAACAAAAAAAAACAAAAAAAAAACAAAAAAAAAACAAAAAAAAAAACAAAAACAAATTGAATATAAGTAGAATACATATTTCTTAAGTTCACAGGAGCACATGAAAATATTTAAACTTGTGGGAAACTCATTTTTATATATCATCAAACATATTTTCAGGCAGTATAATGAAACTTTAATACGTAGAGTGCATAAATATCTGAGGTCATGAAAGGAGACTAAAATTCAATTGATCTTTGAAATTCAAGCACAACATCTAATCACACTCGACTAAGATAATTTTTGGCCGCTGCATTGGCAGTTCAGTTGGTCACAGAGATAAAATTTAAGAAAAAAGATCAGAAATTGAGTCTCACCAGCGACAATATGGGAGCAACCTCTCAAAGTGAGAGAGACTCCTTGTGTACCGTAAGCAAAGATCTAGCCTCTGAGTTTAATTAAGTTACCATGATTTACATCCTCCCAATGCTTTGTCGGGCCTGGGCGTGAGAACCCCATTTTTGGTTTATTCATTCTGTCATTTAATTATAATCATTATTAATTATTGCCTCTCTGTATACATATCCATATTCAACCCGGGGAGACAGTAATACTAGCAAAATTACACTATACATAATAAGCAATCTCCACATATATTTATTTACAACATGCTACGTAGTATACATTTTAGTGCATTTAGAATATTCATATGTATCTTTCTATGGTTCTTTATCAGCTTGGGGCGCAAGCCTGCTTCACTTAGATCGAGCAGGGAACATTACAGTGATTGTGTGCTTTTATGTAAATTTAAAAGAATATTAATGTGTATAAATATTTTATTATAGAAGAGGTGGATAGTAATATTCTGTGTTCGAATTCTATCACTTTATTTTCCATAATAATTTGAAGTATATTAATTTGATAGTAATATGATAGTTAATTTGATAGTAGAATTCTACCACTTTGGATAGTAATATGCATGCTAAAAATAATTTGAAGTACATTACTTAAATTTAAATCCATAATGATAAATTAAGAGTTTGTTTAGAAATTCAAAAAATAACTTTTAATAAGTAATTTTTCAGATTTTTTCGTGTTTGGGCATTTAAGGAAAAAGTCAAAGGAAAATATTTGTTCTACTAAATCTAAAAAGATTCAATTTTGTGAAAAATGTCTTCCTAGATATATAGTCAAAAGATATTTTTTAGATTCTTTATTTTCCATTATTTATCTTCTTTCACATCTCTTTTCAAGCTAGTTTGCAGATTATTATTACCATCACCGCCACAACCACCACACCATTACAACCACCACCACACCCATGACCAGTCCTATCATTTTATAGGCTCGGGACAAAATAAAAATAATGGCTCTTAGTATATGAAGTTACAAAATTGTATGAGTTAATTGAAAATAAATAAATGACACTTTTAAATTTTTGTAAACATATCATTTCCTTATTAAAAATATTTTAAACTAGCCTTGGAGTAGTGCACAATCAAACTTTGTGCCACTATATGAAGTTCAATTATAAATTAATTCAACATTCACTAATATATATCTATTAACTGAGATAAGTGTATCAAATGGTTGTAATTGTTAAGTGGATATAAATTAATAAATAATTTTGAAATCAAGGACTCAAATATTTGTTAGACATGTATGCCATAGGAGCCAACATTTATTGTTTTGGGCATTAATTTCTTATTAAATAAATATAATAAATAATTATTTTATTTATTTTATTAAGGCTTAGTTAATATTTGATATTATTCCATACAATCTTCTTAATTCTTCATTCTTAAGTGTTAAGAATATGAGTGACGAAAAATTAATAAATGAAGTATTGTAAAAATGTTCCTAGTCATAGGAATTCTAATTGGGCATTAGAATTCCGATAAGACTAGCACATTGTCCTTCTTATGGTGAGTCTCATGCCATTCTGTATGAGATACAGAGAGTGGACATGTGGATGATTGTTAGAGAACAAATCATTAAACATTGACTGACTACAACGTACCGCATGGTGTTTACCTACGTGTCATCGATATGTTGTATGTTACAAGCTAAGTATGCAATAATCCTTTGACTTGAGACGACATAGTTGTCTCGTACATATGGTGGACTATGGTGGACTAGTTTTTGCCAGTATGCGTCTTTTGTTCCTTATGGGACTATAAGTGTACTTAGTGACCTAGTTCAGTATTATACAAAGACATGTGTGCGTTCAATAGAGGATCCACCGCCTTGAGGTAACAATGATGTTCCAGTCTATTCAATAATCATACAACGAGAATCTCTGGCCAAGAGTATAATGAAGTTGGACTTCAGATTAAGAATATAATATTAAATAGACGTATTGACCGGGTTTATGGGTTTGACCAAATTTGACCATGACCTTTATCTGGTTCGGAACAAGTGTTGAGTGGAAGAAATGTTGTATGATATTTGTAACGGAAAGGTTCATTATAATATATTAAAATATATTCATTGTTAACTAGGTAGTCATGACATACTGCTAGGTGTCACTCATGACTTACGAGTTATTTAATAATGAGTTATTAAATATTACTCGTTGCTAATTTGACTATGAACCTAGAAAGTCACACCTTAATGGTTCGTGGTAATGCTGAGAACTTTAAAAGAAATCAATAAAAAGTTATCGATATTGAATTAATACATTAATAATTGATTAATGGATTAATTCAATATTGGGTAGTTTTGGGCTTTAAAGGCTAGCACCTTTGGGCCCAAACCAGGCTATATATATTGTCTTGCCCAATTTCTTAAGTGATAGAAGTTATACAGAGATTAAGTCTGGAAAATAGTTTTCACTTAGAAATCTCTGAGAGTTATCGCGTGCCCGACCGGTGGACGGACTAGAGGCCGGACGATTGAACGGTTTTGATTCTGCCAAATCACGCTTCAAGGGTAAACCTTTCTAACTTCCTCTTTAATCATAGAATCATGAAAAAGAGATTTGATGCTTCCGCTGCGCCTGTATGTTTTCTATAAGTTTGAGCCATAAACTAAAGACAGATTATTGGATGTCCATTATATATAATAATGTTAAATTCATACTCCCTTTTTATTTTAACTTAACACCATGTGATTGCTAACAAAACAAAACTTATAAATTTATTTTAAGTTAGTTGACGAGTTAATCTATCTTTATTTATGCATTTACTTGTTTATTCATAGGATTAACTAATATTTGATATACCAATATATTAGAATTTTATATATTTTTTTTGAAAAACATTAGAATTTTATATATTAGTTAGCTAATTAATTTTAGTTGAGTTCCGATAGATCGGGTTGTAAAGTTTCAATTCTAATATAGTTTTCAGTGGTAACTGGTAAGTCCAAAAAAAAAAATTGCACTTGAAAATTGATGTTCGAGCTAGGAAAGTATGCAATTTTGGAGCGCCAACAAAGTTCATTGGCAGAACAAGAAATAATCAGATGTCTAGACATCATGATGAAATTAAAATTGAATGGCATTGTTAATGTTACTATTTCACTAGGAGCCTATATATTGAAGAAATTATTAATGCATAATCTGAGCTACGTATAGTATGCATATTCTTCATATTCTTCCTGGAGGAGATTCATCAGAGGGTTTGTGATGAGCAGTGTTGTCTGCACAATCTTATGCCATGAATTAATGATCCTTGGAAGGCCAGCAAATGGAAGGAATATTACGCCAATGATCCAAATGTAGATAGAATAAACCGGCTAGAAGGTGAACGCCATGTTTGGTAACATATTTATCTTATCGGTCAATTTTGGTTTATTTGACCACTTTAGTTGTTTGACTTGGTTAAATATTCAGTATAAGTATTATGATTAATTAACTTTTTGTAATAGTTTATTGCTCTAAAATGTTAAAATTTAAAAAGCTGCTCAAAGTAGTTTTTCATAAGCTTTTTAAGAAAGTAGTTTTGCATGTAATCAACTACCACCTAATAACTAATTTACCCAACATCGTTCTACAATCAGCTAGTGATATCAACTAATCAAATCTACTAACTCAATCAGCTAACGGCTATTTACCAAACACCTCTGAAATGAGTTAGAAGTCAGATTTTTGGAGCGAGCCGTTTTTGTGGAAGAACAAAAAACTTCAAAAGGAGTGTAATACCACATGAAAGTGTTAGCCATGCCAATTTTTTCCAACCTCATTTTGGGAAGGAGGTTGTTGAGTATCCCGTTGATCAATTAGTTACAGGCATGGCTACCGCCACACAAAATCTCCTCGCGTAAACAGACATAATCATATACATATACAATATAGTAAAGTAGAAAAGACAGAGATATCGAGAGATCTAAGAATCATCAATCTTTATTAATCATCATTCAATTCTAATATATACTAGATATACAAAGTTATAGTATAACTATAAATCTATAAAGGAAAGAGTGAAGAGGTATATATTACCATATAATATAATACATATAGTAACGTCTACATATATTTATTTACAACACTCCCCCTAGCTTGGACATTACTATATCATACTCATGCCTCGTTAAAACCTCACTAGAAAACTCAATGGAAAAAATCCAATGAGAAAAAGAGTACATGGTATATATGTATTTACGTTACACTAGTTGCCTCGATAAAAAAATCTTTAATTAAGGAAACTTTATCAAAATCCAATCAAAGGAAAAAGAGTACAGTTGTTAGTCTCCAAGACCCAATATTTAGGGTATAGTATATTCAAGTAAATATCACTCCGATCCCCTTGATGATAACAATCTTCAAGACCTACACGTTCTAATATAATAAAAATGTTTACAAAATAAGTACAGAAAATGAATTTGGTGCAATATTCTAGATTGTCACTAGAATGAATATTCGGTATAATAATCTCGTGACTTTTCTAGAACTCACATGTGTTAAATATTGACACTATATATGCTTTGTCAAATATTTCTAAACATGTACATTTATCATGTGTGCAAAATAAGCTTTATTGTCCTCGTATAAAACATTGGGGGTAAAACAAAACATAACCAGTTTGGGACTTGGCATCATGAGATTAAAGGTAGCTAGTACCCCAGTAGTCATCAAAACCATATGTTTGTTTCTCACATAAAAGTCAAAATCTTTATATCTTGAAGATACCGAAAGATATGTTAAACACTATTCCAATATTTCATTGTAGGAGGAACGCCAAATGTTGCTAGCAATGTCATCGTGAATACAATATCATGCTTGATGCGATTATGAAACTTCTAGTCCTAATGTAGTGCTCCGACGACAACGAAGTAATGGACTTTTGGTATTAAGTTGTCATCATTATCCTCTTCGAGTCTAAACGGTTCATTATCTACTTCAAGAGATTATTAGGCAATCATTAGTGTGATAAGAGCATAGTACTTTTATATATATATATATATATATATATATATATATATATATATATATATATTCAAGACATTTTTCAATATATGATAACTGGTGTGCAAAATTCCTTCAAGAAAATCCTTGAATTGCAGGTCGAGATAATAATTGGCTTTTCTCATTTCTTTCATTTCAAACTCTATCTTTAGGCACGAACTAATATCATCAAGATCTATATGCGATTCAATAATTGTTATGTCATTAACATAGATTGAGATAATAAATAAGCAAATAAATAACTCCATTAGCAACTCTTTACTGAGCACATAATGACATATATTATTTGTGTATTCCTTCTTCAGGAGGAAATCACTCAGTCAAATGCTGACTATTCCAAGACACATCAAATCTTCATAATTTAACATTATACATGTTGTGATTTTCATTTTCTCTCATTTTGATAATTTTAATCCATCAGAGACTTTTAAAATGAGTATTAGCTGCATATCTAAATTTGTTATTTACTGCCGATCATGATATTATGTAGCGGAACTAATGACATCTATTGCCCGCAATTATATAGACAATTGTGTTGTCGACAACTATAATAATTTTTATCATAATTTTCTCCAATATTTATAAAATTTCATGGCAATTTCTAAGTCAACCAAATTTAGCCATTTCCTAAAGATATATTTTGATCTAGTTTCGCATTCCCAATATTATCATTATTTGGTATACATGTAAGTTTACTATATTTTTTGCCTCCTAGACGAATGTCTTCAAGACATAATTCTTCAAGATATTTCAAGAGTGACAAAGTTAAGTTTCTTTACTAGATTTAGCTTTTCGCGGATTCTTATCTTTTACACCGATAAATCTCCCACACTTTTGGTGTCAAAGAACAGCGATAGATATATTTGGTCCAAGTTGGGGAAGGTATATGAGACCTAGTCACTCCTTTATCTAGTAAATGTGTTTGGTAGGTTATTTGCTACAAGTTGCAAATTCATTATCTTCTAAACTTCTGGTTCAGTCTAACTAGTACGTAGATTTAAATATTGAAGATCGATCTATTTATTCCATGGAATTTCTCGACATTTCATTAAAGTTGGATTCATATCTCTCCCTAATATCGTGAACCAATCTTCATAAAGTATGCAATCAGCGTATCTTATTATTTATTAATTCTCTATCATGGCCTCTAGGTATTTAAGCAACGGACGGAGGTTTATAACTAACATATATACCTAGTTTTATTTGATAGCCCCTAGAGATACTCTACGGTGGTGATACTTCAAAATGGACTGCACATTGATAATAAAACACAGATGAGGAAATGTTGAACAATGTACTAAGTATATAGGGGAATAGTTATGATATGCAGTGAGTCAAATTTAGATTCAAAAGAGTAGTATATCAAATTGGATGTCTCCAAAACAAAACAGGTAATTTAAAATTTTCTCATTCATATGCTTTATAAATAATCATATGAAGAATTAAGATTATTGTGTAACACACACACACATATATATATATATATATATAATGTCCACAAGATTAGTACAAATTTGACTCATTATATCTTGCCCAAAACCACCCAACAACTCATCCTAGAGAGGTTAAACATTAAATATAAGTATAGATATAATGGGAACACTCAAGAACTTTAAAATCCATTTCCTCAATTTATGAGATGTCATCGTCATCAAATGTTCTCAATTTGTTTGCTTCAAACAAACTTGTAATACCTCATTATTTTAAACAATATTATTTTAATAATCAAAACTCTCTTGTAACACAATCTGCGAATCTAAGTTTTATTAGCTTAGCTAGAAAATTTAGTTATATGTCAGATTGTATGGAATGGCTTTACATTCAATTGAACCTTGTTGTTTTTGTTTCTAATGTTTATTAATGAATTGAAGCTTTATTGATCAAAAAAAAAATACAAATACTCTTGAAAATAAAATTATTTTACAATCCTAAATATTTTAGCAAGAATGCTTTCGAAAAAAAATTATTTTATGGCTCATGATTTTTCTATCCAAAATATATCTGAAACTACGGCTAAAATACAATCATTAGTGTGTGGACCATGGTTTACACAACTGTGTGAACCATACTATCAAATAATGTACATTCAGTATAAAAATAATGTACATTTTATTCAAAAAATGTATATTTTTGTGTACTGAATGTACTTTATATTGTATAATGTACATTCAGTACACAAATAATGTACATTTAGTATATTAAAAATGTACTTTTTGTTATGGTCTACAATCTATATAGCAGTATGTGGACCATGGTCCACACAATAATTTACCGCTAAATAGTTTTATAACTATCATAAAATCCTAAGTCTATATTATTTAAATAATAGGCCTAGTCTTCATGAGCCCAATAAACCAAATTCCTCGAAGGCCAAATTTTTCTAAGCCCAATATATCCTCTACCCTACTTATAAAAATCAGATTTTTTTAACCCTATATATATATATATATATAGGGTTAGGTTCAGGTGTTGCCGTGCTCTCCCGTGCGGCCGTGCGATTCACACCACTCAATGTTACAAAATACACCACTCAATGTTAAAAAACACACCACACAAATATGCATTGTGGTGTGTTTCTTAACATTGTGGTGTGTTTCTTAACATTGACTGGTGTATTTCGTAACATTGAGTGGTGTGTGTTACCGTACGGCCGCACGGGAGAGCACGGCCGCACCTGAACCAATATATATATATATATATATATATATATATATATATATATATATATATATCGACTTATTCACCAATTCAACAACAATATATTTACTTGTTTCTTGATAAGCTTCCAAGACACCTATATATTTGAGTATTAATAAGGGTAATTGGTAGCAATTTTAGCATCCTTATATGATAATCTTGTGATATTTTGTGTTTTAATTTGTTAACCACACACAAAGCTACCTTTGGTACATTTTAAGACATTTCATAGGTCCTTGGAACCGTTAGGAACAAGGAATGAGCGAAACGAGCAAGACAGGAGCCCCGGAGGACCCGGAAGGAAGCATTCACGCGTGAAGGTCGCGTGAACACTTTCCAGTAGCTGTCCACGCGACCCTTCACGCGTGAAGGACGCGTGAACAGGACGATGCAGAGAAAATGTTTTTAATGCAAATTGCGGGAGACTATTTAAGGAGGCTTGATAGAATTTCAGAGGAGGACACTACATTTCTGATTTCTTAGTTTTCTATTTTTTTTAGAGTAGTTTAGATTTACATTTCCTCCTTGTAAATGAAGATTTGAAGCTTGGATTGAAGAACACATTTCATTTACTAGGTGATCTCTATTTTAATCTATCTATTTTTTTTTTACATATCTTGTTCTTGGATTGAATTAGCTTATGATCTTGAATTCTTGATTATGTGTGGCTAGTTTAATCTAGTGCTTAGATTGTGTGAATCTATGTTGCTAGTGTGATGATTCTATTTCTTATTGTGGATTTGATTGCCTTGATGTTGGAAAAATTTATTCTTGTCTATTGATTGTTGTTTTGATTAGATCTTGAATAGATTTGGCCAATCTATTGAGAGGTAGAGATCTTGACTCTATCATGGTATTGATTTGAGTTGAGTTGAAGCTTTTGCAATCTTAGATCCTATGAAATTCCATGATTAGGAATAGTAGGAAAGTGTGTAGCTAAGGTGTTTGATAAAATGTCTCTTAGGGCTTTTGGTTGCTTAAAGGCACTCCTAAGCCTAAGATGCCCTAGCTAGTACACAAAGGTGGAAAAGGACTAAGATGACACACTCTTGAATAGCCAACCTCATTGCATCATTTGTCCACTACTTGAGACACACAAGGATGCAACATAGACAAGCACGATCCAATCCCTTATTTTCTTATTTTCTTATTTCGTATTTCTTATACTTGATCTTAGTTACATCATGCTCATTTACATTCCATATATGCATTTCACCACATTCCCTACCCACACTCGTTCATCACATGATTCAATCGATTAAGAGTAATAGCATAGACACACCTCCACGTCCCTCCTTCGAGACCGACACTCGGGAAGTCATAGACTCTTCGTTTTATCATTACACCTATATTCCACATTACATGACAACTCACCCCTATGCACGCAAGTGATGTCATTTCTTTATCAAGTTTGATGTTCATTACTACTCGACAGTTAGTTTGAATGAGAAATTTAGATTCACAGAATCTATTATCTATTTTTGACCGTACCACTTATCATCACAAACTCCTTCACAATTGCAAGAGAATTGACGCCATGGAACTGTCCTATTCAAGTTGTTCTTTATATCCCACTTTCTAACACTAAATCCACAAGATAGTGCATATGAGCATATATATATGATAAGTACCATGTGTAAGTACGTAGTTTCGTCCCTATAAAATACCTTGTTCATTGCCTCTTCTGAAGTCAAAACCTTGCATCCATTGAACATGATTACATGATTTCCTTCACATTTGTTGCGTTCAACATTTTCTTTATTGTCAAATTCTAAGTCATCATCATATGATGACAAGTATAATGAACGTTGTTATTAACCCTTATTGTATGTATAATGGGGACCTCATTGTCATCGTTACATCTTTTGATTTACCATTATATTATCATAGAAGCTACCGTCATTCGACGTTGACAAATCTAACTGAACTTATTTATTTCTATCAGTGTAATCACTCTCATTGTAAAATTATACATCCTCAGAAGAGTAAAACATACCAGAACCAAACTCCATTAAAGGTCTATACGTATCCAACACAATTTTCATATGAGAAAAACATGTCTATTAATTGTACAAAAAAAAATTACAGATAAGAAGAAAACACATATATATTAGCCTTAACCCTAATCGAAATCAAACCACAAGTATAACGTGTGTTGTTCTGCATTGGGAGTAAAATTATTTAAACTTCTAGTTTAATTAAGTTAATGATGGTCAAGTAACTTGTAGCTTAATCGTACCTATGTGACTCTTCCAAATTGAAGTTATAGTTTCGAATCTCAGTGGAGATATTGTGATTCTTTTATGCTTTAATAGGTTGAAAAAATATATATGAACATATATTATATTGTAATCGAGTCACTAATATAATACTATTAAAAATTAAAAATTAAAAAAAGTTAATGGTGTAGTGTTATCAGTGTTGTCTATGATTTCTTTGATAAAATGTATTAAGTTTTATGCATTTACTAAAAGGATCTTGTGGTCCAGTAGCATCAAACCTTTCCTTTTATATGGGAGGTGGTGGGTTTGAGCCTCAGTGGAGGCAATACTCATTCTTGTGCAAGTAATTATAAACAGTTACTACATAGAGTTAGTAGTATCTTAAAATAATATAAAAAGTCACTTATAATTTGCCCAAGACTTTTTTCGGCGGAATTTCTTGTACCTTGTGCTTTTGCGAATGTGCTTTGCAAACAGAATGCCATATTTGCCCTTGCAGATGATCGGCCGTTCAAATTCAGACTGCTTAAATACAACTCTGACACTATTTGCATGGGCCTTCTTTGAATATTATATCCGCATGGTATGTATACATAATTTAGGATTCAATATTATATTATTAACATGCATACCCACTCCTCCACTAAGCAAACCAACTCCACTGATAAAGCAAAAACAAGATCTAAAAAAATGCAATAATAGAAGGGTGGGAGACCACAACATAAACAAGATCTACAAAACAAAAAAAAAAGCTATAATATAAGGGTGGGAGACCACAACATGACTCATTATGCACTCTTAATTATGGATCTGATACTAATTAAGAAAAGACAAGATTAAGAAGACCATAAATATATAAAAAAAATTGAGTGATTGGATTTTTTTTTGTGTTGGAATAGTTAGCCGCCACCATCAATAATGAGAAAGATAGGATCGCATAAACCTGTTATTTGGTGAATACAACAACAAAATGATAGGAGTGATTGGATTGGACGACCAAATTCACTATGGTTAAAGAACAAATCGACATTTAGGGTGGGATACCACGTGACTCATGCTGCACTTACAAGCATAGAGCTTATAATACTATATATATATATATATGTATATATATATAATAACATTGAAATAAATGCCAAAAACAGTTTTAAAAACATTCAATACAAATGGCCATTGTAACAACGCCATTTCCATACCAAAAATTTTTTACAACCTTTGCTAAAAAAAATTCTTACAAAACCATTGTGGAATCACATCTACGTAAAAAGAAAATTTCTACAAGGACGCTCAGGTATTTCTTTTGTACTAATGATGAAAAGCTAAGTTTCGAATTTACAATTTCCATACTACAATAAGTGAAAACAATAATTTTGAAGGACATGAGATCTTATCAAATGATATCCATGTAATTTGCTAAACTGCTGAAATTCCATTGTTGGGCTGATATATCTATATATTTTGGCGTGATATGTATATTTCATCTTCGATTTACTTAACTCATAGCTTATATATATGTATGTCGCGATCTTCGATTTACTTAACTCATAGCTTATATATATGTATGTCGCATGATTGTTCTTCGTCGTATCATTACTTAAGCCACAAACATATATAATTATATACATCATTACTTAAGACACAAACATATATAAAGAATTTACAACGGATCCTGACAAATTGTTCAACTTCATGCTTAAAAAATAGAGAAAATTGCCATTTTGGTCCAATAACTATTGTAGTAGTGTTAATTGCTATTCGCGACTTTCAAAAATTTTAATTGCGTACCTTGACTATGCATTTTTCCTCAATTTTGGTCACGCCGACTAAATTTCCGGTCAAAAGTGATCGGAAAAAATTAAATCACATATTATTCTTAATTGGAAGGGGCAAAATAGTCATTTTCTTGTTATGTTTGCCGACATTTTCCATTCCCACCATCGTTGTTGGAGACGATAGCTTCAAGGCGACGTGAAGCTATCGACATCATCCATTTCCACCATTTTCGCCATGGTTGAAGCTACCAACCAGCTCGTCAGAGAAGAGGAGCCACGCCAATGCTCGCTATCGGTCGCTTTCTGTCTGCAGTTCGAGAGGGAGACCCGGGGTCGCTGGTTGGTGCTCACCGCCGGACTGCCATGGCCGCCACTCTGCTTCATCGACAACTCCCATACCTCTTTCCGTCGCCATTACCAGTGAAGACCGAGTGACAGAAATTCGCGGCTGCTGCTTCTTTCTTCGTTCAACTAGCGAGAGAGACGAGAGGGCCACGGGTGCTGCTTCTTTCTTCGATCTGCTGCTGCTTCTCTCTTCAAGTCGACGGCGACAGTAGCTTCAAGTTGACGGCGACAGTTGAATGGAGAAGACGACGAAGATGAAATAATATAAAGTAAAATGACAAAAATACCCTTACCGTTTGACCTATTAATATTTTCCAGTCACATTTGACTGGCAATTTGGCCGGCGTGACCAAAATTGAGAAAAAATGCATAGTCAAGTTACGCAATTAATATTTTTGAAAGTCACGGATAGAAATTAACATTACTATAATAGTCATTGGACCGAAATGGCAATTTTCTTTTAAAAAAATATAACAAAAAATTATTTAATCAACTTATAGAATTGGACACATGGTTTGCAGCTTTATGGTTTAAAAAAAAATATTCTTATTTAATTATAAAGTACACGTATATACATGCATCTCAAAGAAAGCAAAAGATTATCAACTTTTTTAACGCATATATCCATAGCTCAAACCAAGCAAAAGATTTCCAGTTTTTTTTAATCTCTCTTTACGTGAGCTGAAGGTTAATACATACAGAAAAAAAATATTATTCATCTTCCTACTTGATAATTTTTTTTTCAAAACAGGTTATTGATCAAGTGATCTGTTGCTCATTTGTTTGAGTCAATTTCGATAGCCGCACTTCTCAAACTGTGAGTTAAAAATTACACCTTTGCACACCTCTTTTAATTGTAAAAACTAATTTCTATTCTTACAAAATTATTTATATTTATATTCATTTATGCTTATTTATTTATTTATGTCGCATTTAGCCATTTAGGTGGAATTTAGTTTGCTTCTCAGCAAATATTGAGCAAGTTATCTACTACTCATTTGTTTAATAATTTAAACCCCTACAGCAAACAACAATAGAGACAATTAATTGTGAAAGTTCATATATGAATTTCAATAATGCTATGATACTTGATACAAATTTAATGCACAAGTCCAAAGTTTACATATAACGTATGGAAGTCAATTCATCATTATTGATATAACAACAGTTATCCCATTAGTAAACAAAAACATTAGTCTATCAAATAGACAAGAACTAAGCATATAAATTTACCAATTCAAATATGCATTCTAAGATTCTAATAAAATTGATAAAAGAAAAGGAAACCATTATTGAAAAAGATATAGTACAAACTCTAAACGCATATAAACTCAAAAAACTCACAAGGCATATAATAGAGATTATGAAAGCCAGTCAATCCCAAAAAATCATAAATTCAAGATTTAAGTCTTTGACAATTAATAGTATATTAAAAATTCTTAAATTCGTAAAACAAAAAAAAATATTTAAGTCAATTTTATTTTATTTTTTCTTTTTTCATAATTTAAGATTTTCACACTATATTTATGAAGAAACAATCTTCAAAGCACCACATCGGTTTTAAGATTGAAAGGAAAAACTATATCCGTATATCCATTCTTCTAATAGATCGCGACAGAAAATAGTAGGAGAGTACTGTAAATAAATCAATACATCAATAATAATAACAAAACATAAATTGGCAAGTAACAATTCGAAAAATAAAAATATATTTCGAATATAAATGATAAATCCGAAAATAAAAATATGTAAATGGAAATAGAAAGATCCAAATCGCGTATAACCAGATTACGGATCCAAATCGCACACAAATACGCATAGAGAGAGGGAAGGAGTGAGCTTACAGTAACCAGATTAACTTCTTCCTCTTCGACGAAAGGATTGCCATCGTAATAGCCGGCCATTTCAGCTCAGAAGGTAGCTTCTCGACAATCAGAGAAACTAAGATCTGAATATGAACGATTAGTAATACGGAAGAAAACGAAGCAACTTAACAGATAAGGAAAACCTTAGAGCTTCTTCCCATGGAATCGAGAGGAATTATAGAGACAGAAAAATTATAGTGAGGCCGTGAGGGTGGCGTCTGCTGCCATGCTGCGTCGTCGGGGCCGGCGGGAAGTGGCGTGACGGGAGCGACGTCGTGCGGTGCTGACTGTTGGGCTGCTGGCGGCTAGGGGTGTGCATCGGGCGGGGCGGTTCGGTTCGGGTGCATAAATCATGAATCCGATCAGTTTTCGGTTTATAATATTCAAACCCAATCCGCTCTTAAATCTAATATATCCAATCGGTTATTTGTTATTTCGGTTTGGTCGGGATTGGTCGGGTTTCGGGTTTAATTTCGGGTATTGCACGAAAGCACGGTTCAAACACTCCACCGTCACGGGGTCACCGGAGTCCGCGAGAACAGAGAAGAGAGATAGAACAGAGAAGAGAGTTCTCTACTCTCTAGAAGTCGAAGAAGGAGAGATTCGGACTTCACCCTTTAGAGACCAGTCAGCTGCAGAAGGCGGCACAGCCAAGAAACATGGGTCGACTGACAGTCTCAAGGCGGAGGCGGGCGGTGTGCGAGAGGTGAGGCAGGATCTTTTGCTGCCAACCAAATCTTTTGTTGCACCTGCGTCACCGCCCCGTCTCCGCGCCTCCGCCCCACCGCAACGCCGCTTCTGCCTCTCTGGCTTTGCTGATTGCTTCGCACACAAGAGAATGAGGAGTTGAGGATTGAAGAATGATAATTGGATCTAAACTGTTGAAGAACGAAGGAAACCTAATTGGGGTTGTGGGCTGTGGTTTACTGGGCCTCAAATAGTAATAATAATAATAATAATAATAATAATAATAATAATAATAGTATAAGGAATAATAATAATAATAATAATAATAATAATAATAGTATAAGGAGTTGTGGTTTACTGTTTAGATTTTTGATAATAATAATAATAATAATTTACCAAATAATAATAATAATAATAAGGGCATTTGGGTCTTTATACACATTATTCCTTATCATTCTCAGCAACTTCTTTTCCACCAACCAAACAACATAATTTATCTTCCTGGTAACAACTTTTTCACGGAATTTCACTTCCACTTCCCTTCAAATATTTTCCGCGAACCAAACGAGCCCTAAGAGAGGGTGAGAGAGAGACAAAGAATCCCTAATTTTTGTCTCCTCATTTTCTCAATCAAAGCATGTGACAACTGACAGTCTGACAATGCCAACCCATCTTCTTTGCTGTTTCCCAAGTACATGACACACATATAAAAATGCACAAGGCTCAAGGAGTTATACACACAGATACAAAAATGCACAAGGCTCAAGGAGTTACTTTGCACCCTTTGCTTAGTGGAGGATCGGAGGTGTGGCACACTGGCGTGTTAATAAATAAATAAATAATATATATATATATATATATATATATATATATATATAATTTCGGGTTTTCGGGCGGTTCGGGTTCGAAAATCCATAACCCAACCCGTTAAATTATGTCCGAAATTAGAGATGATTTGGGTCGATTTTCTATTTTCGGATTGCGGGCGGGTCAGATGGGCATGAAATCGGGTGCGGGTCGGACGGTTCCAATCGGGTGGGTCGGTTATGCTCACCCCTACTGGCGGCTCAACTAAGTAGGGCTGTTGCCTGTTGGTGTGAGTGGTGTTTAGGGTTCTCTCTTTATATATATATATATATATATATATATAATTTATTAATGGCTCGCGAGCGGCTCGACGAGCCACGAGCCTATAATAAATTAGCTCAAGCTCGGCTCGATAATATAACGAACATGCTCGAGCTCGAATTGACCGAGCTCGAGTCGAGCTTTGACCGAGCGGCTCGTGAGCCGCTCGGCTCATTTGCAGCCCTAGGCTTGACTGAAGTAATTTTTAATTCAATTTTTCATATTATTAAGTTTAGCATTAATATATCAAATTTATATATTTAGAAACTACATTAAAAGTACTATTACACAAAAAAAATTAAATTTAAAAATAATAAAAAATTACTAAAGAAAATAAGCAAAGAAGGAAGAATTGATTTGACCAATGGATAGTTAATAGGACAGGTAAAATGGGACAGAGGGAGTATAACAAATTTATTTCGTGCAACGCATTTGCGAAAATACTAGTAATACTAATAATAATAATAATATAATAATAATAATAATAATATATTTTAACATTTTCACATTTTTTTTACCTACAATTAAAACCTAACATTTAACAACCACAATAAGACAATAAAGCCTATGCACAGAATAACGACAAGATTATCATTAATCATATGTTAAAAAAAATTACGATTAATCACAACAAATCAACCGTCAACGATAAGCAAATCATATTCAATCAGAACAATATTCAGAACCAAATCATAACTTCATTTTGAGAGATCAAATCATAAAATCATTTCAATTAACAATAATAAAAGAAAAAGAAAATATTAATTAAACAAAATTAAATGAGTCAACTAGAGCAATAATACATTAGTCGCGTAGAGGTTTAGAGGCAGTAGAGTACTCACTGAGCAGTTTGGTCGCTGTCGTTGTCTCACGGAGCAGGACTGGTGGAGGACTCGCTTTTCGCCACGCCCGTTGGTGAGATTCGCTGGTCGAGGTTTGCGTCTGTGAGAATGAGAGAACTAAATCGCACTTCTGTGAGAGCGCGAGATATGCCGTGAGCGTTCATTGACCGTGAGAGTGAGAGTGAGAGAGTTAGGCTTATACATGGAAAATTTCTTGAAATATATACAAATATGCCTATTCCTTTGGAATCACCGCCAGTGACCTTCGTTTGACCGTCAAGGAGACGGCGGAGCTACGCTTGCTCGACCGGCGAGACAGGCCTGACAGATTGGTGGTTGTTCTGATCAACTGCTTAGTTCGGGACTTTGGCATGCGTTGACGATAGTGTGCGTTGGCGGATCAGGCCTGCCTACTCACTTTAAGCGGTGTCATCGGCGCTGAAGGATCAGGCTTGTCTCCTATCTGGCCTTAACTCTGGATGGTTGAGGTTGTTGGAATGTCGGTACTAGGGCTTGGCAATAGCGATTAGTGTTCTTGCTTCCCACTATCGATCCGACTGGCGACCTCTCTCTCCTAGCGGTCTGCATTTCTCTCTCTCTCTCCTAGCGGTCGGCATTTGTCTCTCTTCCTTTGCAGTTATCTGCGTTGAATGTGGATATCTATAGAAAGGATATGGCTAAAGAATGAACATGATGAAGTGCAATACTTGGTCGGGTATGGGCCATTTCTACAAGCGTTATCCATATATTAAAATGGACCTATTTTCCTCCTTGGAATAAAAGCATTAGGAAAAAAATTAAATTCTCACATTATTTTTTTCCAAAAATTATTTCTCACATCATTAAAACACTTAGTTGTTGTCTTATTGATGTGAAGTAGTCATTTATTGTGTTTTATCACTTTTTTAGTTCTGGGACCTTTATCTACAACTTTATTCAACGAGCTGTGGTTTTTTACGTTTGACTTAGTTCAACCATGCAATCCTTTTCGAAAAGCCGTGCACGCTTTACGCCTGAAGAAATTCGTGAGCGTAAAAGAAGTAAAAATAAACAATCATGGAAACAACTGTCATCACAACAACAAATTCCAAATGAAATGCAATGTTTAAACCCTCAGAACGCGTCTGAACAACCACCACGTCCTTCACCTCTGCCATGTAATACAGGTGCTGAACAACTAAATCGATATTAACAATGACTTTATAAATTTTTTTAACACTGTACTAATTGTCGTAACTCTTTTTTTTTCCTGGTTTATTGTACGGTGACATTATTCATCTGTGTATGTGCCATTTGGGACAATGCGCACATAAATTCACCAATTATAATCCTTTGCTTATAAATCCACATAATCTATACACAACGAATGATGAACGCCATGTCCTCTCATTGTTTATTGGTTAACGCCGTGGAACAGAACCGTTTGTGCTGCCTGCTATTCCTGACTGTATTTATTGTGGCGCTAAACGCATTCAGTATGAGCCACCTGCTTTTTGCTGTTGCAAGGGAGAAGTTGTACTTGTATCAAACGAAATGCCTTTGGTGTTGAAAAACCTGTACACTGGAGTTGATGATGCTTCAAAGAATTTCCGTACATGTGTTAGGACTTATAACAACACATTTGCTTTTACTTCGCTTGGCATTCATCAGTATGATAAAAATCTTTGTAAGCGTAATAAAGGCATATATACGTTCAAAGTTCAAGGGCAAATGTATCATTTTATCAATGACTTATTGCCTGATGGTTGTCCGCCGCGCAATTTGCAACTCTATTTCTATGACACTGACCATGAAATTCAAAATCGAGTTGAAAGTGTTGCTAGATTGGAAGAGAACATTGTCAAAGCTTTGATAGAAGTCATGTCTTGCAATCCATACGTAAATTTCTTTAGAAGTCTTAAGGATGTTGTTCACTCTGATGACTTTAGTATTTTGTTGAACTCTTCACCTTCATTGGATCAAAGACTTTATAATTCGCCAACTGCTTCTCAAGTTGCTGCTGTATGGATTGAAGACTATGATGGAGTTGAAGATAATAGGAATATTAGGGTATATGCACATTGTGGTCGGTCACAAAATATCCAATACTATTATGGTTGTTATGATCCATTACAATACCCTTTGTTATTCCCGTTTGGTGATGTTGGATGGCATGAGGGTATTCAAAGAGGCTTGCAATCAAGGAATTTACAACCTCTTGGTTATGTAAATTCTTTATCTATTAATGCAAACACTCAATTATCTGTTGATGATCTAATTCGAGCAGAGGAAGCGGTGTTTCGAGAAGGTAGGAAGCGCTCCTCAATATCGTGCAGAGAATATTATGCATACAAATTTCAGGTTCGAGCAAGTGATAATTCTCTATTATTACATACTGGAAGATTATTTCAACAATTTATTGTTGACATATATATTAAAGTTGAAACACAAAGGCTAGA
>NC_044921.1:13664742-13665079 GCF_003576645.1 Ipomoea triloba
AAGCTTAAATATTTTCCGAGTTGAGCTCAAAGTTACCCGGTTGTATTTTCGCTCTTGGTTTACTTGTCGAACTTACAGCGTTTTGCCTATGTATCGAGACTTGGGGATTTCTACTTAACAGTTGGTATCATCAAAACCTATTACATGATGTTCCTAACAATTTCCCCCTTTTTGATGATGCCAACACTTATACTTACTCTATATGGCTGATTTGATAGAAAGATTTAACATAGATTTTATTTTTCAGCGCATATGGTAAGTTTGACAAATACTTTACTAAAACATGAATAATAGAACTCACGCAACACCCCCAGCAAAAGATATATATATGATTATA
>NC_044921.1:13665176-13667144 GCF_003576645.1 Ipomoea triloba
GTAGAGTTTAGTAGACAAGATTGAAAGAAATAAGACCAAGAACAACATAAACATCAATACATTGAGATAAGGTGTAGTTTGGACCACGAGAGCTTACTTCTTGTTGGCTTTCCTTTTCTTGTTAATGGCTTCTCGTGTCTTGATGGGGTCTTTCGGATTTACCAGGCTTAAGTATTCATCTGTGACATCTAGATGCCTGTAGTTCCTGTAGGCTTCCCCCACGAACTCACCATCAATTACTCCATCTTTCCACCAGGCAATGCATTCTTCTGGAGATATATTGCTGTGTGTAGATATCCCAGTGGTTTTCAGCAGCTTGAATATCTCCAGGGTCAGAATTTGTTCAGTGTCTTCTCTGTTCCCAAACTTAAAACTTGTCATGANTGTAGATATCCCAGTGATTTTCAGAAGCTTGAATATCTCCAGAGTCAGAATTTGTTCAGTGTCTTCTCTGTTCCCAAACTTAAAGTTTGTCATGAGAAGATCTATCTTCCTTTCTTCTTCTGACTGTCGTTCTTGTCTTTTTCTTCTTCTTTCTCTGTCATCTTCTCTCCTTCTCTCCATTTCCAGTGTGCGCTGAACCCTTAGGTTTTCTGCCTTTTTAGCATCCTCCATTGCTTTGCTCATGATTCTTGGTATTTTTGGAGGTGGTCCAGCTGGTTCACTTGCTGCCCTTTTCTTGCTTGTTGTATCCCCCTTCTTTTTCCCTTTATTTTCCCCCTTGTTGGCATCATCAGCACGGGAGAGGAGGATGGACATACCTTCGAAGATTGCTTGAAGTTGGGCAGGCACTTGGTTCGACAGGTCATCGAGTATGGCTTTCAGTACATCCTATCGAAGTTCACTGGAATATTGAAAGGCTCGAAGCTCTGCTCGCATTTCGGCTAATTCAGCTCTCGCACTTGCAGCCTCTGCTCGAGCTACAGCAGCTTCATCAGTGGCTTTCCGTGCTGCATCCTCAGCCCATATCGCCTGTTCGAGAAGTTCGGCATGACGGCCTTGGGATTCACTTGTGCCAGCAGCAGGCATTGCAGCATTGCGGACCACCCAGAGCATCCTCTGCCCTTCGCAAGTACCACCTAAAGGAGAGGTTTGCTCTCGCTGCCGACCTAATCATGAAGTTTGTGCTCGGCAAGGTGTCCGGAACTGACGAGGTTAGTCTAGACTCCTCAAATCCTCCATGCCATTTGGGAACAACAACAAGCTGGACTGGGCACATATTATCTTCAACTTCCTCCAACAGCAAGTGATACGCTCAGTCTCCAATACCAACCTGTCGATCAGTAAAAAGGTTAGTTTCGGCTTTGTTGTGCAATTTCTCCTAAGCCTGAAGGGCTTCGAACTGAGGGAGGAAAAGAGATTCATCGAAATACCTATATGGGTAGGACGAAATCTCTAGTCCCCAAAACTAAAGGTGTTAAGGCTGCACCTTCTCCCTCACAGCCAAAAGGAAGGGGCAAAAAAGAAAGCCCAAACCAAGGAAAAGAATTCTGATGATGAACCCTAGATGTACTGATACAAAGGGTTCATCTGCCAAAGAGGGCTAAGAAAGCCAAAACTTCTATTGGATGGAAACCGGAAGCGTCCAATACTGAAGAACCCTCTCCGGCTGATCCTATCTCCACAGTTGCTGAAGCTGAGGCTCCAGGTTCGAGAGGTGAGGAGCAAGAAGTGATCCATCCCTCAGGTGGAAACCGGGAAGCGCCTGACATGGAGCTACCTTCGAGCTCTGAACCCGGTGTCCCTGTGACCCCTCAGAGACTCCTTCGAGAGGTGGACTCGCAACTGCAAGTCATGGGTGGAAATCTGGAAGCACCCAAGTCCCCTCCGACAAAAGGTACATCTCGATCCTCATCTCCTACTTCTGACTATGATCAACAGGCCGAAGAAGTCTTCATTGGCGAAGTGCGTCAATTCATGGCTGATCAATCTCAGAAGATGGCTCAGCTCGAAAGAATACTCGTTGTG
>NC_044921.1:13667169-13678149 GCF_003576645.1 Ipomoea triloba
CCCATTGCTTTGCTCAGTGATTCTTGGTATTTTTGGAGGTGGTCCAGCTGGTTCACTTGCTGCCTTTTCTTGCTTGTTGTATCCCCTTCTTTTTCCTTTATTTTCCCCCTTGTTGGCATCATCAGCATGGGAAAGAAGGATGGACATACCTTCGAAGATAGCTTGAAGCTGGGCAGGCACTTGGTTCGACAGGTCATCGAGTATGCTTTCAGTACATCCTATCGAAGTTCACTGGAATATTGAAAGGCTCGAAGCTCTGCTCGCATTTCGGCTAATTCAGCTCTCGCACTTGCAGCCTCTGCTCGAGCTACAGCAGCTTCATCAGTGGCTTTCCGTGCTGCATCCTCAGCCCATATCGCCTGTTCGAGAAGTTCGGCATGACGACCTTGGGATTCACTTGTGCCAGCAGCAGGCATTGCAGCATTGCGGACCCCATTGCTTTGCTCAGTGATTCTTGGTATTTTTGGAGGTGGTCCAGCTGGTTCACTTGCTGCCCTTTTCTTGCTTGTTGTATCCCCTTCTTTTTCCCTTTATTTTCCCCCTTGTTGGCATCATCAGCATGGGAAAGAAGGATGGACATACCTTCGAAGATAGCTTGAAGCTGGGCAGGCACTTGGTTCGACAGGTCATCGAGTATGCTTTCAGTACATCCTATCGAAGTTCACTGGAATATTGAAAGGCTCGAAGCTCTGCTCGCATTTCGGCTAATTCAGCTCTCGCACTTGCAGCCTCTGCTCGAGCTACAGCAGCTTCATCAGTGGCTTTCCGTGCTGCATCCTCAGCCCATATCGCCTGTTCGAGAAGTTCGGCATGACGACCTTGGGATTCACTTGTGCCAGCAGCAGGCATTGCAGCATTGCGGACATCACTGATCCCAGTACCTTCAACCTCTCGAGCCATCTCTCGAGATAAACCAACAGAGTCACCAGTACCCTCAGCAGTAATATCATCATTAACACACAAATCTCTTGACAGGGACCTGGTAGGGGGCACTCTCTCAACCTCAGTGGCCAGTGTAGCCTGAGGTTCCCCCTGGGCTTGTGCCCTGTCCTCGAAGGGTACTTGTATACTTCAGTATTGGACGCTTCCCGGTTTCCATCCAATAGAAGTTTTGGCTTTCTTAGCCCTCTTTGGCAGATGAACCCTTTGTATCAGTACATCTAGAGGTTCATCATCAGAATTCTTTTCCTTGGTTTGGGCTTTCCTTTTGCCCCTTCCTTTTGGCTGTGAGGGAGAAGGTGCAGCCTTAACACCTTTAGTTTTGGGGACTAGAGATTTCGTCCTACCCATATAGGTATTTCGATGAATCTCTTTTCCCTCCCTCAGTTCGAAGCCCTTCAGGCTTAGGAGAAATTGCACAACAAAGCCGAAACTAACCTTTTTACTGATCGACAGGTTGGTATTGGAGACTGAGCGTATCACTTGCTGTTGGAGGAAGTTGAAGATAATATGTGCCCAGTCCAGCTTGTTGTTGTTCCAAATGGCATGGAGGATTTTGAGGAGGTCTAGACTAACCTCGTCAGTTCCGGACACCTTGCCGAGCACAAACTTCATGATTAGGTCGGCAGCGAGAGCAAACCTCTCCTTTAGGTGGTACTTGCGGAGGGCAGAGGATGCTCTGGGTGGTGCAGTCGCTAGTCGGATTTTCTCCCAGAAGGCTTGCTTGTCCAAGTCGTAATCCGATAGATGCTTGACTGCTTCTTCCGATGACGCGAAATCAAATGCCGCTCTGAGGTCACCTACAGATGTTGTGATGGGAAAATCATTAAAGCGACTTTCGATTTTACCCTTCGTGACCTTGGCATTTGCGAACCATTCTGTGAAGTCGAGGGCGTGAATGGTTCGGTAGTCGTGCGTCATGTATTTCATCAGTCCTGCATTCTCAAACTTCTTCAGGACCTTTTTCGCCATTTTTGGATTAGGAGAGTTGGTAATGAAGCCATTTCTGTCAAGGATACTCCCCGCCTTGACTTGTTTGATCTGAGAGCGAATGTGTAGCAACTCCCACTGATATGCGTCGGAAGATGAGGTTGATGTAGAGGATTGGGATGCCATTGATGAAGGTTAGATGTTTTGGAGGGAATGTGTACTGCGTTTAGGATTTGGGGATTTTGGGTAAACGGTTTTAGCTTGAATCCGGGTAAAGAAGAAGGATTTGGCTTTTATATCGTGTGGATTCGGGTTGGATATATGGGTAGGGTTGAGAGCTTGACCCAAGGAAGGATACCGGTTTTCTTTAAAGAAGTAAAAGGTCAGAAATACCCCTAGTAACGGTCAGCGTATATGAAAAATAAGGGTATTTTTGGTAATTTAACAGAGCGGTTTTAGGTTCAGGATAGTGGGGTATTAAAGAATAGTAACTATAGGAGCATGCTCCCACTTATCACGAGAAGATTTTTAAATATGGAAAACCGTCAGTAACCGGTGCCCACATGGCTAGCATTAATATCCAAAGTTAGCCGTTTCCCTTCATATATTCGTTGAACTTATCGGATTCACCTCTCGAAGGTGAATTGTCTTCCACATGAGTTTAAGGATCTTCCCCCTGAGTGATTGATCCCTAAACCTCCTTATTCNAACCCGGAATCCACACGATATAAAAGCCAAATCCTTCTTCTTTACCCGATTCAAGCTAAAACCGTTTACCCAAAATCCCAAATCCTAAACGCAGTACACATTCCTCAAAACATCTAAACCTTCATCAATGGGTCCCAATCCTCTACATCAACCTCATCTTCCGACGCATATCAGGGGATTTGCTACACATTCGCTCTCAGATCAAACAAGTCAAGGCGGGGAGTATCCTTGACAGAAATGGCTTCATTACCAACTCTCATTTGCGAACCATTCTGTGAAGTCGAGGGCGTGAATGGTTCGGTAGTCGTGCGTCATGTATTTCATCAGTCCTGCATTCTCAAACTTCTTCAGGACCTTTTTCGCCATTTTTGGATTAGGAGAGTTGGTAATGAAGCCATTTCTGTCAAGGATACTCCCCGCCTTGACTTGTTTGATCTGAGAGCGAATGTGTAGCAACTCCCACTGATATGCGTCGGAAGATGAGGTTGATGTAGAGGATTGGGATGCCATTGATGAAGGTTAGATGTTTTGGAGGGAATGTGTACTGCGTTTAGGATTTGGGGATTTTGGGTAAACGGTTTTAGCTTGAATCCGGGTAAAGAAGAAGGATTTGGCTTTTATATCGTGTGGATTCGGGTTGGATATATGGGTAGGGTTGAGAGCTTGACCCAAGGAAGGATACCGGTTTTCTTTAAAGAAGTAAAAGGTCAGAAATACCCCTAGTAACGGTCAGCGTATATGAAAAATAAGGGTATTTTTGGTAATTTAACAGAGCGGTTTTAGGTTCAGGATAGTGGGGTATTAAAGAATAGTAACTATAGGAGCATGCTCCCACTTATCACGAGAAGATTTTTAAATATGGAAAACCGTCAGTAACCGGTGCCCACATGGCTAGCATTAATATCCAAAGTTAGCCGTTTCCCTTCATATATTCGTTGAACTTATCGGATTCACCTCTCGAAGGTGAATTGTCTTCCACATGAGTTTAAGGATCTTCCCCCTGAGTGATTGATCCCTAACCCTCCTTATTCCTCCGTTCAGAGATATCAGTCTGTTATCTTTTGAAGTGACCTCTCGAACTACCCTTCTTCGAGACATAACGTATATAGACAAACTGATCGGGTGACCTCTCGAACTACCTTTCGAACACAGATTGCGAGAGAGACAAGTTTGATTCATCTAAAAGATATCACTTGGAACATATCCTTAAGTTCATTTAGTGATTTCCAGATACATTACATATGAATCAATATCCTATTAGATTCCTTAGAAACTTTTGTTTGGCCTTGGTCAGCCTAATAGGAATCTATCGTTAAAGCAGGAACTAGTCATCTAAAGTTCTATTTATCTAATAACAGAACTAGGGGTGGCTATTTCCTTTTCTTGTTCTTCTCTCCGGAGCTGCTTACTGTAGTTGGGAGTGACCATCTTCATCGCTAATCCTCTTAAGGTCTTTGGATTAGGTATGATCACCCCTTTGACTGCTGCTGACCTCAGAAAGTCCCATCTGGTTTTCCTCTCCATTTCCCTTGGTTCTCCATTTGGTTGAGGAAGGCCCTTTTCCAGAATGTGCAGCAGTAAGAGTTCCTCTTGTGCAGGACTCTCCTCCCGATTCCAGTATCCCATCGTTGTGGATCTCCTCGTATTTGGGGATCCATTCACCTTGGATGGGAATAGAATTCTTGCTTGGATTATCAGGAAGCTCCGCAATCTATTCACCCTTCGTTGATTCTGGATAGTTTTCTCCTTGAAAATCTTTGGACTTGACTGCCGGTTTCTTTCCTCTATAAAAGAATGGAACATCATCTTTTCCTTTCTTTTTCTCCATGGGAAGTTGATGATATGAACTTCTGAAAGAAACCCTCTTATTTATAGCCCAATAAGTTTATCACTTTTGAGTCACGGGATGTAATATGAATGCCCATTCAATGTTTGTGTAACTCCAAAGCTGCCATAAAGTTGATGAAACCGCCCCTCACATGCGAAACAGTTCATGGCACTAAATACAAGAAGATAAGATTTGACCATTCATCCCAATTCTATCATTCCCAATTCTAACCTTAGTTGAGAGAATCTATTTTCACATAACGCTTTTGTGAAAATATCTGCTAGTTGCTCCTCCGTTGCAACATATTCCAAAATAATGTCCTTCCTCTCAACATGGTCTCGGATGAAATGATACTTAATATCAATATGCTTTGTTCTAGAATGTAACACTGGATTGTGGGTGATGGCAATAGCACTTGTATTGTCACACATGATCTTAACCTCCTTACACTCAACCCCATAATCCAGTAATTGTTGCTTCATCCATAAAACCTGAGCACAGCAACTTCCAGCTGCTACATACTCTGCCTCAGCGGTGCTTGTAGCTATCGAATGCTGTTTCTTGCTAAACCATGAGACAAGTCTTCCACCTAGAAACTGACATGTCCCTGATGTGCTCTTTCGATCTATTTTACAGCCGGCAAAGTCCGCATCTGAATAACCCATAAGTTCGAAAGATCCACCTCTCGAATACCAAAGTCCAACACTTTGCGTACCTTTGAGATATCTAAGAATCTTTTTAGATGCATTTAAGTGGCTTTCCTTAGGACTTGCCTGAAACCTAGCACATACACCTACTGCAAAGGATATATCTGGTCTACTAGCAGTTAAATAGAGAAGAGATCCGATGATACCTCGATAAGTAGTCTGATCGACCTCTCGACCTTCACTGTCGACATCGATACGTAGAGAGGTTCCCATGGGTACTTTGACTGAGGATTTCCCTTCTATATTGTATTTTCTGAGCAGATCCTTGGTGTATTTCTCCTGATTGATGAAGATGCCTTCCTTAAGCTGTCTCACTTGTAATCCAAGGAAGTAGTTTAGTTCTCCCATCATGCTCATCTCGAACTTCCCTTTCATCAACCTGGAGAACTTCTCGCACAAGTCTGGATTGGTGCTTCCAAAAATGATATCGTCCACATAGATTTGCACCAATAATATATGATCCTCATCCTTAATTCTGAACAGTGTTTTGTCCACTAGGCCTTTGGTGAACCCACACTGAAGTAGAAAAGAGGATAAGGTATCATACCAAGCTCTCGAAGCTTGTTTTAAGCCGTAAAGTGCCTTCTTTAATTTGTATACTTTGTCAGCTCCCACGTCCTTCAAGAAACCCGAAGGTTGTTCAACGTACACCTCTTCTTCGAGAAGTCCGTTCAGAAAAGCGCTCTTGACATCCATTTGATATACCTTAAAGTCTTTGAAGGCGGCATATGCGAGAAAGATGCGTATGGCTTCGAGACGTGCCACTGGGGCGAAGGTTTCATCAAAATCTATTCCTTCCTCCTGACAGTAGCCTTTGGCAACAAGTCTGGCCTTGTTCCTAACAATAACTCCATCCTCATTCATCTTGTTTCTGAAAACCCACTTTGTACCAATGACATTCTGATGATGAGGTCTCGGAACTAGTTCCCAAACATCGTTCCGCTCAAACTGATGAAGTTCTTCTTGCATGGCTTGCACCCAATCTGGATCACATAGAGCCTCATCGATCATCTTAGGCTCTATTTGAGATAGAAAACAAGCAAACATGCTTTCTCTGTATGCTGATCGGGTTAGAGCTCTGTCACGTACATCTCCAATCACTTGATCAGCAGGGTGACTTCTCAGCCATCTTAGGTCGGGTTGTGGCTCCTCAGTTGATACTTCCATTGAAGGTTGAGATGTGGTTTGAACATCTATGATCTGGATTGGATCAACTGAGTCATGTGCTTTCTTCTTGGTAGATTCTTCATCATCTGAATCTGACTGGAGTTCTGCTACGTCTCGAACTATCGACTGCTTGTCTTCGAGAGGTAAGTTTGATCTCTCGATAGACTGTGGCTGATCTTCCTCAGCTGCTTCCGTTGTCTTTGATGGTTGATCTGTCGATGCCCTTTCATCAAAGGTAACATGTAAGGACTCTTCAACCACCAAACTACGTTTGTTGAAGACTCTGAATGCTTTGCTTGTCGATGAGTATCCCAGAAATACTCCATCATCTGCCTTTTCTTCAAAGGTTCTTAGTTGAGCCTTCCCATTGTTGTGGATATAGCATTTGCACCCGAATGTGTGGAAGTGGCTTACATTCGGTTTTCTTCCATTCCACAACTCATATGGAGTCTTTCCAACTCCTTTTACGATCAAGGACCGATTTTGGGTGTAGCACGCTGTGTTGATTGCTTCTGCCCAAAATCCTTGTGCTATGTTGGCTTGCGAGAGCATGGTTCTTGCAGCTTCCTTGAGAGTTATGTTCCTTCTTTCAGCAACCCCGTTTTGTTGAGGCGTTCGAGCAGCTGACAGTTGATGATGAATCCCGTTCTCGTTGCAGTAGCTCTCGATTACTTGATTAACGAACTCTCCACCTTGATCTGACCGGATCTTTAGTATCGAGACATCCTTTTCAACTTGAACTTGCTTCAAGAGATTTGGCAGGGCAATTTTTGTCTCACTTTTCTTGGTTAAGAACACGGTCCATGTGAATCTTGTGTAGTCATCTACTACCACATGAGTGTACTTCTTTCCCTTTATGCTGGGTGGATCCACTGGGCCAAATAAGTCCATGTGAAGAAGACTTAACGGTCTAGTGGATGATGTCTCGGCTTTGCTCTTGAAGGAGGATTTGATCTGTTTGCAACGTTGACATGCCTCACAAATTTTATCCTTTCGAAACGTCACTTTGGGCAGTCCTTCCACTAGGTTCCTCTTAGTAAGCTTGTTGATAGTCTTGAAGTTCAGATGACTAAGCTTACTATGCCAATCCCAGCATAAATCTTCCTTGCTCCTTGCTAGCATACATAGGGATGGTTTTGCAGACCTCCAATCCACTATGTACATGTTTCCTTTCCTTGCTGCTTCCAAGACGACTTCGAGAGATTCCTCGCTCATAATCTGGCATTTGCTTTTGGTGAAGATAACTTTGTAGCCCTTGTCACAGAACTGGCTTGTACTAAGGAGATTGAACTTGAGCCCTTCAACGTAGGATACTCCCTTAATAACCAGCTCATTCTTTTGAATTTCACCAACAGCTTTTGTGCGTCCCTTCTTCTCGTTGTCGCCAAATGTCACCAAGGGACCTTCGATAGGTTGGATGTTCTCTAGTAGTGTTAGATTTCCCGTCATATGTCTCGAACATCCACTGTCAATGAACCACATGTCCCTGGTGTCCTGCAAGGAAATTAAGTAAGTTTAGGTACCCAAACTTTGGGTCCTGGTGGGTTAGTGAGTTTAGGCATCCATTTATACCTTGTGCCCATTATTCCAGGCCTAGGCGCAATGTAGCCATTGTACGTTTGATAATCATAAGGAATGCTAGCAAAAGTTTTGGGCCTCTTTGATGCATAAATCAACTTAGGTATAGACTTTTCGATCGGCTTATGCACCATGCCTTTCATACGCTGTTTGGTCATGTGAAATTGCTGAAAGTGAGGTTTCTTCCAGAAATTGTGATTCGATGACCAATTCTCACTGGATGGATAGAGTCTGCCTTTCTCCATCCGTGAGTTCCTAACTATGTGGATCTCAGACCTTCCATACTTGCCTTGAGGCGCATTATATGGA
The DNA here is from genome assembly GCF_003576645.1 of Ipomoea triloba. Classification (NCBI taxonomy): domain Eukaryota; kingdom Viridiplantae; phylum Streptophyta; class Magnoliopsida; order Solanales; family Convolvulaceae; genus Ipomoea; species Ipomoea triloba. The sequence goes on from NC_044921.1 coordinate 13,675,336, forward strand.
ATGTAGCTCTTTTTGTACTTGGAATGACTTTGCGAGAGATAGCGAGGTGATCTCTCGATATTGTTTACCCGGCCATTCTTCGTAGCTTTCCTATACTTTCCATTGCTGGTGTATAGGGACGGTTTATGAATAGCTACTCTGGTCTTTTCTGTTGGTCCTTTATGACCTTTATTTGGTTTGGGTTGAGATCCTCCATTTCTTGAAGTTCCCAAACCGTTGGTCTGTTCATTTCTCGAGAGATGGTCTCGATGGAACCCTAGACCGGTTCTATCACTTGTAGGTCTGTGATCATTCACCATTTTCTCCATAGCTTTGGAGGAATCAGTGTATGATGCTATAACCTTTCTAAGATCATTTTTGGTGATCTCTCGAGCTTTGCACTCTTCAGTCAGTAGGGTTACTTTAGCTTCTAACTCACTTACTTTGAGAGTTAGCTCTGAATTCTCTTTCGAGACGTTCTTAAGCATATCTCTTTCAGCAGTTAGCTTGCTGTTTTCTTCCCTGATTTTGGCATGAGTGCTATTAGCGACTGCGAGATCCCTTTTAAATGTTTCAAGCATCTCAAAGGGATCTTCATCGCTTCTGAAAGAAGAACAACGAGAGGTAGAAGTAGAGCAGCGAGATGTGGAAGTAGAGGTTACCTCATTGTCAATGGCCATTAGGCATTGATTCTCTTCTTCCTCGGTGTATAAGCAGATGAGCCCCCTCTCATCCTCTGAGCTGCTGCTGCTTTCACTGGAGCTCGACGTCTCGGACTCCTCGATTGTTCTCTCGAGTTCCTCAGCAACAAGCGCCTTTCTGCGCAGATGTTTCTTTGTATCTCCCTTGAAGCCACTTTGTGCTGGCTTCTCTTTAGGTTCCTCCTTTCTCCTGGAGTTCCTACCTTCTAGGCCTTGATACTTGCTTACCTTAGGGTAAGGACAGTCAGCCTTGAAGTGCCCCGGTCTCCTGCAGTTGTAGCATAGACCTTGATCTTCTTCCTCCATTCCTCTGGATGTGTATTTCTCATTTTTCCTTCTTGAGGAGGAAGGTGAACTTGTATTGCATTCCGGTGTCTTCTTCATAAACTTCCTGAATTTTCTTATGAAGAAAGCAAACTGTTCATCAGATAAAAAATCAGTGGGATTAGAATCTGACCTTGAGGAGGTGGTTGGTTGGTCCGCAACCAGTGCCACATTCCGTCTGTCCACCACGTCCTCATCTCTTGGAAACATCTCAAATTCGAAGGCTTTGAGATCTCTGAATAGTTGGTCGGTTGTGGTGTTCTTCAAATCCCTGTGATCACGCATTGTGATCACTTTCATTTCCCACTCCTTGGTAAGGCCTCGTAAGACCTTCAGGTTTAGCTCCTTTTGTGGAATCTCCTTCTCGAGATCACTGATCTCTATTGATAGCTTCATGAAACGAGATTCCATGCTGTCGATGCTCTCCCCTGGCTTCATCTTGAAGTCCTCGAACTTCTTCATGGCCACGGTGAGCTTGTTCTCCTTCTCCTGTTCGTCACCTTCACCAATCAACATCAAAGTATCCCATACCTCTTTCGCCGTTTTGCACTTTCTTACTTTTGGAAAGATGGTTTCGTCTATAGCTCTGAAGAGAATATCCTTGGCAATGTTGTCCAAGTTGTTTCTTTTCCTATCATCACTTGTCCATTCTTCCCTAGGTTTGGGGACATACTTTGGTGTATCTCTAGTTTGCTCAGCGGCCGTGTTTACCATCATGATCTTGACTGGTCCAGATGTTATAACTTCGGCCATCTCATCATGGAGGGCTGATAGATACGCAAGCATGCGTGTTTTCCAGTCATCGAACCTGCTAAGATCAAAGAGAAGATGTCTCGACAACATGCTGTCCATTTTAAAATTTTATCTCGTGCTTTGAAAATATTTTCAAAAGACTTTTCAAAGAAGGATCTCTAGGCAATATAAACAAAGGTTTATATCGATCAGAGAACTTGCTCTGATACCAATTGTTGGTCCCAAGGGGATGGGGTACAAGTCTAGAGGGGGGGTGAATAGACTTGTATAAGATTTTGCAAATCTTTTCGACCTCTCGTGTGTATTGAACTTAGGATGTTTAGGTTCGATACCTCACGAGGTGAAGACAAAGTTTTATGCGCAGCGGAAATTTTATCCCCTTTTAGTTAGCACGAGTTTGAGTTAGTTCGAGAGGTGTGTTTATATGTAGTGCAATCGAGAGGTTAGCGAGAGATAAAAGCAGTAAGTAAATGCAAGAGAGATTTTTAAGTGGTTCGGCCAACCCGCCTACATCCACTCTTCTTCCAGAAACTCCCTGGAAGGATTGCACTAAAAACTTCCCTTTTTAGTACAATATCGAGCGCTTGAGCTTTGATCACGAAGCCCGCCTCAAGCCTCAGGTTTTTCGCCCCGCTTCTTGTTACTCCACCTCTCGAGCACTTGACCTTTGATCACCAAGCCCGCGTCAAGCCTCAGGATCTTCACAAGACAGCTCCCAGGTTACTCCGCCTCTCCAAGGTCTTTCTCCCCGCTTCCAGCTACTCCACCTCTCGAGCACTTGACCTTTGATCACCAAGCCCGCGTCAAGTCTCAGGTTTCTTTCACTCGGACAGCTGCCAGGTTACTCCACCTCTCTTGCTTAATCCAAAGCAAGGTGTTTTTGGTTGTCACAGTTGAATGTAACAGACTCCAATCTGACCATAAGCTATCGTTGAATCAACTTCGATGTAGAGCAGCTTCGGTCACCTTCTAGATGTATAACAGTTTAAGCTTTGTAACTCTCTTAAACACTAAGATGTGTTTTCTCGCTGTTTTGAATATCAGGATGATATTCCAA
>NC_044921.1:13678364-13680326 GCF_003576645.1 Ipomoea triloba
TTGTCTTGTAGTGAATATTCCATAGTTCACTTTCTTGAGTCCATGCTCCACTTTCGTCTTTTGGTAAAAGTTACTCTTTTTATATTCCCATTGTTCCTTGTTTGTAGGGAATCAGACCACTTCAGCATTGGTGCACCTTATGACCGTTTGTGGTGGAAATCTGACGTGTCATTCATTTCCGCCCATTGTGAAATCTTCACGTTCGGCACCTTTATCTCCATGATATTCTTCTTCTCCAAACTTTAAGTATGCTTCCTTACCGTCATTCAGCATTACTGGAGAAGTGTCAGTTTATCGAGACCAAGGTTGATGTCTCGATTGTTTGATGTCTCGAACCCAAGCATCGAGAGCTCTACCTCTCGAACTCTGCTTATGTCTCGAACTGGATGGTTGTATCGAGAGGTACTATCTCTCGAACTCTGCTTATGTCTCGAGACTTAGTTGATGTCTCGCAGACCCTTATTCCTCCAGTGTTGTCCCGTGCCTTCTTCTGTTTTATCTATGAAATTACAACACGAGATTTCTAAGATGTTCAAACAAGTTTACTTCAAGCTAAAATATTTTCCGAGTTGAGCTCAAAGTTACTCGGTTGTATTTTCACTCTTGGTTTACTTGCCGAACTTACAACGTTTTGCCTATGTATCGAGACTTGGGGATTTCTACTTATCAGTTGGTATCATCAAAACCTATTACATGATGTTCCTAACAGCAGATACATTTAGAAAACTCACAATATATCAATTTTTATGGCCATGAAAGGATAACCTACATAGTAAGCAGAGAAGAGTCGTCTCGTACTATGTTAACTGAATTCTTTGCAATGAATCTTTCAAGTGATTTCGCAAGAACTTTGAACTTGCTTTATGTAGAATTCCCTTGCTATTTTGTTTGGTGTAAGTCAAGCAAGTCTTGGAAACCTAGAAAACAGCTTACAGTTATAGGCAGACTTGTTGCTGTTAATCCAACTGAGGGAGAGTGGTATTATCTACGACTGTTATTAATGAATGTTAGGGCCCCAACTTCGTTTGATTGTTTAAGAACTGTCAATGGTCAAATCACTTCATCTTTTCGTGATGCTGCTGAAAAACTCGGATTACTTGCAGGAGATTTCATTGTTGAAGCATCGTTGAATGAAGCAGTATTATTCCAAATGCCTTCAAGTTTGTGGACTTTTTTTGCAACGCTTCTCATCTTTTGTGATATTTCCAATCCTATTTCATTATGGATGAAATACAAAACACACATGTGTCAAGACTTATTAAGGACAGGCTTGCACATCAATGCTGAGGCTGAATCATTAGTCCTAAAGATGATTGCTAATATAGTACAAGAAATGGGCAAGAAAACGAAAGACTTCTGCCTATTTGATCTATTGGAATCTTACGATTTCCCAGGACGTGTTACTAATGAGATTTTACATGAAAAGAACCTTCCAGTTTCTGAGGCAGATCTTTTAGCTATTCACAAACTTAATGCTTGCCAGCGAGCAGCTTTCAAAACTATAACAGATGCTGTTTTAGGTAATAAGCCTAGTGCATTTTTTGTTGATGGCCCTGGTGGTACAGGAAAAACATTCTTATATCGCTGTTTACTAGCATTTGTACGTTCTAAAGGTTTGATCGCCCTTGCAACTGCAACTTCTGGCATAGCTGCATCTATACTACCTGGCGGTCGCACAGCACATTCTCGCTTCAAGCTCCCACTTGATGGCACTGATAAGTATGTATGTAATATAGGTAAACATTCTGCTGATGCGAGTTTACTTCGCCATAGTAAATTGATTCTTTGGGATGAAGCATCCATGGCACATAGGAATATAGTTGAGAGCCTTGATATAACACTTAAAGATATAATGGATTGTGAATATTTATTTGGGGGAAAAGTCATTGTATTTGGAGGAGATTTTAGGCAGACATTACCAGTTGTAAGACATGGAAAGAAGGAAGATTTCATTGCAGCATC
>NC_044921.1:13681806-13713675 GCF_003576645.1 Ipomoea triloba
GTCCTGTAATCTTATTAAGGAATCTAAATCCATGTGAAGGCTTATGCAATGGTACACGCCTAATATGTGATATGTTTGGGGATCATACCATAAGTTGTATTATCGCAGTGGGGGAATACAAGGGTAAGCATGTATTGATACCTAGAATACCACTTCAACCATCAAAGGATAAAAACTGTCCAATACCATTCAAAAGATGCCAATTCCCCGTAAAAAGTTGTTTTGCAATGACATTAAATAAAACACAAGGCCAAACTCTAGATTTTGTTGGCCTTTACTTGAAGGAACCTGTTTTTAGCCATGGTCAACTATATGTCGCGATGTCTCGTGCAAAGACTGCAGCTTCTTTGAAAATCGTAATATGCAACGATTTTGATGAATCGACATGCACAAATCTTACAGAAAATGTTGTTTACGATGAAATCATCAAGTACATATTATGACGGCTTAATTTAATTGTGCATCAATTACAAGTGAGTATAGTTTGCATTATATTATTCTATAATCAAACAATTATTATTTATTCTATCAAACACCTCACGTAATTTTCTTAGCATAGCCTTCCCGCTTACCCTTTTTTTCGACATATCCAACTTAAACTCCAAAATAAAAAATAAAAATAGTTTGCACTTTATAAATTAACATTAAATGAAGTAATAACATTACAAACATGCAAGATAAAATTATTTATAGTGTAGAAGCAAATATAATTAAAAACTTAATCCAACATAGTGGTTCACTAACCTACTTAAAACTTAGTACATAACTTAAAAATTACAACAGAATGAATTACTAGCATTTTTAAAACTTAAAAACAACAATTCATATGAACTTATATTTGTATTAACTTTTTTCGTTCAACATATTTGCTTTGTTTCAGAGTTTGGATCTACTCAACCGTACAAGTTCAAATATTGTAATTTGTTGTTGCCTATGTACTATTTATTGTGTGCATCATATATAAGATTTAGTTTAATGCTATTGTATTTTAATTACTTTAATTAAAAGATTATGCTCAATAAGTTTATATATATTTTGTTCAAAGCATATATATTTACACTTATACAATAATAATAATAATAATAATAGTAATAATAATAATAATAACAACGAATGTTAGGTTAGAAATGGCTTGTGAACATATGACTAGCTTAATAACAACAATTTTATACGCGACTAACAGTATTAAATTTCCTTAATTGTGTACAGCATGGAGGGACTAGTGTTGATACCTGATGTTACTACTGAGTTACCACGATGGCGGTGCAAAGTTGTAGTGGTACAAAAACTTAATACACAAGAATCAAGGAGAACACCAGGAAAAAAATATAAACCCATAATATTGGAGGATGAGGCTGTAAGTTTTTAAATTGATCACAAATATTAGTCCTCGGTATTAATGTTCAAAGATGTCCCTATCTTATTTTATGTCAAATATAATTACATTTCGTTAACATATATGTACGTATTTGATACTTCTTTCAGGGTAACAAAGTGCAAGCAATGTTGTATGACAAAGACATTGATGGGACGATTGATAAAAGACTCGAGGTGTCTTCTACATATATTATATCTAATGCATCGGTTAAAGCTGTCGTAGGTTTTACAAATTTACCTGATCCAAAGTACATGAATATTTGGAATATAACGAGGAGTACTATGATTCAAAAACTTAGTCCTGATGAGGGAATTGACATATCTAGACATGTCCAGGCTCATCTGAGCCCATTTCACCATATTTTTGACTATTTTTTATCTCGCCGACCAATAAGTAAGTCAATTCTTTATTTCATTGTCTTTTAGATTTGTTTAGTTCCTTATTATTATTATTATTGTTGTTGTTATTATTATTATTATTATTATTATTATTATTATTATTATATTATGGTTAACACTTGATTTATGCATCATCAATTTAGTTGCTTCTTTTGTATAACTATAGGCATTATGGCGATTGTTATATACAAGTTACCACGCCAAATTGTGGTGACCAAAAATGGCGAACAAAATGTTCATGATTTTGTTGTCATGAACGAAGAGTATAAATCTTAACCCGTTTCTTGCCTTACTTATATAACAATTATTTACTTTGTTATATGTTATCATTTTGTTTATATATTATGTTTCGAATTTCACTTATAGATTGAAGCCTATTATGCTAACACTTTGGGGAACGTTTGCTGTAAACCAAGGGGTTCAACTTGAATTACAACTTCGGCAAGGGAAATTCCCCATTATACTTGCTGAAGGATTGAACGTTAATGCATTCCAAGGTAATATTGTTATGTTCTTCCAACGAGTGCATTAAATTATTTCTACTTTTTATATTACATACTTGACATTTGTGTTTAATTAGGGTTGTCACTGAGTACACTATATAACACATCAATTGAAGTTGATCCTGTTGGCCACGTTGCAAAAGTCCTTACTGATTGGTATTTTTTAATTCCTTGTCACTTATGTAGAATATACCAGTTATTTGACCATGATAATAGTGATTGGTTATTCTTATAGGAAGGACAAAAACTCTGAACTCATCTACAAGGAAATTGTAGATAAGACTTACCTTGATTCATTGCTTGCATTGGCAGACCCTATAAGGCAACGAAAAACATGCCTTTCATCTGTTGAAACTGGATTTGAACAAGTTAGTAAACATTTCATTTCAACTGTATGTCGAATGTCAAATCGCCTTTTACATTTAACCATCAATCTATTTACTTTTAAAGCTTTTGACCTACTTTTGTGGCTCTGCATTACATTTAGAAACCAATTGCATGGGTGAGAGGCAAAATTAGATTGCTTAAGCGTGATGGTTTCGACTACTACGTTGGTTGCAATTACTGCAACAAAATAGTCCACTCAACTGAAGGCTTACAACTCCACTGCATGAACTGTGGACAAACTGATGGCATCACTGTCAAAAGGTATCAAAATATATATCTTCGTTGTTTCCTTAATACTTAAAATTCTAATATAGCATGACTTATATTATGTTTTTATTGATATACAGGTATAAGGTGGACATAGAAATATTTGATAACGTTGGAAGTGTACGCGCAACAATGTTTAATCATGAGGTGCACCGCCTATTGTTACTGACGTCGTCCAACATACCTACCTGCGAAAACGATGGTGCTATGCTCCAACAAACACTCGATAATCTTGGGCTTGTGTTTGCTCTCAAGAAAAACACCATATTCAGTGAACAAAGCACAAAGTATACAGTAGCGTGTCTGTGCAAAGATGCACAGCTAGACTTAGCTGACTCAAACGATGGTTTGTTTAGGCAATCGTTGATGCTAGGAAATCCCACGAAAAGAAGGCTTGATTTTAGCCAATTATCGGGAGACAGTGTAGACGATTCGCAAGCAAGCAGTCCACCAAATGATAAAGGGAAAAAGCCTAAAATTGGTTGAGCCAATGAATACTATGCATATTATGTACCTAGAAAATAATGTTGAATTTTTAAAGGGTTTCGAAAACATGTGGTAACAGTTTAGTTAAGCCATATTTCCGCCATTCCTAACAAACTATTTGTATTTTCGTATTCCATTTCGAAGTGTTTTTCGACATCAATAACTTATCCATCATTTAAACTTGCAACAAACAACTTTTTTTTTGTTTAAATTGAAACTTTATTTATTCTACAAAATTTACAATCTATATCAAGTGGTGCATGATATAGATTTTTTTAAAGTTATATGCTTCAAAGAAGAAAATATTAAAAAAAACAAAATATGCTTACACATAATTTTAAAATGGTTCTGATAATTATTACGTAAAATATTAAAGTAACCATATATACAGTTTTTTTTTTTGTCCCAGAAATTAAAACTGGAACCCTTAATTACAAGCAAATGTTAAAGTAACAACATATTGAAAAAAAACTGGAAAATATGTTTATACATAATAAACTGTTGGCATTTTTCGAGAAAGGGAGGACAAACCAAGAAAACATAAGCCCATGAATAAGAAATTAAAGTTTCATTGGGTTAAATTAGTTAATTTGTTACATATTAATGGTACACATACTATCAAATTTATACACATCGTAATTTTTTTAAAAAAAATATATGCTCGTTATATTTCAGTCCTTTGTGAAATCCATATGAACAGTAAAACTTTGTAAACATTTGCACATAATATTACTTCTAATTCCCTCCCTTCACCTAAAATCGTTAATCCATACACAAACAAACTAATTTAGATTGGTCAAAAAATAGAATTATATAGAGTATAATTGCATGATAATTATAAATTTATGTTGTATTATTGGAATCTGGAAAATCATTCTGTACAAACTCTAACACTTCATCTATTTCTTCAGGCATTAATTCGGAAATATCAGGAAATGTATGACTTTGCAACGAACTCTTATGAATTGTTGAATTAAAGTACGACAAGTTTCTATACCTTTTTTTTTTTTTGAGCTATTCCTGTCACATTTGTTTCTAAGTCTTATTGTTGTCTCACCCAACTCAACATTTGGGTTTTGTATTATCAATTTTTTCTTATCTTCCAACTCTTCAATCACTCTTTTTAGCTCGCTTTCGTCTTGGATTCCGCCAAATTCCTACAAAATAATTTGTTATTTCTCCTTAAATAATATAAGGCTGATAAATAAGCATTACTTAATTACCTTGACGTTTTTTAATAACCTCTCCAAACTCACGAGTTTTCGTTGAGGCCAGAACAAAATTCCTAATTCTTTATACCTTTTCTTTAAAATTGCTCGACCAACATGTAGTTCATCTGCAGCTTGATCAACGGTCATATAAAAATATTTAGAAAGCAATTCTAAAGTTAATGTATTAGGGTCACGATAAGTTTTTTTTGTCCTTTTTCTTCTAATAAAGATATTTAGATTTAAATTTGGTAAATCTATCTTTGCAGCTGTATTATCTTCCTCGACAATTAAATCAACACTATCAAATACATCAACAGGATTTGTAGCTAAAACACCTGCATTTACAAACAACTTGTTAAAAACTATTAATTATTAAAACAAGAGTTACCTACAAAATGTTAAAACCTTACCAATAGTTTCAGTACATTGTGGTTGAGTACTGACATTATTTCCACCTGGAAGAAGATCTCTACTTAGAATAGGTTCACTATCCCTTAGTGGTGATAGATATACCTCATCCCAAAATGAATTGTTACCATCAGAAGAACAATCATTTTGTTGAAGCTGATATGAGCAAGTAGCAATATTTGCCATTTGCGAAATGTATGTACTAAATGTTTCAGGGATTAATAATTTCTAAGAGTGTGAATAAGTGTTAAGAAGAGTCTAAGACCAACAAAACCACTAATTTATAGCAAAGGACAAAAGTTTGTGCAAACAGTAAGAAATACTTTTTAAGTCTTTTTTTCAACGAGGGCAGTTTTTTTGTCAAATGATAATAGTTATGTAGCCGACACTGTTAAAAACATTTGCGCTTTTCAATTAATTTTTTATGACAATTGTAAAGACATCTGACATTTGTACCAATTTTTTAATTTCCTTTGTAATTACTTGCTTGGCATTTGTAGGCAACATGGCATATATAAAACTTAATAATGCTTTTGCTTATCAATGTTCAATTTCATCCGCTGCTTCATTTATGGGCAAATGAAAATAACTTGCTATCATTTCCTTACTTACCGTTTTATAATTACAACGAGTTATTTTTAACCAATTCTTCTGCAACAAGTTCAATATCATCACGCAATATTGGGGGGCGAAAGCTCAGCTTTTGCAACAAGTTATGCTTAAATCATAGGTCCAATAAATGTTATAAGTTTAAAACAAGTTGTATTTCAAAGCTAATATATTCACATTTATCAAGACAAAAATAATAATAATAACGACTTTTAGGTTAGAGATGGGCATTAGGCAGAAAATTAGCTTTATTAAAAGAATTTCCTATGCGCCTTAAATTGTTCCCCCTTTTTTTAAAAAATTGTGTATAGCATGAAAGTTTTAGCTTTAATACCTTATGTTACTGCTGAGTCAAAAGAATGTACGTGCAAGGATACAGTGGTACAAAAACGTAATACACGATAATGAAAGAACATTCCAGGGAAGAAATATAAACCTATAATATTGCATGATGTTATTGTAAGTTTTTAAATTGATCGCAAATATTAAGCCTCGGTGTTATCGTTTAAAGATGACCATATCTTATTTTATGTCAAATATAATTAAATTTGGTTCACATGTATGTATCTATTTGTTACATTTTCCAAGGTAAAAAAGTGCAAGCCATGTCGTACGACAATGACATTTGTTATATACATTTATGGAATATATTATGCATTGTAAATGATTACAATTTTATCTTATGGCTATGAATGACCTCTCAATGAGCAGTAGCCTAACTTTGGCATCTACAACCTCTTTATTAAAGAGTTTACAAAATTTATTGATATTTAGAAAAATACTTATTATTCAAAAATATTATCAAAAGCCATCAAGCAAAAGTTTAAACGATTCGTCTTCTTCTGTCGCAAGTGAAGGTGGATCAACAATTAACGGCAAGGCAGGATCAACAATTAATGGAGTAATATGAAGGGGATGTATAGGAAGGGTGGGAGAATGAAGAAGACTCATCATCTCCCTATACTTTATCTTTCTGGTACATGAATCCCTGAGCCTAATATCTGCTGGATTCAACTTCAAATTCGGATCGCTTAGCAACATTTCCCTTCTACTTTTTAGTTCCTTCATTGCTTCCTTTATGTCATGGTCATTTTCGATGTTACTAAATACCTGTAAAACATTATATTAACATTCACCTTATAATGATACAACTTTGGAAAAATAAAAAAAACTACCTGAGCTTTTCCTGATAGCTTTTCCAAGCTCACTAACTGTCGATATGGCCATTTAAAGATTCCTAATTCTCTACACCTTTCCTTCAAAATCGTATACCCAACTCTCAGTTCCTTGGCGGCTCGATATATAGGCAGATGGAAATATTTGGAAATCATTTCCTTGCTTATTGTGGATGAATCACGAAAAGTTCTTCGCGTATTCTTCCGCTGCCTATGTGCAAGAGTTTCAATCATACTCCTTTCTACAACTACAGAATCTGTAGTCATATTCCCTCCTACACTTGCGTTACTTGCAACTGGAAATGTATTTTCCTGTACAAGTATACCACTTGTTGATGCCATAAGATTTTCTTCCGTACTTAAGTGGTTCATGGCTGCAACAAAGATGAAAAAATATATTACGTCATCGCCATTGCATATCAAGAAAAAAACATATGATTACCAGTAGCCTCAAGCAGTCCTCCCATATTATGCTCAATACCCCAAAATGGATCAAAGGGTATGTTCGGTAACAATCCATTACCAAAAGTTGATATCCCATGTTGTTGATCCCATAAAGGATATTTGCTAATATCGGAAGATGTACAAGAAATTTGGCTTGGAAAAAATGAGGCAGGAGCAGCATCAGCAACATCAACCAATAAAGGATATCCGATAACATCGGAAAATGGATAAGAAATGTGGTTTAGTAAAGATGAGGAAGGCGTAGGGTCGACCAACTCATCACAAAAGGAATACTCCGTAATATCGAAAGATGGGTCAACAATTTTGTTTGGAAAAGATGAGGAAGAAGCTGGGTATGCCGTATCATCCCATAAGGAATACCTAGCAATATCATAAGTGGTGTAGGAAAATTGGTCTGGAAAATAAGCTTGGTTCGCCATTTTTTTAAAAAATGACGTTCAAAAACAAAGAGAGAATAGAAAAAGATAATTCAGTGACAAAGAATAAGGTAAAACACCATTGAGGATAGTAAATGATGGAGATTCTGAGATTTGAAATAGCAAACATACCTTTCAATGATGTCAGATATTAAGCTTGTCAAAAAACAAACAGCTCACGATCGAAAGTAATTGGTCGCATCCGAATCGTAAAAAAAAAAAACAGTACACTTGACAATCGTGCCAAATTTTAAATCAATTATGTCGGCTAATTGTCCAAGTGTGACAAAAGTAAAACAGTTAAAAAGTTATTATATGTAAATATAGTCCAACCATGAAGTGCTTATGTGAGGTTGTCACAAGCGCAATAGTTCTTTGTCGGATGTCATTAATCATGCTAAATTTATCCCCAAAAAAAAAATATTCACACGCGAATTTCAAAAGTAAAATGGAATCCTAAAACCATTTGGTTGATAGATCATTTGTTTGGTTTTCAGCCGAATATAGGAAATAAAGAGATGTTATGATTATAATTTCTTTCTATGCCTGATTGAAGATTAGGATCCTTTAACATTTGCTCCCTTTGATTTTCTAGCTCATTTATAATTTCTCTATGATCAGTATTCCCTTGGACATTTTTTGCTAATCGCTCCAAGGTACGCAACTTCTTATATGGCCATTGATTAATTCCAACCTTCTTACATATCTTCTTCAAAGAAGCTTCCTTAATCTTTAACTCTTTCACCGCTTGATTCATAGGCATATGGAAGTATTTAGAAACCATTTCGAAATTCCAAAGTCGTTTGGATGGTCTGCTATCATTCCCTATAACTACGGTTGAAATTTCTTCGACATTTACAGCTTCAGTAGTTGCAACATCTGCAACAAATAAATAAATAAATAAATAAATATATATATATATTATGAATACAACTACATATAAAGATGTCATTATTGTTCATTTTAAGAAAGTAAAATCCTTTACCAGCAATTAAATTGAATCGTTCTGCTTCAGGTTTGAAATCCCATAAGCCATCAAACTCTGTATAAAAAAAATGTGTTAATACATTAAATGTATAAGGGTATAAGTAATTACACGTTTTACCTTTACCAATCTCTAAGAATTGTTTTGCAAAGCCAATAGTTTTATTTGTAGGCATCAATGGAAGTGCCTCATACTGGTAATCCCAGATATAATGCTCTGAGTAATCACTACAAGGGCATTCAACCTGATTAGGAGAAGATGAAGAAAAGCCATAATGTGTCATTCTGCAGGTATATTACTTTAACAACGAAGAAGGAACATAGGATAATACAATCGATAGTTTAGAAAATGCAAGGTTGGAGGCAGTCATTTGCTTTATTTAATAAGGAAGGAATGGAGCATAACAACTGGCAATTTCAAATTATACGCGTATCCCGAGGATTCACATGCAACAACAAAAGTCAAAAGAACAGTTCACAAAACTTTTATAAATTTTTTTTTTTCAGTTTTTTTTGTGGNAGAACAGCATCAGACCTCCGAGCAAAGCATAAGCGCATAACCCCTCAACTGCCAAAAGAAATACAATCATTGGTTGGACTTGGCATGTTATTTATGGTTGAGGTGAAAAGGGAACAATTGGAAAACAGATACGCTCCCTTCTTCGTAACAAAGATAATAAATAATCAAACATTAGTCAGCCTTTACTGTCCTGAGGTTATAAAAAAAACAAAACAATTGGTATCTTGAGCCAGAAGGAGACATTAACTTGTTAGACGAGGTAGACTATTAGCACTACTTCTGTTTAGTTTGTTTAATATGCAAATTTGTTTACAAGCAAAAACTCAAACTATGTTAAATGCTTTTTCACGTGATTTAGGAATTTATCGAAGCTGAATGAAACGAATCATTTGGAGATCATTTTGTACATGTTCGATTCGTACTTTTATATTTTTTATTATACATTGATGCAATTTGACACAACTTTTTTTTTATTGAGATGGACAAGAATTTAAATGCATGTATAAGCCTTCATTTCAAATTGTTTATGTCTTCTTTCGTGCAACACAACTAACTTTATTTAAAGAAATAAAAGCATTACATGTTAGTACATTTATTTGAATATGAGATATGAACAACCGAAAAACACAAGTTTCTATGTTTGTTTTAGAAACTGTACGAAAAAAAAACCCAAAGTAGGACACTAACAATGATGTAGGAGAATGAACTACAATTTTAATAAACTTGTATATATAAATGTTACAACTCTATTTATTATCAATAAATTTGTATGTATGAATCTCCGTTTGACAAAAATAAACTAACTCCTTATATTTATATCGTACATAACTATTGAAATAACACTCTTGACCTCTTAATTAAATTCAAATTTAAACAAAAAAAAAATATAAAATAAATACCAAAGGATTTAAATTTTAACACATTTTTTAATATCATTGTATTTATTCGATCTTTGTTGGGCATTATACTACGCGCATCGCGCGTGCCACCGCTAGTTAAAAAAAAAAAGGACACACCAATGTCACGTTCAATTTATATTTGTTCTATGCACATGGAGGATCACGCTTCACAGTATGAGTAGGCCATTCGCCCTCATCAGCCAGCCGTTCACAACTTTTCGATATATTATAATATCAATTATATGAAATTAATTAACAATTTTACGAAGAATAACCAACCAATAAAATTATTTTTTAGTGAAACCTGACCTTATGATCTAGAGTTGTAGCCGCTAGCTAACAACATTAATTTAATTATTTTGTTGTATAATGATCTCAATTGTTACTTTAAACAATAGCCTACTAGTCCATTTAGCTGTACTATATTCTTGTCATAGAAGATGACAGATTTCTACCTCATTTAAATACAACTGTCGTATCATCTGCTCACTTTGCAAATTATTTGTTGAAATTTGAGTAATACTCTTTTGAGGGCATCCAAATTGGGATTTGGAGGAATCAAAGTTGATGTGGAAGAAAAATAGAGATGAGAGAGAAGAAATAGGGTTCATACAGGGAGGTTAGATTTTGTCTTTCATAGTGGGATCACCATGAAAGAAAAAAAGAAATGCGCCTCGCGTTAGGCGTAAATCTTGCGCCCAGTCGGCCAACCGTGCACGTGCAATTTGGACGCGTAAATTTTTGCTCTTTTTTTTTATTAAAGTTTATTTTATCAGATTTTGTTTTTTCTTTTTTTTTCTTTAATTTTTTTCTTTTTTTCATTATTTCCTCTTATCTTTTTTTTCGTAGTCACACCTGCAAAAACATGCTTTGAGAGATAGGTCGGGCCAAAATAAAATTGTTATTTATAAAGTGTAATACTTTTGAAAAAAAAAAGTGTACTTTCAAATTAAAATGCAATATTTGAGGGTTAAATTGATTTATTGTTGTTTATAATAAAAATGTAATATTTAAGAGAGAAATTGTAATATTTATTTAAAAAAATATGATAATTTTGATGAAAAATATAATAAACTCGACTAGTCTCACGAATCGGTGCCTTAAGAGATTTTACCTTTGAAATTTTTATGTTCACACAACATTTAACAAAAATTTTATAGTTCATAAAATTAGTTCATAAAAAAATTAATGTTCAAACACACAAATATCAAATTAAAATTACAACCAAACATATTGAAGACAAAAAAGCCAAAAGGATTTTAATTGAGAGGGACAAATAATGTCATTTATTTAAAATAATAAGAATAAAGATGAAGAAAATTAAGAAACTACTAGCTTATTTTTGAAATGCTACCTAATTAAATTAGCTTTTCAAAATAAACTCTTATTTTAAGCTACTAAATTATTTTGTAAACATTACCAGACAGAGCTTATAGCTTATTAGTAGCTTAAAATAAGCTATAAGCTCTTAAATAAGCTCTGCCAAACAGAGCCTAACAAATTTTTAATTCTATTTGAGGACAAATGCTAAAATAAAGTTTAACAGACAAAATGTGGTGGGTAAAATTATAAAAAAAATAAAAAAAAATTATTTAAAAAACAACACAAATAACTAACGCTTGATTCAACTTATACTACTAATAACACAATTTTCATTCTAGAACTAATGTTATTGGCAGTTATATATATATATATATATATATATATATATATATATATATATATATATATATAGAGAGAGAGAGAGAGAGAGAGAGAGAGAGAGAGAGAGAGTTAAAGATAAGGTAAACATCGTTACATGGGCCGTGTAGGTATTTTCATAAAGATAAGTTAGAGTAGGAATAGGAATAGGATAGCAAATCTAAAGGACAAATATAAATAGTTCACATCTTGTACTCATAGGACCAGCAACTCCCTATTGTGAAATCAAGTGAACAGTCAAGGTAATTTTTTAAATATCTCTTGTTTATGTCAAAATTATATCATATTGCTTTGAAAATAAAATATACACCAAAACTTGTATATGATATTGTTATAAGTTATTGGTGATAAAATAATACTCCAATTTAGGGCAAATTATAATCGTGTTGGTCAAGTTATTAGTTTGATACTCACAAAGTTTTAAATTTGACTCATAATAAAACAGTCTTTTAGCCTTCTTAGTTAGAGTCGGTTAATTATGAACAACCTAAGTTGATTTACTTCTTTGTGATCTTTTATCAGCTCAACTCACCCTTGTTTGTAGTCACCGGTTTTCTTCGTCACTTAATAATAGTAATTTAGTTTCCTTTTTATTTTATGAATTAATCGAAATCACCTTGTGCCTGGGATACAATTTGCCAAGAAAATAATCTGCATGGGTAGCTCAATTGGTCACAATAATGAAGTTTGTGAACAACGACCCGAGATCTAGTCTCACCAACAGCAGCAGCAGCGTGAGAACATAATTTACCTCCTCTATACTATATCGGGTCGGAAATGAGAGATTCAACCTTTTAAGAACAATCCTCTAAAAAAAAAAAAATACCTTTTAAGAACAACAATTTGCCAAGAAAATAAAAGAAATGTTTGGTCATTTTGAGTGGCCAAGGATTCCTTTACATGTTGTGGTCTCAAAACGAGAAAAAAAGGAAAAGAATGTCAAAGCTTGAAAAAGGCGAGCCAAGAGAGAGAGAGGGAGAGAGAGAGAGACTCTGTAGGGTGTAGCTGAGAGCCTGAGATAGAAAAACACAATTAAGACTCGAGGGAAGAGAAAAAACGAAATTAAACCCTCTCGCCACAAACCTCGAAGAAGAAGAAGGAGGAGCAAATGAACAACAACGAGAATTCAATCTCTTTTTCTGTGCTAATCAGTGAATAGGATATACTCCCACTCTCTCTCTCTCTCTAACTCTTTTTTTTTTTCTCTGTATTTTATCACTTCCTCTTTCTATTCTATCGCTTTCTCTCTCTACAATTGTTTCTCGTAATCGAAAATGGATCCTTTGGATATGGCGCTCTCGATTATAGAGCTTCGTAAAGGTATAAGCTGATGAAGCACTCAGATCTCGGAGCTTCGCTTTGACTTTTATATTATTTTATTTTGTGCAAGTTTACTTCGAATTTTGGTTGAGATTCTTGGAGATCTGCAGAGATTGTGTTGTTTCTCATTTGTTGGGTGGTTTTAAATGCAAATTTGAAAAAAGTTTAATGACGAGGTTAGGGTTTAATTAATTCCTTAATTCTTATGTTTAGGAATTATGTATAGTTTGTTATAGATATTTAGTTATTTATTGAATATAATTGGGATGAAGGTTTTTGTTTTAAACTGTTGCTTTTGTTCATCGACAGTGCGTTGAATTCAAGGAATACATGATGTCGGTTATTGATTGTTTTGATTAAGTAACTGATGAATTTTGCTTGAAAGTAAAACTTTAATTAATGATTTTTTTTGGTGGTTGAATTATGCCCCTTAGTGTAATTAATTTTAGAGTAATTGCTTAGTTATCAATTTATTGTATGCAGTGCGATTACTATTGCAACTTTTTTGATCAAATAGTGGTGTAATGTTAATGCTGATCGATTTGTTTGGGAACTACTTTGAGAGTTTATGATGTTGCACTGTGGACTAAAGCTTTTGTCTCTAAACTTCGTTGCAGGTTTTGGCTGATATGCTCTGCAATATTGCTACTTTGTAACCATTAGAAGTTATTTTGTGCAAGTAGAAACTGTTTTTTCTTATCTATCTACTATTTGAACAAGGAAGAGAAAAAGAATGAGCTTTTTGGGAAAAGGGATTCCTACCGGTGACAAAGATCACAGTTCAGCCAAGGCAACAACTTTGAATCCAAATGCAGCAGAATTTGTTCCTTTTGCACTAAGATCACCCTCTGGCAATACTAGCAATACGGATGCATCAAAGTTTGCTGATGTGAACACAAGCACACTAGGGAAATCTGTATTAGATAGATCAGAATCATCCGTTTCAAATAACTCCGATGATGAAGTGCGCCGCTACTGGCGTTGCCGGCTCCCTGATGACATTTCAACTGATTTTGAGGTCATGGGAGAAGATGATGACCATGGGATCAATAGTCTTCCTTTTTCCAATTTGTCATTAACTGATATCACTAATACTTCAAGGTTCCCAACCTCAACAGGCAGTGCTTTTATGTTGAAAGAACAGCAGGGGTTATCCCCAAACCAAATTAATGGTACTAGCTTTGATGAAAAGACAAGCTATCTTGCTTCACGCTTTGCCGAAGATGCATCCTCAACGAGTTTCCATCTTTTGCCTGGTAATCATTGGGAGAAGCAACATCTGAACGATAACGAGTTTCTTGCTAATGTTAGAGAGGCACCTCCTTATGATGTGAACTCGAGACATGAATTCCTTACTGATATAATAAATGAACAACAGTTTGTAGAGGATATAGGTATAAACCCTGTTGAGTATTTGGCTTCAAAATTCCCTGGTTTTGCAGCTGAAAGTCTTGCTGAGGTGTACTATGCCAATGGAGGTGACTTGAATCTGACTGTTGAGATGCTTTCTCAACTTGAGGTATTTTCATTCTTTTTTTCCCCTAAAATTTAACCAGTCAGAGTTGCATAATAGGTGTTAGGTTTGTAATTGCATCATTTAAATCCTATCAAGAGTTGCTCTAGATCTATTTGTATGCTGCTTAGTCATAAATACAATGTTGTCTTATGTAGCGAAGCTGATTCAGCAAGTACTACAATTAGGCGACAACTTGGTAATGTGTCTTAGTTAAACTTAAGAATACCTTTTGGTTGTCATCTTGTTTGGGTATATCTGAGAAACCATGATTGCACACTATAGTTGAACTATGTGAGCTCTAATCCTGTGATTTTTTGGCTCTTTAGATCCATTTCCCCTCTCATTTCTGTGGCTCTAAAATTTGAAGTTAAAATTTGGTATTTCCTATGTGTTAATTGTGGTGTCTATATTAGCTAGTTTAAGTCTCTAATCTCACAAGACATGTCCTTATTTTAACAGCCAGTCTGCCACATAGTAGATGACACTTGTAAGATGTTAATTTATTTAGGAAAAGGCAATCCTTGAAATATGCTTGAA
Organism: Ipomoea triloba; assembly: GCF_003576645.1. NCBI lineage: Eukaryota > Viridiplantae > Streptophyta > Magnoliopsida > Solanales > Convolvulaceae > Ipomoea > Ipomoea triloba. Next base: position 13,696,987 of record NC_044921.1, read on the forward strand.
ACCATTATTAGACAGAGTTTAATATATGTTTATTTAACTGCAGCAACAAGTTGATTGTGAGTTGAACCAGAATTTGAATTCCAAGGCTGTGTCTGCTCCAAATCTTAGTGCACTGGATTTCCCTGCTCTTTCTGTAGCAGATAATGAAAACAACCTACTGACCTACTCTGGAGATGATCTCCAACAGGAGTTTAGACCTTATAGGGAATCTGGAAAGGATAGCACCCTTGCATTCAAATCTGGCTCTTCCTTACCCTACAGAGGTAGTCTAGATTTTGCATCTGCTGTCAAAAAGATGGCATCTCAAGACTCTAGCATGTGGAAGTATGACAAACATGGATCCAATGATGCCAGAGTTGGATCAAGTAGAAATTCACATGTGCTGGCTAGTCCTTACAATGGTAGCCAAAGTAGGGCAGTGTATGGTGATAGGTTGCAAAGCCGGGGGTCAACTCGTGCAGCTCCTGTCTGGCTTGAAACTGGAGAGGCAGTTGGTAATATTCTTCATGAAATTTTAGTTGTGGACAATACTTTAGAATGTATCTGCTTTAATGTTCTTTATATTGCAGCAAATATGTATTCTGAAATGCGGGAAGAAGCTCGTGACCATGCACGGCTGCGCAATGCATACTTTGAACAGGTGCTTTTCTAAAATAATAATAAAATAAAATAAATGGTGTGGTGAGAAGAGGCTAATTATGTTTGCTTCAAATGGCAAATGTGAGGTTTGGTTTTTGGGTGATGGTGGTGGTGGTGGTGGGTGGTTTCCATGGGGAGAAATCTTGTGTGGGGTGTTTTAGTCCCTGCATATAGAGGGTACTCTATCGCTGTATATTTATGGGTATCGTAATTGTTAATTGTAGTTTGTTTATTTGTTGACAGGAACATGTGGTAAAAGCTATTTATGGCTAACATGTTTCTTTTATTTCACTCCTTAAAGATGAGATGCATTTGCTTCTATGTGCCAAATCTGGATGTAGCTTCACCAGATACTGCGTTACTTTTGGGTTTTTTATATGGTATATTTACACTTTAACCATTGGGATTTTATATGCAAGAGCAGGCTCGTCTGGCATACCTTAGTGGTCAGAAGGCTTTAGCTAAAGAATTGAGTGAAAAAGGGCAGCTGCACAATATGAAAATGAAGGATGCTCACGGCAGAGCTCAGGAATCTATATTCCGCGTAAGGTTTGTGTTCTTGCTTCATGCTCTAATTTGTTGCAATACACCTTTCAAATTTGTTTGACAATGGCCTCAGCGTCTTTACAAAGACTGTGTTTGGTATCTTTTAGTATATAAAATGATCCCCTTGACTCGAGCTCCTAGACTCTAGGAGTCCATACTCCACCCAACTGGTGTACCTAACTATAAACTAATTTTCAATTTCTCAGCTTCAATCTGGTCACATCTTACAATCTTACCCTTTAGTCTGCACTTTCAGGCCAGAAGCCAGTCTGCTTACAGATTTTTACACATCAATTAATATGATGACATATGTTTCGGTAGTTTGGTACTAAGAACATTAAAATTTACGCCCTTGTGGTACTGGATTTCTTATTTTCAGGAACCAGGAGATGTCAACCAATGGCAGAGGACAGGAAAGAATTATTGACCTGCATGGACTTCATGTTTCAGAAGGTATTCACGTCCTTAAGCGTGAGCTAGCTATTTTGAGAAATGCAGCAAGATCAGCCGATCAGCGGCTGCAGGTATTCATTTGTGTCGGGACAGGGCATCACACCAAGGGTTCAAGGACTCCAGCTAGACTTCCAACTGCCATCCAACGCTACCTCCTTGAGGAGGAAGGCCTTGACTACACTGAACCACAACCAGGGCTTCTCCGAGTTGTGGTATACTAAGTCAAGAAGGTATAGAAGTTTTTAACACAGTACACCCTTGAAATGTGTTATATTGTGGTACCTGTATATGGAAAAGTTAGTGCAACTTCACGGAGTAGGGAGGAAAAGAAAAAGAAAAAGAAAAAAATCTGCGACGAGGGGCAGAAATTTGTATCAGTAAGGTTTAGTTGTTTGATAGGTGATATGGGAGGTGTATCAGTCCCATGCTAGTTTTGTTACGTTAATTTTGTCTAAATTGCCCAATGTAACTGATAAAATTCATTTATTTGATAGATCAGTAAACTAAGTGTATCAGTTGTTTGAAATGTGGAAGTTAGATCTTCATCTTCTAGTCCTTTACCATTTTGGCTTTTCTGTGTTTTACTGCTTTTTACATCCCTGAAATTACATGTGCATTTCTCTTTATCAAAATGAAACACATAAAGGAGCAATTTAGGTGGGAAATGAGTATTTTGGGTCACAGCTGAGATTAGATTGTCTGATTTTCAAATGGCTTTTTATTCTTTTTTTTTTTTTCGGTTCAAAACAGTGACTATATTTGCGATTACAAATTACAATAGTTAAACACCAATTCTTATACTATGTGGTTCAAAAATTGTCTAACAATTAACATCTTCTATACTTGTCAATTTCTAGACCTATAAGTTAATTCTATATTCTATACTAGTCAATTTCTAGACCTATAAGTTAATTCTATATTTACCTGTATATTTACCTGTACATGAAAATCTACCTTGCAAGGTGGATTTATTATAATTTATATATTGAATATGCACAATTTCACATTCAATATATAAATTGTGAACAGTATATATACCTATACATGAAGATCTACCTTTATTATAATTTATATATTGAATATGCACAATTTACACATTAAAAGTTCACATTCAATATATAAATTGTGAAAAATATATATAAATTGAGTGTATTTGACTTTTTTCACAGAATAATTTGCCATAAAAATCACCTTGTTATTACAAAACAAATAAATAAAACTAAAATGAAAATAAGACTTTTAACAAAAAACAGTAGTACAGGGACATCTAAAATCAAAGAATGGCTCAACAGAGTTACAATGAGAATAGGAAAAAACTGAAATGTTAGTTTAACTAACCCAGGTCCAGAAATAACATAAAAGCTTGGACTCAAATTGGTTGGGTCCTCTATTACAAGAAACCCTCCAAAAAATGGCGTATGCCACTATTTGCGACGAACACACGGTATTCTTTAGTAAAAGGCGAAAGAATAGCTCGCTTTGTGTTCAACGCGTGGCTGCGTGATTTCAAAAGGCTTAGAATTGCGAAATATATAGAAGTCCAAAGCTGAGAGTTCTTTATGATTCTTCGATGTGGGATGGGTTACCCCCACATTTCTATTACTATTCAAGCTGATGTTGACTTCGTCTTCTTGGTACGCGACGCCGGACCCAAATCCCATCTCCAAATCGCCTAACCTTACTCGTCGCCGGACCAGAGACCAGTCCTCCATCTCCTGCCTAGCCGGCTGCCAGCTACCCAGCTCCAAGCAACGAACGGTCTCCTCTCCTTGATTTCTCGGTTGAAATTTTCTTCTACTCTGGAAATTTTTTGATTGCTGGTTGAACCTTGATTTTTCTGTCTTCGAGTCTGGAAATTTTCTGCCTTGAAGTTGATTTTTGGTTTTTGATTCTTGATTTCTGATTGCTTGAGTGTGGAAGAATTCCAGTCTTCGAATAGGCCGTGCCTAGGCTGTAATTTCTGGCATTGAAGGTTGGAAAATCCGGCTTTCAAGGGTGGAAGTCGAAGACTGGCCAGCCAGTTCTTTTGTGTGAGGGAATTTGTAATTGTAATTACTAGGTTTCAATGTTGAGCTTCAGGGTGCAGAGAGAAGTAATAGCATTGTAATTGTAATGTAATGATGCTTAAAATGGAGCTATAGACTATTCTTCAAAAAAAAATGGAACTATAGACTATATCTATTGTACTGATGTACTTTGAAGATACTCTTTCTCAAGGTGAAAGTATAATTCTGTTGGCCATTTTTGCTTTCAGACAACTCCTTTGGTTATGGGAGCAGTAGTTGGAACTGTTACACTGGGAGCAAGGTACCTAATAAGAGCATGGCAAGCATTCAAAGTAGCTCAACTCCCCTAAAGTCTTTTTCTTTCTTTTTAGCTCTTCAAGTTTCATCATGTTTATGTTATCTTCTTGTGAATTAATCATTAAATGTTGGGAATTGGGGTTCCCAAAGTCCCAAACCGAACCAAATTCCAAAATCGAACTTTTTCAAACCGAACCGAATACCGAAATGCCCTTCCCTAGGTACACAAATTACCCAACTTTCTGCTTTCGAGTTTATGCTCAGTCGGAACTCCTGGGACATATCGTCTTTAATGTCTACACTTTTCCACCAATTCAGCAGGTAACTGTTAATTGTGCCCCTTTTCCACCAACTCCTCTCTTTCTCCTAGATAATGAACTAATGCTCTTCGTCTTAAAATACTCTCATTTTCGTACTCGTAATGAATGTGTAATTGTAACAATTTATCCGTCTTGATCGGTATGTGATTTTAAATTTTTAATATCTCATTTTCGTAACAATTCATGGGCTATTTGTCCACTCTTCCTAGCCGTATGATAAAATGCCTCTTAGAAAATCTAATAAAATAACCAGACTTATTCTATAGTGAGCAGGGCTTCAGTTTGTTGGTTGAAGACTTTGCTTCACACTACAAGAAAAATCACGAATTGCGACGGAACATAATCCGTTGTCGATTCGCAACGGTTTTGCAATGGAACGTGTTCAATCACGATTTTGCGGCGGAAATGGTGACAAAATTTAATTCCGTATCGATTTTTGGCACAAAGTCAGAAAAAAAACTCGGGAAATTTTGGCGCCGCATTATGGTGACAGATTTTGCGATAAAATTAAGTTCTGTCACCACAATAGCGACGGAAAAGACAACGGCCGATGGTTTCGTTGCGATTTTGTGACAGAATCGGCGAGGAGAATAAATTCCGTTGCAATATTTGGCGCAAAGTGAAAAATATTCACACATAATCTTTGCGCCAAGGAATTGACGACGGAGGCTGATGACAAAAATTGCGATGGGTATTTTTTCGTCGCGAAAATATTTAAATTTTGAAATGAAGTTTATTTTTGCTATAGAATGGGACAATGGAATCAATTCCGTCGCCAATATATTGATATGTTGGCGACAAAAAATGCGATGCCCTACATGTCTGTCGCGCTATAGCGATGGAACCGGCAACAGAAATTAATTTTGTTGCAATGTTTTGCGCAAAGATAAATTTGATGTTTGAGGTTGGCGACAGAACTTGCGACAATTGTTCTTTCCGTTACTAAAATAACATGATTTTTTTTAATCTATACTATTAATAAAAGTAAAAATCCTTCTCTTCAAGTTTCCCGCCCAATCTAATATTATTAATTAATTGCTAAAAAATAATAAAGTTTAATTGGTAACAAAATTTTATTTACCAAAATTTGAGAATAATTAAATCATTATAATCTATACTATTAATAAAAGTAAAATCCTTCTCTTCAAGTTTCCCGCCCAATCTAATATTATTAATTAATTGCTAAAAAATAATAAAGTTTAATTGGTAACAAAATTTTATTTACCAAAATTTGAGAATAATTAAATCATTATAATCTATACTATTAATAAAAGTAAAATCCTTCTCTTCAAGTTTCCCGCCCAATCTAATATTATTAAAATCCTTCTCTTCAAGTTTCCCGCCCAATCTAATATTATTAAAATCCTTCTCTTCAAGTTTCCCGCCCAATCTAATATTATTAATTAATTGCTAAAAAATAATAAAGTTTAATTGGTAACAAAATTTTATTTACCAAATTTTGAGAATAATTAAATCATTATAATTGTGAGAATAATGTTAACAAATTTTACATAATAAATGAGAAAATTCTTTAGAAATTCGCGTAATTTTATAAAGAAATAATAATTTATTAATTATTATTTACACCAATAATAATAATTTGAATAAATATTATTGGCACAAAATAAATTATACTTATCTTTTTTGTTTTTTTTTGCAAATACTTACCTTAATAATTAATTATTAATATAATTAGCTAATTTTTATTTATAGTAACGATTTATACTCATAATATCATAAAATAATTAAAATTATATTAAAGAATGAATTTTACTCAAAATAATGCTAATGATTCATAGTTTTAATAATTTATGCTCAATATAATTACGAACTATATTAATTCATACAAATTTAATAATTAAATTCTTTTAATTTGTACTTGTAGTTTCCTTAATTATAATTAATATTTTGCAAAAAAAAATTATAATTACTAAAATAACAAATACAATTAAGAAAATAAAATTATAAAATTAACAAAATATGTGTTCATAAATATTTATATTTTTTAAATACATACATATATTTAAGCACTAAATTAATCATACAAAATTTAAATGTTAATTTTTTAATTTCTAAATGTAATTAGTTTACTTATAAATCTATCAATATCTATACTTACTATTAATAAAAATAAAATTTTACTTTTACAATTTTTCGCCCAAACTATTACTATATAAAATATAATAACTATTATGTTAATTAAGCTACTAATTATATGAATATTAATATAATTAAAATTAAACATGGTATAAAAGTATAGTTGCAAAATATTAGTATAATTACCTAATAATTATTATAGTAATTAAGAAATTAATTACATAGATATTAGTATAATTGACTAATAATTATTATGTTAATTAAACTAATAATAACATAGATATTAGTATAACTACAATTAAACATGGGTTGTTGGATATTTTTTTTTTATAATAATCACAATTAATTTATTCAGATATGAAGGAGGAAGGAAAAAAACTAAATGTGATATGATAAAAATGGGGTGCTTTCTTCGCCGGACACTGAATTTTAAAATGAATTCCAAAATGTTGTTAAAAAAAAAAAACCGGTCAAAACAAGCAACCACGGGTGTTGATGTGGTGTTGTAGTAAAAAGCTAACACTCCTCATCATGAGGAGTGTTACCTTTTAATATTTTTTTATTAGTACCGAATGATTAGTACATGATTAATGTACTGATGATGTAACTTTAAATGATTAGTAAAAAATGTAATAATTAGTGTAATGATGATATATCTTTAAATGATTAGTAAAAATGTTAAGCTTGTATTATTTTTTTTATCGTATGGTAACTACAACTCCTCGACTACGAAAATTATAGGAAAATTCGAACATATTCCATACGCGTTTTTATTTAGGCCACTACAAATTCTTTCTACTTCTTCCTGTTGGTGGAGAAGGCGGTGCTGGACTCAGATTTGCTGTAGGTTGATGAGGCTCGACTGGCTTGACTTGATGGGCCGGAATCAGACGTAGTGAAGTAGATGAATTCTCCTGGTTCTCTTGGAGGAGAGGTAGTGAAGTAGATGAATTCTCCTGGTTCTCTTGGAGGAGAGTCATCTCCCGTACTGAGTGAGTCAGGATGCTCATTCACCGGTTTTTCAACAGGCTTTGCCGGTTCCATCTCTTCATCTTCAGAAATGAGGACGAGAGGATCACTAGGAGTGTCTCCAACTTCGTGACCTCCATTTGCAGCACGTCTGGCCCTTAGCATTTCTTGCCTTGTTATTTCTGCCAATCTCTTGGACTTGCGTTTTGGTGTGATCTTCCCATCTGGCTTCTTTGAATCCATGGTGCCCTGCAAAATAAACAATGGAGATACTAGTGGGGAGAGTTCCCAATATATAGATGGGAAACCGTTGTAACTTTTTTAATTAAAAAAATTGAAAATGTTACAACGGGCTTGGTCACCCGTTGTAGCATTTTCAATTGAAAAAAATTAAAAATAAGGCTTCCCATGTTTCACTGTTGTATACTGTAGGTTATCAGTGAGATTTTTGAATGGTCATTAATTAATAATTGTATTATTCAAAAAATGATAAACTGCAATCACTTTTGACTGACTTGAAACTTGTGACCCTATGTACCAAAAAGACAAAAATCATGCCAAACAGTTTATATCAAATTACTGCTTCTTTACGTGGCTGCAATTTATTTTTTGACCGAAATATTTAAATATTTTATAAAAAAATTAAAAGCTACCACGGGCCTTGGTCACCCGTGGTAACTTTTTTTTATTAAAATAAATTGAGAATGCTACAACGGGCGTTGGTCACCCGTTGTAGCATTTAAAAATTTTTTAAAAAAAATTCAAATACTACCACGGGCCTTAATCGTCCGTGGTAGGTATTTTTATTAAAATAATCAAGAAAATGCTACAACGGGTGATGGTCACCCGTTGTAGCATTTTCCATTTTAAAAAAATTTAAAAAAATTTGAACCGGTTTTTTTTTTTTAAAAAAAAATCAAATTAAAATAATCACTAACACGCGTCACTAATAAAATGTTGTAAAATTTAGAGTAAAATTTTGTACTCAATTTTTCACCTATAATTGTGGAATAATTATTATTGTGAGTTAAAAATAAGATAGTAACGCAATAGGCAGGGGCGTGCGGGACAAGGCGGTAGGCGTGGGCGTGGCCGTGTTATGCATCAAGGCGTCCAGGCTGAGGGAAATGCATGGGCCGGTCAAGCTAATGAAGAGGAAGATGATGAGGATGAGGGTATGGATGACTGTGGTAGGAAGGACAATCTGTTGCCCGTTACGATGAATTCCTCTTTTGACGAGGATGAGTCGGGCCCTTCTACTGGTTCGTATGGTACCCATACTACTAGTAGTTCGTATGGTACCCCACCTACTACCCAGTTTGGGGAGTACTCATCATATGGGGTTGTTTCATTCGCTCCATCTTCATTTCAATATCCAAATTATACCACCCCAGCGAGTGTAGTGTACGNAGACGTAGTGAAGTAGATGAATTCTCCTGGTTCTCTTGGAGGAGAGTCATCTCCCGTACTGAGTGAGTCAGGATGCTCATTCACCGGTTTTTCAACAGGCTTTGCCGGTTCCATCTCTTCATCTTCAGAAATGAGGACGAGAGGATCACTAGGAGTGTCTCCAACTTCGTGACCTCCATTTGCAGCACGTCTGGCCCTTAGCATTTCTTGCCTTGTTATTTCTGCCAATCTCTTGGACTTGCGTTTTGGTGTGATCTTCCCATCTGGCTTCTTTGAATCCATGGTGCCCTGCAAAATAAACAATGGAGATACTAGTGGGGAGAGTTCCCAATATATAGATGGGAAACCGTTGTAACTTTTTTAATTAAAAAAATTGAAAATGTTACAACGGGCTTGGTCACCCGTTGTAGCATTTTCAATTGAAAAAAATTAAAAATAAGGCTTCCCATGTTTCACTGTTGTATACTGTAGGTTATCAGTGAGATTTTTGAATGGTCATTAATTAATAATTGTATTATTCAAAAAATGATAAACTGCAATCACTTTTGACTGACTTGAAACTTGTGACCCTATGTACCAAAAAGACAAAAATCATGCCAAACAGTTTATATCAAATTACTGCTTCTTTACGTGGCTGCAATTTATTTTTTGACCGAAATATTTAAATATTTTATAAAAAAATTAAAAGCTACCACGGGCCTTGGTCACCCGTGGTAACTTTTTTTTATTAAAATAAATTGAGAATGCTACAACGGGCGTTGGTCACCCGTTGTAGCATTTAAAAATTTTTTAAAAAAAATTCAAATACTACCACGGGCCTTAATCGTCCGTGGTAGGTATTTTTATTAAAATAATCAAGAAAATGCTACAACGGGTGATGGTCACCCGTTGTAGCATTTTCCATTTTAAAAAAATTTAAAAAAATTTGAACCGGTTTTTTTTTTTTAAAAAAAAATCAAATTAAAATAATCACTAACACGCGTCACTAATAAAATGTTGTAAAATTTAGAGTAAAATTTTGTACTCAATTTTTCACCTATAATTGTGGAATAATTATTATTGTGAGTTAAAAATAAGATAGTAACGCAATAGGCAGGGGCGTGCGGGACAAGGCGGTAGGCGTGGGCGTGGCCGTGTTATGCATCAAGGCGTCCAGGCTGAGGGAAATGCATGGGCCGGTCAAGCTAATGAAGAGGAAGATGATGAGGATGAGGGTATGGATGACTGTGGTAGGAAGGACAATCTGTTGCCCGTTACGATGAATTCCTCTTTTGACGAGGATGAGTCGGGCCCTTCTACTGGTTCGTATGGTACCCATACTACTAGTAGTTCGTATGGTACCCCACCTACTACCCAGTTTGGGGAGTACTCATCATATGGGGTTGTTTCATTCGCTCCATCTTCATTTCAATATCCAAATTATACCACCCCAGCGAGTGTAGTGTACGACCCCACCCAACCTGGGTCATCCTATCAACAACCCCAACCTCACATGCATAATTTTGAACCTCGTCCTACATACAACAATATGCCTTCGAGCCACCCAATACAGGACTTTCACAGGGGAGAGTCATCCGATCAAGGTGGTAGGCAATTGCAATTAACGACAATGGATGAGTTTCTCCCTCAGCCAACTCAGCCGGTCCAACAACAACAACGACGGCATCAACGAGGCGCGCCCGCTCGACATTATGTGGAACTGGTTCGCGACATTCCCACCCCAGGTACAAACATATATGCAATTTCTCTAATTTATATTGCCATTCAATTTATTGTTTTTAACAAGACTTCATTAACTTAACTTGCAGGGAACACAACTAAATTTTTGGACGACACAGGTGCTTTATTTTATTTTACAAATGTATATTAAATATGTTGAATTGTAGTAATTTAAAACCGAAATTTATCGTACAAGTTTTAGCGTTACTATCTTATCTTTAACTCGCAATAATAATTATTGCCCAAGTATGACAAAATAATAATTTTATTACCATCAATCTAAATAATTAAAAAATCATACAAATAATCAATTAACCATCTAATCATTAATTAATTATTAATAACTAATCATTCTAATAACTAACTAATCATTACCTTTTTTACTAATCATTTAAAGCTACATGATCATTACACTAATCATTATCTTTTTAACTAATCATTTAAAGCTAATGATTACCGGAGTAAAAAAATATTAAAAGCTAACACTCCTCACAACACCACTTCAACACCCGTGGTTGCTTCTTTTGCCAGTTTTTTTTTCACAACATTTTGGAATCCATTTTAAAAACCCGTGTCCGGCCGGGTAATGATTCATAAAAATGATTATACTTAAGGTATAAAAGTATAACTGCACCTATAGTAGTGAAATTAACTAGTAATAATTTCCTAATAATTATTATGATAATTAAGTTTTTTTTTTGAATACTACTACTAACTCTATTAGAATGCAGTATCTGTCCATAACTACTTTCTCAACCTATTGAAGCACAAGAGTAAGTATTGCCTTTACTGAGGCTCGAATCCACCACCTCCCGTATAAAGGGAAGGGTTTGATGCCACTGGACTACAAGGTCCTTGGCATGGTAATTAAGTTAAACATTGGTCGTTGGATTTATTTTTATAACTAGCTTTTTCACGAGCATTGCACGAATAGGATAATGCCCAATGTTTATTTTTGAATAAGTACTTCAAAGTATATCAATACAAGATTATATATGAGATGTTCATGCATATGCAATTGAATGTTGAATTCGTTTATTTAAATTGATAATTCAAAGTATATGAATGCAAGATAATATATGAGAGTTGATTATAATTGTCACTAAAATAAATGTTTGCAATTTTGTAAAAATGATATAGTCTAAAAATGATACTATAAATAAATACTACTTTTGGTAATAAAAATTTATGCATTTTAAATCATATTAACAAAGAAATATGATTTACCTTTAACATGAACAACTGTGATGTAATCTAAAAAATATTATGGGGTAGTTTCACGTTTCTTAAAATATTGTAACAAATCAATTCAGTGTAACGCACGGACGAAAATACTAGTATATATAGTAATTTAAAAAGCTAAGCTTTTTTTGTTTTTGAAAATTGAAAATTAAAATTTAAACTTAATATTATTTTTTGAGTTAATTCCATTTTGGTCCTAGATTTATAGGTAGTAATCCACTTTTAGTCACTTTTTATTAAAACATTCACATTTGGTCTTAGTATTATTGTGGCATGACTATTTTTGGCCCTCCTTCAACAAAATCGTTAAAATAACATTAAATACAATGACATTTTGATCTTTTCTTTACAAAGTAAGTTGATCCGCTATATTTTTATTTGGATTTTTTAAAAAAAAATTTCATATTTGAAGACCAAAATGTCCTTTCATTTATGAGAATTTTAACGATTTTGTTGGAGGTGGACAAAAAATGGTCATGCCACGATATTACTAGGACCAAAATGGGATGTTTTGAAACAAATGACTAAAAGTGAAATGATGCTTATAAATCTAGGATAAAAAATGGAATTAACTCTTTTTTCTTTTTTTTTTTCTTTTATGAAAGGATTAAACTTAATATTCTTAATCCCTAATACTAAAATCCTAAATCCTAAATCCTATTTTACACCTAAAATAGTAAAATCCCTAATCCCCTCAGGCCTCATAAGTCGCAAGTGCAGACTCGCAGGTCTTCGCCAAAGGCAACGCCGGACACCGCAGGTTTCCTCGGAAGCCCACGCCGGTCGCCGCAGCTCTCCTTGGAAGCCAACGCCGTCATCTCCCTCGCCGTCTGCTATCCTCCCTTGCCGCAGCGCCTCCCCTGTGATTCTACCATTGCCGTCGACAAAGAAGCCTTCCCTGCCGACGATGAAGCCTTCCTTGCCGACGACAAAGAACAAATTAGGTATTTCATAATTTCATTATTGGATTAGTAATTCATAATTTCATTATGTTGATTAGTTTTAGGTATTTCATAATTATGGAGTTCAGATAGTTTTATTAACTGCATTCACGTATTTTTAACATTCAGAAAGAAACTTATCAATCTTAGGATTTTTATATTCACTACTAACTTGAAAATATTTTGTTGTTTCAGTTCTTAGAATGGTTTTCTCTCACATTATTTTCCAGTTTCTCCACTTTTGGCAAAGGGGTTTTATTGAGTTTACACCAGTACTGCAAACATTTAGCCAGTTTCGGAGTTGCATTTCGAAATTCAATATTGGGATGGGATTAGTTTTTTTTCATAGTATTATATAGTCATAGTCAATTACGGAGTATTAGATTTATTCCCCTCTAATTATTTTCATTAGAAAAAGAAAGAACCAAAATAAGAATTGAGCATGCTTTTATGTTCTCACTTAGCTGAACAAGAGCACATATTCGATCATTGGAACATTTTTCTGTGTTGTCTCCTCTTTTAATTTGATTAGCTCACAACCGCGGAAGCGGATGGTATTTTGACGAAAAAGCTTTCTTAAAGTCACTTTACATTGTTGAGGTACTTGCAGCAAATGACCTTGAATGTGAGGATCTAGGATCAATATGTCCAACAGATACAATGGTTTTGAGCAACTACATAGAGGAAATTATAGTGTCTGCAATATCATACTATTTGTTGAATAACAGGGATCCAGAATATCAAAATGGAAGGCTTATTATCTCATCCAAGAGGTACATACCAATATATCTATTATTTTAGCATTATAGATTCTTTACTCCTCCATACTTTTGTTACCTGTATTTATTGTATATTGGGCATGGGAAAGTTTGTCCCATGCATTAGGCATCTTAAGTTGCTAATTAAGCTTAATGGAAAGTATGGTTTTAGCTCCCAAGTAGAATTGAATAGCCAAATCAATAACAACAAATTAATTTTTGTGCTGTTAACTGCTGTGAAGGATTGAATCTTTGCTCTTAATAATGTTGTTAATTGCTGTTAATTATCAAAAACTAATTAGAGTTGTTTTTTTCTCTAGTTAAGTAGTTTACACTATGGTTCATTTTACCAGCAGCCCAGAATATTGCATTTAAAAGAATTGACTAAAAAAATTGCTGTTGTTTCTAGTCATAACTCAATGAACTGAAATGAAATAATTTTCTCCCAATTGAAATTTTAGGTCAATTTAGGATAGTTATGCCAAGAATCCATTTAAAATAACCTTTGAAGCTTAGAGTATACAACATTTGGAATTGCCTTAATGAGGTGGTGACAAACTGGGTTGATTTCATACATATTCAAAATAGCCATTTTGTATTCAAACCGTTTTTATTTTTAAAGATACTCTTTACTTTTCTACTCATTGTACAAAATTCCTGGCTTTGCCACTATTTATACTTCGAAAGAAAAGTTCAATTATGGAAACATTTTGTGTTTTTATTCAAACCGTTTTGGTTTTTAAATATGGCTTTATTGTTTGAACTTCAACCCCTTGGAGGAAAATCAACACCACCAGTACTGGAATATATATTTTGCTCTATTACTAGTATTGTCTCTTGTTCTTGCATTTGAAAAGTTCATACCATGTAAGCATAAGATGCTGATATGGTCCATTTAACTCAAGTGTATCATTAACCATGTGATAACTAAGAGAGGATGCCAGAGTGTGAATAGTTCTACTCACAATGACACAATCAATTGCTGTGAAAAGAAAATATCTAATTTGCTTTATTTTTTCTCCCCAGCTGAACATTCCGCCACTGATAATGCGGATTGTAAAACGAAGAGCCCAGTTTCTGGAATTTGGTAATAGTGTAGTGGTTTGGTTGCTCAGAGCGGATTTTCTTGCAATGTTGTTAGTCTGAAGTTTAGTTCCATAATGGCCTTGAGAGGCGTGAAAAACCTCCTTTGCGGATCACGGGTTCTGACTGTCAAGCAGAATGGTATGATGAGATTGAGTTTGGTTTGGTACCACTGCTCGGAGGAATCGGAAAGGGGGTCTTTGCCTTCTGAATGGTATGAAAAAGCCTTCTTAAAGCTAACCAAGTTATCTTGCTTTTTGAAGACTGTGGACTTGATTAATGGAAGGCCTGTTAATGTTATTGATGAATCTAGGGTTCATGATGACATTTTGCTAGAAAACTTACATCATTTCAAGTCCCTAGCTAGAGACTTCATTGGGTGTCCTTCAGTTCAAGAAACAATGAAGAAGAACATGATAGTTGCTTTAGGGAGCAATGCAGAATGCAAAGAGCCTCTTTGTTTTAGTAAAGCTAGTGAGAGAGAATCAATCAGGGTGGATTCACTCACAAAGGTGGCTAAGTTCTTGGACATTTCAGCTCAACAGAGGAAGGTAGTCAGGGCAGCAATATGCCCTCAAGTCACTCGACATCAGATATTTACTGGTGCACTTGAAGAGATACTAGATCTATTGAAATCTGAGATCGAGTATTCTGATTCTAGGTGCCCTAGTAACCAAGTTAAAATGGCAAAGCAGATTGTTGTGAGTTGTCTTAAGGTTTTAGATATTGCGACTTCTTACAACCCAGAGTCCACTTCATGGATGCGAGTTGCACCCGTAAAAGATGCAGATTCACCTACTACTTCACATAAATGGGAAGATATTCTGGAGATGTTCATTGATCTTGTTGACTGCTTGAGTGAAGAAACAAAATTAGCTCTAGATGTTAAGAAGGCAGAGGTCATGAAAGAGGGGCTTTATCAGATAAGGGATGTTAGGATAGATAAAAACATTGGATACAGGGAGACTCGCCATCAGGAAAACTTAGTACAAAAGATATTATCTAAGACACTGGGTCACTCATCTCGGTGCTTATTTACACTTCTCACGTATTATCTTTATGGCAACATCCAAGATATTGAAGTAGAAGTTTGTGGGGGGCTTTATGAAATTGGTCAAGGGAATAAGTTTCGCTTGTGCATGGGGAAGATCTTGACATCAGATGAGGAGAAGATATTGTGGAGTGGAGTGAGGCAGCTGGACAAGGCTTTGGGGCTCTTCAAGTTTATTTGGGAAACAGCCGGAATGAAAGGAGATCTTGAATTGCAAGGCCATTTGTGGTGCATTGGCACTGATAGTAGATCACTCACATATAGAGGGAATACTTTCTTGTTGCATGGGATTGATCATTTCCGTTAATGGATTTTACTACAAAAAATGATGAATGATCCATATAGAGGAAATGTACATGGTTTTATGCCCTTGATCATTGCTAAAAGGGTTATTCATGCATTTCTCTCAAATGAAGGAAGTCAACTGACATGAGAGCCAACGTCCTGTCATCCTTCATGTGAACTAAAACCAATCTAGTGAGTAACTTTCTTTTACTCACACACCGATTATTGAGCTTTTTAATCCCTTCATCCAAAATAGGAATAATGTTATATGCATGTTAGAATAGGTGTATGTGTCCTATGATTCAGAATGTTAGTTACTCTAGCTATTAGAGTTTGCGTATTATTCATTGTTAGCCATGATCAAATACATTCATCATTACTATATTCTTTCATGGCATCAATAGCAACTAGCAAGTATAATCTTATTTAGATTAACTGCACTTTGCTTTGCGGGCATGTGGCGATGGCGATATGTTGTTGGCAGGGCATAGCTCTTTAGTTATGTATTAGTTTAGCTTATCAATCCAATATTCTTCTTCTTCTTCAGTTATTGTATTAGTTTAGCCTATCAATCCAATCTTCTTCTTCTTCTTTTTGCATGAGGTTAGCAAGCAACAAAAGTGGGCACTTAGTCATGTTCTGCTTCTGTTTTTATAAAAGTCCACTTTGTTTATTTTGAATTCAATTGTATGTATAATTCATTGCTATTGGTGGTAGACACTTGAACAGTTTCATGATCACACACTCTCTAATCATATGTTTAAGAATTAATATGTTCTACAGGACAAGTTCTTGTCCTAAGATACATTGGTACAATTCTAATTTTGGGTGGCATGCTTCTTTTTTTTAGGGGGGTGGGGATGGGGGGGGGGG
>NC_044921.1:13713777-13719526 GCF_003576645.1 Ipomoea triloba
TCGTGCTTTTTTTTTTTTTTGGGGGGGGGGGGGGGGGGGGGGGGGGGGTGACGAGGGAAACTTGCTGGCTGCAGCCACTGTGTTATGTTCTTAACGTCACGAGCATGAAAACATAAAGACAAAGGAAGAATAATAGTTGGAACAGGAAAAGAAGAAAACACTGGGTGTTATGTTCTTAACGTCACAGGCATGAAAACATAAAGAGAAAGGAAGAAAGAATAATAGTTGGAATAGGAAAAGAAGAAAACATTGGGTTTGCTTGAGATCCAAAATTCTCTTAGACTCTTTTTTGGGATTAAAATTTTGCCTTCCATTATTCTGAATAATACTTCCATTTAATAAGGTAAAATACAACTCATAGAATGGCTAAATAAGCTAAGTAATATGCTGGAATCTTCTAGTTTACTTCTAAATATTTAAACTACCTAAATTAATTCGAAGACTAAGAATAATAACTTAAATAACTATTTAGTAATTTCGAAAATAACTATTTAGTAATTTCGAAATAACTATTTATTAGTTTCTAAATATTTATTTATTAGTTTCTAAATATTTATTTATTAATATCTAAATTATGTAATATAATAAAATAAGACTTTTCAGAGCCTGCATCACTGGGTTTGCTTGAGACCTTTGGAATTAAATTTCTGCTTGTTTTATTCTTAATAATTCTCCAATTTTATAAGGTAAAATACAACTCATAGAATGGCTAAATAAGCTAAGTAATATGTTGAAATCTTCTAGTTTACTTCTAAATGTTTAAATTACCTAAATTAATTCGAAGACTAAGAATAATAACTTAAATAACTATTTAGTAATTTCTAAATAACTATTTATTAGTTTCTAAATAATTATTTAGTAATTTATTAATATTTAAACTATGTAATATAATAAAATAAGGCTTTTCAGCATGTATCATTACTCTCCTCTTGGACTACAAGCTTGATAACCTTGTCAGCATGTAGCCGACATCTCCCACGATCAAATGGCCTCCCCAGAAGATGTGCAAATGGAAAAGCCTCAAGTGACATTCTAGGGATCCTTGGAGGAGTGAACAGTGGTGAGGAAGACCCCAAACTTGGACATCCATTGAAGGCTTTAGTTGGAATAGCAACATTGGATGATGAGGGAGACACCAAAAATGAAAACTGACCGATATCATACGACACAACCCTTAAATGAGATGGGGTTGGAGAGTGGTGAAATAACCCTCCCACGCATAGGACAGTATTTGGAAAGGGCACAACCTCAATTTCAGAAGAGTCAGCAGCCATTTGTGTTGAATCAATATGAGGCTGATCTGTTGAAATGTTGGCTTGCATCGGTGCTATCTCCACATGTGGGTGGTCAACAATGATTGTTGATGAGTCATGAGAAGGAGCATCAACCTGTGTTTGCCGAATTTTGGATAAAATCGGTGGAAGCAAGTCCTTCAGGTAATCCGCAAATTTGCGTAAATCTTTGTCTAATTGTTTCAACAAAGGCGCTATTTTTGAGAGAGCTTCAAACTCCGACTAAGTGATTCCCATGACGCCGACAACGGAACCAAATGTTATGTTCTTAACGTCACAGGCATGAAAACATAAAGAGAAAGGAAGAAAGAATAATAGTTGGAACAGGAAAAGAAGAAAACATTGGGTTTGCTTGAGACCCAAAACTCTCTTAGACCCTTTTTGGGATTAAATTTCTGCTTTTTTTATTCTCAATAATTCTCCAATTTTATAAGGTAAAATACAACTCATAGAATGGCTAAATAAGCTAAGTAATATGTTGAAATCTTCTAGTTTACTTCTAAATATTTAAACTACCTAAATTAATTGGAACACTAAGAATAATAATTTAAATAACTATTTAGTAATTTCTAAATAACTATTTATTAGTTTCTAAATAATTATTTAGTAATTTATTAATATCTAAACTATGTAATATAATAAAATAAGACTTTCCAGCATACATCACACTGCCCGAGGGTGTGCGCGGGGTAAATGTAGCCTGGTGACCTTAACCGGCAAAGGACTACAAGGAGGTAAACCAGCGTAGGTTGTTCATAGCTGACCGGTTCAAACCAAGAGTGTTGGGATTCAAACTCGTGACCTTGTGGTTACAATTTTGTATTCTTAGCCATCTTGACTGGGGTTACCCTAGTGGCATGCTTTTTTCATTGGCTGATTCATGGATCTATCATCATTAGGGGTGTAGTTGAATTTGGGGTTCCCCCTAATGTTATTAGCACTAAATAAACTAGACCATACAGTATTTTATTTGTGATATTTTGAATATGCACTCTGCATCTTCATTTTTGTTCTTCATTCTTTAAAATTGCAGATTCCATAAAAGATACACCAGCTTTGAATGTGGGGCTACAAATACAATTCTCTACATCTTGGCCTTATATAGGCAATTGGACCATAATAAAATGTACATTTTTAATGTATTAAATGTACATTATTTTTGTACTGAATGTACATTATTTTTATACTATAAAAATAATGTACATTCAGTACACGAATAATATAATGTATATTTTTTTGAATATAATGTACATTATTTTTATATTGAATATACATTATTTGATAGTGTGATTTACACAGCTATGAATGATTGGGGCAATGGCTACACCCACCCACCCCAGTCACAATATCAAGCAACTATATTGTTGGTACAGAAATAAATATGATATTAGGGAATGATGTTGTAGCTAACTTGGTTGAAAGGTAATGTTTATAAAACAAGTCTTGACAAATAATTGTAGATTAGAATCAAGAAAATATACATTCTAAATTTGTCAGACATCTTAACAGTTTCTATCTACATTTGTGAGACAGCTTAACAGTTTCTATACTAATGAAGATGATCTACCACCTACCACCATAATTTAAGTTGAATAAATTTTATTGTATCCCAACTAAAGTATTAGGGAAAATGGTTGAATATATCTTTCAACTTTATACAAAAAATCAATTTAGATTTACGAACTTTTAAAAGTTGTAATTAAGCATATTAACATTTTATTTTGTGCATTGGATCTCAAAAATTATTAACCTGAAATAGTTGATCATTAAGGTCTCGAACTCTCGAAGATGTTTTGACTAGCTTTGGAGACAAAAATTGATAACCGACAACCAACGAATGATCGTATGTCACCTCACCGTGAGAAAGCGAACAAGTGGTCGCTTCCTTTACAGAAGAAAGGAAACGACAACAGTCACCTTCATCATCATTCCTTTACAGGGCGTTTGGTTGGGAGGAGGGAATTGAGGGGCAAAAGAATTGTAATTCGGTGGAATTGCAATGGAATGAATAAAGTAAGAATTGAAATTACAGTGTTTGGTATGCAGGAATAGGAGTATAGAGAATAAGCGACAAAATGACTAAAATGCCCTTATGTTGTAGTATTTGTTGTAGTAGTAGTAATAATAATAATAATAATTTTTTCAATAATAATAATAATAATAATAATAATAAGTATAATAATAATAATAATAATTCCTTCAATAATAATAATAATAATAAGTATAATAATAACAATTCTTTAAAACAAGAATAATAATAATAATAATTTTTAAAATTTTTTTTTTTAAAGATAAAGGGTATGGCAGGAGGGGCAAAATTGTCTTTACACCAACACAGTTGCCCCTCCTCTCCACCGAATTGCAATTCATGAGGGGTACCCCATGAATTGCAATTCATCATTTGGAGGGAATTGCAATTTCCTCCAACCAAACAGTGTAGGTTGGGAATTCACTGAATTACAATTCAATGAATTGCAATTCCTCCCAAACTACACCCAACCAAACAGGCCATTAGGGAAGAAAGCAACCACGGTAGTCACCTTCTTTGATGATGAAGGCAACTAGCGACTATTCACCTGTCGTCAGTAGTTGGACCAGTCATTAATTGATTTTTAATCGTTGATGTATGAAAATGACATGTTAATGTGCTTAATTGCAACTTTAATGGGTCTACCTAAGATTTTGTATAAAGTTCATGTGCTTGACCATTTTTTCAAAATATTATTTTTAAGTTTAAATTTATGTGTTGAAAGCGTTTTTCTACTAGTTAATATAACTAGTATTATTCAATCTCAAATTAATTATAATTTGGTCAAAATGAAGATTGGCTAGTTGATATAGAGAATTAATTAATTATATTATTGTTGTAGATTAATGAAGCCGGGAGTAGATGTTTGATGGTAATGCATCATCCTCCACTTTCTGTTAACAGTGTCAATGGGACATTATTCACAAACTAATATAAAAACCTGAATGGGCACTAATTGACACTTCATTCCATGTACTTTCATCACAAAGGGGGAAATTCTATTTGTAGAATATTTTTTATACGAAATTACTTCTATATACGGAGTATTATTTTGTGCAATTTGATTTGTGACAAATGTATTATCTTTGAAAATTGATATTTTCTCCTTATGATTTTCACCTCTAAATTTTTCCTAATGATGTGACTTTTATTCATTGAGTGCTAATGAAATAGTTAACCCACCACTAACTAATAAATAAATTTAATTGCCAATTACATGATGATACCTCGAGATGAAAAAATTGTAGAGAAAATATAAGAGAGGTCGTAGCATTGCTCATTATCTTTTATATTTATGTATTACTGTACTTGTTAATTGGTCAATCTTAATATGAGTTAACCATACAAAATAATATATATGATTTGATAAAAAAAATACAAAAATCGACACAATATATATAGTATTATCCTTATAGATATGATATGAACACAAAATGTTACCAAATACAAAATGCTTATGTAGTATGGTTTTATTAAAAGATAACTATTAAATTATTTTTTAAAAAAAATTATTTGGAGAGGCGACCCCAAGGGAAGCAAAGAAAAATGCCTCCTAATCTTTGATAGCACGTCAAGTTCTGGTTATCCTAAGAATTTTCCCACTAAGATTATTAAAAAGTTAACTATTAGATGTTTGTACAAGATTTGATAGGATTAATTGTCAACTATTTGTTAATGCAAAAACAACATATAAGAAAAATATACTACTTTTTTTTTTCTCAATACCAATTTATATTGGTATGTTTGTTACATCTGTAGTACACACACAAGCATTTTTTTTACAATACGTTTATTATTTGAGCTGAAATATTTTAAACTATCACCAAATAAGTATGCTCGTCAACCTTTATTTTCAATATTACAAAACTAATTTACGAATTTTCTTCTACATATAATTATTTAATTTTTAGGATAAGGGTCAAATAGACTCTTCAAGGCTTCAACTATAAGCCAAAGTACAATTAGCTCCCTAAAATGCAATTAAGTTAATTAACAGGTTCCATCTAAGTCACATGAGTTAAAATGATGCACTACACGGACGCCATTTGGACCTTACAAAAGCAAGCCCTGAACTGGTCCGTACCAACCAAGAAGATTGGCCTCGTTTGTGTAATTTTTTTTAATTTAAAAAATTAACTAAAATAATAAATATATTTTTAATTCAAATAAATTAATCTATACCAATAAAAAACAAAATCCTATTGCAACTTCCCACCAAAACTACCTCCAAGCTATTACTATATAAAATCTAATAATTGTTATGGTAAATAATAGCTCAATAAATGTGACAACTTATATATATATATATATATATATATATATATATATATATATATATATATATATATATATATATATATATATATATATATATATATATATATATATATATATATATATATATATATATATATATATATATATATAT
>NC_044921.1:13721160-13820651 GCF_003576645.1 Ipomoea triloba
TATATATATATATATATATATATATATATATATATATATATATATATATATATATATATATATATATATATATATATATATATATATATATATATATATATATATATTTATTTATTTATTTATTTATTTATACTTAAGGTATAATAGTATAATTGCACAATATTAGTATATTTACCTAATAATTATTATGGTAGTTAATGAAATAATTACACAGATATTAATATAATTGCCTAATAATTATTATGGTAATTAAGCTAATAATTACCATAATAATAGTATAATTACAATTAAACATTGGTCGTTGGTTTTTATTTTATAATTATTATAATAAATTTTTTGATATATATATATCTGTTTGTGTGTGTGTATGTGTGTGTGTCTATATATTTTTTATACTGAACGTATAAAAGTATAATTGCGCAATATTAATATACTTATCTAATAATTACTATGGTAATTAAGAAATTAATTGTACAGATATTAGTATAATTGATTAACAATTATTATGTTAATAAAGCTGATAAATAAATAGATATTAGTTTAATTACTGCTAGAAATCAGCGATTCTCCGACCACTTTTTCGACCAACTGAAAAAGTGGTCGCAAAAAGAGAGTTTTTTCTTTTTATTTTTTGTCAAGCGGTTAAGCCGTCGAAAAGTGGTTAGTAAGTTATTAATGATAAATTCAGTCGCGTCCGAAAAGATTAGTGACCACCTTAGGAAGGTGGTCGAAAATTTTCCGACATTATTATTTTAAAATTTTGTCTTTTGTTTTCGACTACCAAAAGTTGGTCGGGAATTCCTTAATATGTACTCCCCAAGCAGACTTTATCTCCAGTTTTCATACTTTTCTTTTTCTTTTTTTGCCTCTTTCTACATATTTCTCTATTTCTGCAGGAGGTTTTTACTATTTCACTCACAATAGTGTAGAAATCAAGCAAGGTATGTATATATATATAGTTAGAACTTTCATCTATGTCATTTTTTTAGATCTAGTTTGAATCTTTTTGTATTTTTTTGCAGGGTATTATTTTTACTATAGTATTGAAATCAAGCTAAGATATGTGTATATATTTTTAGAATTTCTATTTATGTCATTTTTGTTTGTAGATCAAGCTTTAATTTTTGGTATATATTCTTGTGAGTGTGTGTGTGTATAAAATTTATTTGTTTATTTATATGTGTTTAGAATTATTTGTATATTTATGATTTTTTAACTTTGAATTTTATATGTTGTATATTTATTAGTATGTTGATATATAATTATTAATATTATTTATATTATTTGTAATATATTTATTTATGTTGTGTTTATATTATATATACTTTTGCAGTTGTTTTACATGGCTAATATACCTGAATATCGAAAATGGATGTATAACAGATTGTTACTAGGAATAAAGGGATACACTGATAAGTTTTTAATGAATGTTGAGGAATTTGTAAATTATGCAAGCACACTTCATGTATACATAGTTTCAATGAAAATTAGGTGTCCATGTAGTAAGTGTAAGAATATAGTACACTTGTTTGTAGATGATGTTCATGTTCATTTGTATAAGAAGGGTTTTGAACCGAATTATTGGATTTGGACATGTCATGGTGAGCTTACCCCCTCAATACAACCACATATGACGAGGGCCCTAGTGAAAACAATCAGTATGAACAAATGATTTTTGATGTATCTGGTCCATCATTTTTTCCATTAAATGTCGAAAATGACCAAGACGAAGAACCACATAGTAGTGCATGAAACTTCTATGATTTGTTAAATGCTACGAGACAACCTTTATCAATGAGTGTTGGTAAAGAAACAGAGTTCGCATATACACTGATGATGATATAGATGAGTGATGGAGAAATCCGAATAGTAAGGGGAATTTCACACCACTACCACACACTCAGATTGTGAGGGAACTAAAATATCACAACATTTAAAATTATATTCACAACATTTAAAATTACATTGTACTACTAAAAAAGATCAAAAACTTATATTTCTGTTATCCTTTTCCTGAAATTGCTTCCATATGAGTTGGAATAAAAAATTATGGTTTTTGCTCTAAATGTTTTTGTTTTTTTTTGGTAAATTTACCATGGGTCTTTCTCTCCGTCCATTTAACGGTCTGGGGTTCACCCACGTTTGCTCCGAGAGGCACATGGGGAATCGTCACTTACGGAAATTGAACCCGGGTTCTCCCGAAATTCCTCCCCACAAAGAGAACTCACTTGCCACTTGAGCTACCCCACTGGGTTCTAAATGTTTTTGTTGAATACAAGGTTGGTATAACTCTCTACTTCCCTTAGTTTTCTTCCTACTTAGTCTCAGTATGTGCATTTGTTCACCTACATGCATAAAGAATATGTATTATTCAGTCTGGTAAAGAATACATATGTTATTTGCAAGTGTTTGTTCTTACTTAGAAAAAGATAATGATGTGTTCACCCTCTACGTCTCTACATTTATTAATCTGTCAACAATAATTGATTATGTGAATGCTGTAACTCAAATACAGCAAACTCAACCTGAGCTTAGAGACTCAAATGCATGGTACGAGGCAGCTAGTGGCCTCAAGAAAGGAGGGCACATTTTTAGATTTGGATCAAATACCCACACTACTTCCCTGAAGCTGTGAGGCAAAAGAATTCAAAATCTGGACAATCATCCTCACATGTAGCTTGTGACGATAAAATTGATCAACTAATGGACAAATTAGCATGGCTGGAAGTTGAATTTGCTGCACTTCGTGGTGCAAATCAACAGTGTTCCCAATCTACTGATTGAGCCGATATCCATGAAAGTAGTGGTGTTGGGCTAGATGACCTTGGATTCAATGATGGAACACAATCTCCTACACAAGCCCAATAGATCAAAAAATATTCTAACTTTTTTTTTTTTTTTGGTGATGTTACTTGTGGTGTAGGAAATATTTTTATTTGTTTAGTAGCATTTTTGAATTGGAAGCTAGTTTTTTGAAAGTGGATATTAGAATTGAATCACTGTGTAACTAAATTTGCTATTGAAACTTATACTTTTTGTTGTGTTATGAAATTACTACGTGTTTTAAAATTGTTAAAGCAGTGGATAATTTGTAGGAAAGCAGCAAGAGAAACTGTAAATTTTTTTTTAAAAATGTTTATTTATTCATTCGATCATTTCGACTACCCGTGGTCAAAAATCAAAACCAAGAAAACATTCCTGGTCCGGAATTTCCGACCACTTTTCCGGACTAGGAATGTTTTCTTGGTCTTGATTTCTGACCACTGGTGGTCGGAAAATCCATTATATGTCTAGTTGTTTGGTTGGTTTTTTTTCGACGACTCTATAATGTGGTTGCTATTTTCGACCTCTTTCTCGGGTGGTCGGAATTAGCAACGATGGTTTTTCCGAATATCTAATTTGGTCAGAAAAGTGGTCAGAACATGTGTTTCTGATCGGATTCGGGTCATTTCCAACCACTTTTTGGTGGTCAGAAAATTGCTCATTTCCAACAGTGAATTAAATTTATACAATGGTGTATCGTCCTTAATATTATTGTTAAAATGAACTAAAAAGGTATATATGCCCGTGGCTTAATGGATAAGGCACTTGACTTCTAATCAAGCAATTGTGGGTTTGAGTCCCACTGGGCGTGTATTTCCTTAATACTTTTTCCAAAATAATTACGATATACTACTATGAGAACAAACTAAATTATCATTCACATTCCTCGTGTGATTACTATAGTAATCTCTCTCTATATATATATTTTAATAATTATTATGATAATTAAGTAATTAATTGTACATATATTAGTATTTTTTTTTTGAAAGATATAGAGATTATATTCAGAGCTCCGCAATGGAGTCAGGGGGAACAACAACCCAAAGCATAACATCATCCTGCAAAGAGGAAAGATAGACTCATGTTAAACACATGAGCTAAGACATTATTCGATCTAGGAATATAAAAGACTAAACAATAAACAAAAGAACGCATAACTCTGAGGCATTCCCACGTGGAAATACCAATGTACATATATTAGTATAATTGACTAATAATTATTATTTTAATTAAGCTAATAAATACATGGATATTAGTATAATTACTATTAAACATTGATCATCAGATTTTTTTTAATAATAATTACAATTAGTTCATTCAGATATGGAGGAAGAAGAAAAAAATAAATGCCATATGGTGAAAAGAAATATACTTAAGGTATATATAAAAGTATAATTGCACAGATATTAGTATAATTGCATAATAATTATTATGGTAACTAAGCTAAACATAGGTCGTGGATATATTTTTATAATAATTACAATTAAATTATTTTTTTTTCATATTTATTTTAGTAGTAATATAATTAAATAAATCATATTACAGATCGATTTTTTAAAGATAATTGGAGACAAACGAGTCATATATTATTCAATTAATTGAGTGATACTTTTGCACTAATCTTATAATCAAATAAATGTACACTTTCAAATATTAGAATTGTTTATAATTTATCTTTAATTTTATTATCTAAATATATAATAAATAATTTTATCCGTGCATCGCACGGGTAATTGGGCAATTATTTTGCTTGAATTCAAGCAAGGATAACATAAAAAAAAACATAATCGATCCAACCAATTTCATCAATTGCACTATATAATATTCGTTGTTATAATTTATTTATAAAATTGTATATCGATCTAAATATTCGTAAAATATTATAACAAATCAATTCCGTGCAACGCATGGGTGAAAATACTAGTAAATTAAAAAAAAAACAAACAAAAACAAAAACGCCTTCTGGCAACGTCTTCTTCGTCCTGTTAGACGAAGAAGCCGGCTTCTCCGTCCAACTGGACGCGGAAGCCAGCCTGGCTTCTCTTGAACACATTTATGTTTAGAAGATATGGATTTTGGGCAAGTTGAAAGGAAGTAAATACCCATCATGCCAAAATGCTTTGATAATTAACCAAAGCTAAAAGTACATAAATGAAGAAGATATACTTGCCTAACATAGAAAGATTGGAACAAGATTTACCGTAAAGATAAGGTTAAGATTTATAATTCCTGTGTATACAATAATATTCTTATTAGGGAAAGTATTTCCAAATGGGCAATAATGCGTTTGCCGGAGTTTTAATTCCTGTGTATACATACAACAATAATATTCTTTAGGGAAAGTATTTCCAAATTGGTAATAATGCGTTTGCCTTGTCAAATACCAATATTAATATTAGTAGAATACGAAAAAGATTAACAGGTTGTATTTAATTAAGACTTTTTTAGATTTTTAAATTTTTAAAGTGATAAATTTTAAATGACTTCATAAAATCCTTCCAAATTTTCGTAAAATCTTTTAAATTTTCATAAACTTTGTACAAGTCTGATCTATAAAAGTCTGTATGAGAAACATTTATAAACATTTAAAAACGTTTTCATGCTAAAAGTCTAAATTGAGTACACTCTTACAAACATTTTATAATTTCTATTAATACATTATTTATAATTTTCTTACAAATTTTTTTATACTCCCTCTGTTTCATTTTATGTGTCTGGTTCAGTTAATGAGACTTGACTGAAGTTATTTTTAATTTAAAATTTTTATAATATTTTTTTTTTGGTAAATTTAACGGTCCGGGGTCCACCCACGTTCGCTCCGGGAGGCACAGGAGCTGGCCCAGGGGGAATCGTCACTTGTGGGAATTGAACCTGGGTTCTCTCGAAATTCCTCCCCACAAAGATAGCTCACTTGCCACTTGAGTTACCCCACTGGGTTAAAATTTTTATAATATTAAGTTTATTATTAGTATATAAAATTTATATATTTAGAAACTACATTAAAAAGTACTATTAAATACAAAAAAAAAATCAAATTTAAAAATAAACAAATTATTAAAGAAAAGAAGAAAAGAAGAAATTTGAGTGTGTTTGGTTCGCACATGGGAATCGGAATTGGAATGGGTATCAAATACTTGGTAATGGTAATGAGTTTTGGTGAAAGTATTTTGCATGTTTGGTAGTAGGGTGGAATGAGAATGATTATTAATAGTTGGGGAAGAGGAGAAGGAAGGGAAATGAAACCCTTAGGGAATAGGTTTTGCAATTAATGATGTAATCAAAATCCATAGTAGTGTTCTAAAAATCTGTCAACCAAACAATAACAATGACTTTGATACACATTCTTGATAGCTAAACTTGTAGACCAAACACACCCAAATAGTTAGTTTGATCAATGATTAGTAAACATGACATGTAAAATGAGATAGATGGCGTAATATACAATTTATTTTTATAAATCATAAATAAATTAATGCATTGTAAAAAAATTGCCACAAAAATATAGTGTATTATGCATAAAGACAATATCAATCAATTTTCACTAAATGATTAATGATATATCCAATAGAAGTATTTCTTGAACTAATGAACAACTAGTGTGATCTTGTATCCTTTAAAAGTGTTTTCTCTCTGACAATATGACATAATTTTTAAAGCACATTTGGGCACATTTTGTATACCTGTCAAAAGTTATTAGAATTGAATCTTTAGTCAATACATTTTGTATTCAATTGTATCCGCATAAAGTAATTGGTCATTGAGTTAGTGGTTGTTCAATTCGTTGACTATTATTATCAATATAATAAATTTCTTCGTACTTGTATAATCATATCAATTGTTGCCAATAAATGTTCAACGATTTTGTTAAAATCTACTTCTTCAAATTCTTCATCTACTTGTTTGTATGGCAATAATACTACCAAATACAAATGCTAAATCTTCATAATCTGCAACAACTAGTATTTGTCTGTAGGTTTTTATGGGTATGATGGAACTATAAAAGAAAAAGAAAGTAGTTAGTGAATTATTTGAAATATAAAAGTTAAGCAACATCTATGTTAAAGGATATGGGAAGCGCACCTTGAAATGGTGTTATTCCCACACTTCATTGCTAGCTATAAACCTCTTTGTGATTGCATCTCAACTAAATCTAAAATTATGACATATGCTCAAAAAATGAGTAAATTTCAGCGAAGGTCCCTTGTATTTTGTTGTTGTAGTTTTAGTGGTGGTGGAAGGTATGTGATAAAACGAGGAAGCTAAGAAGTTCCTCGAGTGTCGTGTTCTCAAGAATGGCAAATTGAAATCGAATTAAGTGTTGGCATTGAGGATGTTAAGAGGCAAGAGTTACAAGAATCAACAACAAGTAAAAGTGGCATGGAGTAAGAGTTCATCAAAGGCAAAATAAAGGAAAATAAGCAAAGGAAAACGAGGAGATGGATATCCTATCTAGCTCTCGTGTTTGACATTTCTACGGGGTTCTAAGCAATGTGACTCGGGCTCAATCAAGAGAGCCCACGGCACCATCACCGAGTGGCGTCAACTCGGACTCCCAAGTCCTCATTCGGTTGGGACATTTCATCAAACACTTGGTCTACCACTCCTCCCGGGCCTCATCTTCCCGGATCAAGGGCGGAGATGTGGTCGGTTAGGACTCGTATAGGTCCGATATCTCGCAACCTACACTTCCCCTAACTTTGCTACCTAATGTGGCCACAATTAGGCACAAATCAAGTCAATCATCAACCACACAAGACAATAGAACCCTAATCAACATCACTTAGAATCAATTGGAAGAATTTGAATCAAATCAAACATAAGAACAAGATTGGAACATCCAATCTCCAATTCAAAACTAACTAAGCATTACAATCATCAAAACAAGACAAATCACACATCAATAGATCCAAACTCAAATTGCTATTGAAATTAAAGGAAAAGTAAAGACAAATAAGAGTTTTACCAAGCTAGGAGAAGAATTATCACACTTGATCTTCAATTCCAAAAGCAACTTCAAGTTCTACACTACTTTCCTATCTAAACCTAGACTAAGAATGGAGAAAATGGAGAAAAATAGCTAATCTAAATGTTTAGAAATGATATGGGAAAAGATGGATGGTTCCCTCAACCAAAAACCTCTTTAAATAGTTTTTTTTTTCGCGCCCAAGGTCGATCCACGCTGGCTCCACGCTACTGGAATTGTTCCACGCCATATCCACACGTGGAGGCTGCGTGGACCTAGAACCAGCCTTTGTTGTCTTCTTCAATGTTGTAGCCCTTGAAGTTTTGGTTCCATAGCCACTTGAATCACCTCATTTGGACACTCCTAGCTCCGGTTATGGCTGTTTTATCGAACTGTCGCCGGAATGCCCTACAAAATTACAGCTTGTGCTATTTTTGGCAAACACAACCTCAATTAGTCCTTAAACCTACATGTGATGAAATTAAGCTATTCTAGCAAGTTGTAGGCCTAAAGAACTTCATTTATAGCATAATATACATCCTAATTACCCGCACATATCATAGCTATTTTTGGCACTTATCATATTTGGTGACAATTTCAAATTTAGTCTCATATTATCGCTTTTGTCATTTAACACCCTAGACTATCATATTTTGGACACACTTTTGGTCTTTTCGATGACTTTTTCAGGTGAAATCCTATTTCAGATCAGGACATTTTCGTTTCTTCTTTATTTATTTTTTTTTTCCAGTTTTTTTACTCCAGCTTTTTTTTTTTTTTTCAATCTTCGTTTCTTCATCCATGGATTGCACCATCTCCTTCACTCGGCTCTTGTCTTCATCTCCTTTAACCCGGACCCAAATCGTCATTCGTCAATGGTGATACCGACTACATGAGGTCCTTCGGGTGAAGGGGGAATATTTTGCAACGCAATTGGAAAATGTAGTGCATGCACTAGTGAGGTCGGATGCATCGCCGATGGACTCACGTGTGGAAAGATTCCTGGCATGCTTGTTCCTACTACATTGCAACCTGGTAGTGCATTACCTACTGTGATTGTCTTCTAGTAAAAAAAGGCCTTACAAGCTCGGGACACCCAATCTGAACTACGGGGTCAGGACCGAGCCTAGGATGCACTACACAATTAATACCACAGATGATGAGACTGCTTTTCGGTTCGGGACATGTCTTATTCCTGAACCGAGTTAGTTAAGGTCGGGGATTGTTCGTCACGTCCCAAGGAGTATATACTAAGCATTTATACATCTAGTTGTCCAAGGTATATTCCTTATCAATTATTATTACTGTTATTATGACTACTATTATTATTATTATAATAATAATAATAATAATAATAATATTATTATTATTATTATTATTATTATTATTATTATTATTATATTGGAGTATATTAGTCTTTATACATATTATTCCTTACAATTCCAAACAATGAAATCAATATTCTCAGTAAATTTTTGCTACCAACCAATGTAATTAATCTTTTT
Source organism: Ipomoea triloba (assembly GCF_003576645.1). Lineage (NCBI taxonomy): Eukaryota > Viridiplantae > Streptophyta > Magnoliopsida > Solanales > Convolvulaceae > Ipomoea > Ipomoea triloba. The sequence continues at coordinate 13,730,452 of NC_044921.1, forward strand.
GATAATTTCTTTTCCATGAAGTTTCAATTCTATTTCTCCTTAAATATTTTTCGTGAACAAAATGTGTCAGGGTAGTAATACACCTACACAACCTGCTCAAGGTAGAACAAAATGTGTCATGGTAGAATTTCGGGAGAACCTGGATTCAATTCCCACAAGTAACAATTCCCCATAGGCCAGCTCCCATGCCTCCCGGAGCGAGCGGGGATTAATCGGGTGGACCCGAACTGTTAAATGGACGGAGAAAGATCCGGAACACCTCGTGAATTTACAAAAAAAAAAAAAAAAAAAAAAAAAAAAAAAAAACAACTTGCTCAAGGCTTGACTAAAAAGTTTCAATAATACTTCACTAGAAATTCGAAGTTACGTATTTCTCAAGTACATAATCAATTTCACGCAAACTTGGTTGAAGTGTTAAACATATTAGGAGACTATGTATTTGAGTTAGATTATGACTCCCTATTCTAGGCTTCCTGTGATTCTCCTATTTCTAGTCTCCCTGAGATTCTCTCATTATGTATATCCCTGTAATCTGTATCTTTCAACAATCTTATTCAATACGATACATTAAGTTCTCATCTGGTATCAGTTAGCTAGGGTTACGTTCCTACTAATTATTCTTGTCATCTGTTCGTACCACGTTCCTAATAATTATTCTTGTCATCTGTCCGTACCACCATCTCGCCGCTGTCCGTGCCGTCTGCAATTGAACAAGGCAGTCATGCAACAAGGCAATAGCAATTGGGATTGTGGCAGTCCGCGTCGAGGTCAGCAGCGTGATAGGCATGGCTTTAATGTTAAGTGTCAACTTTGTCCTGGCTTCGGTCACGTGGCACCCAATTGTTTTCTACGCTTTAGAAAATCGTGTTTCGTTTGTTATAGTTTTAGTCATGTGTCGGTCGATTGTTCTCTATGCTTTGATGTTCAATGCCAACTTTGTAATGGTTTTGGCCACACGACACTCAATTATGTTCTACGCTTTGAAAAACGGTGTCTCATTTGTTCTAGTTTCGATCACGTGACAACCGATTGTGTTTGGCGTCGTTCAAGGACTTCGGATCCTCAAGCTAATTTGGTGTTTCAGAACCGTTTGGGTGCCTCATCAAATTCTCATACTTGGTTACCGGACACCAGATCTACACATCATGCAACTCCGGACATAGCTGCCCTTTCTACCTCGAAGAAGTACACTGGTAATGACACTTTATGTGTCGGTGATGGTATGGGCTTGTCTATTAGTCGTGTTGGTCATGCTACTTTTAATACCCCATCTAGGTCTCTTAAGTTATCTAATATTCTCCATATTCCTGGTTTGTCAACATCTTTACTGTCTGTTCAAAAGTTTGCATCAGATAATAAAGTGTTTTTTGTGAGTTTCACCCCTCTTTTTGTTGTAAAGGATATCACCACCAAGGAAATTCTTTTGCAGGGCAGTAGCTCTAGGGGGCTCTATACTCTTCCTACTCCAGTTTCCTCTCCTTCTGCCTTTCTGTCAGCTCGTGCTTCTGCGTCAGTTTGGCATAATCGACTAGGTCATCCTAATCATCATGTCCTTAGTCGCGTTCTTCAGTCATGTTCGGTTAGTGGCTCTAGGAATAACATTCATCATAATAGTTCTAGTTTGTGTAATGCATGTCAATTGGGAAAATCTGCGCGTTTTCCTTTACCACGTGTTGAGTCGTCTAGTTTGAATATTCTTGATTTAGTATACACTAATATTTGGGGTCCAGCTCCTTTATTATCTACAAATGGCTATCGTTATTTTGTCATTTTTGTTGATGATTACTCTCGCTACACTAAGTTCTTTCCGATGAAACTGAAATCTGATCTCTATGCTATTTTTGATAGGTTTCGTACCCTTGTTGAGAGATCCTTTAATAGAAAAATAAAATCCAATCAGTATGATTTGGGAGCTGAATACAAAAAGTCGCATCAATCTTTCGTTCAATTAGGGATTCATCATAGACAATCGTGTGCGTATACTCATGAACAGAATGGTCGTGTTGAGAGGAAACACAAACATATAGTTGAAACTGGTCTAGCACTCATGGCTCATACCTCCTTTCCATCTAAGTTTTGTGATTATGTGTTTGAGAAATAAAATGCCATCCTCTGTGTTAAATAACTCCAATCCTCATCTTATGTTGCATAAATCCCCTCCTTCCTATTCCTTTCTTCGTGTCTTTGGTTGTCTATGTTATCCTCACTTAAGGCCTTATAATCGTCACAAAATGGATTATAGGTCCTCTCCTTGTGTCTTTCTAGGTTACCCAAAGTCTTTTAGGGGGTATAGGTGCATGGACTTACAAACTAATAAGATATATGTGTGTAGACATGTCCGATTTGATGAGATGGTTTTCCCCTTTGCTGCTAAGACTGTTTTGCAGGCTCCTTCATACACTATGCCACGTCCTTGGGCCGAATCAGTGTTGAATCCATGTCCCCATTCCACAGATCCTGCTCAGGTGGCTCCTACACTCCCTACGGTGACAGAAAAATGGCCCCGTGGCCGTCCGAGTGGTCGATCTACATGCCCAAATGAGCGAACTCATGCCATGGACACTAGAAGCAAATCTCGTGCTCCTCCTGTAGGCTTGACTGTACAGGTTTGTCCTACTGATCCCACATGTTACTCACAGGCAGTCAAGCATCTTGAATGGCGGGAAGCAATGGATCAAGAGTTTAATGCTCTCTTACATAATCAAACGTGGTGTCTTGTTCCCTCCAAGCCTGATATGAATGTTATTGGTTGCAAATGGGTTTTTCGCACCAAGAGGAAAGCAGATGGTTCCATTGAGAGACACAAGGTCAGGTTAGTGGTTAAAGGTTTTAATCAAGTTCCAGGTCAAGACTTCTTTGATACCTTCAGCCCTGTGGTAAAACCTACTATTGTCAGATTACTTCTCTCATTAGCTATATCCTCTAGTTGGGTGATTAGACAGCATGATGTTCATAATGCGTTTCTGAATGGTAATTTGTTTGAAATTGTCTACACGAAGCAACCTCCTGGTTACAGCTCAGTATCCAAATCATGTTTGTTTGCTTAAACGATCTCTATATGGTTTAAAGAAGACCCCTAGAGCATGGTTTAATCGTTTGCACTCACTTTTGCTCTCTATTGGCTTTCAAGCATAAAAAACGGATGTGTCTCTGTTCTATTTTTCTCAAGATTCTGCTTATGTGTACCTCTTAGTTTATGTGGATGATATATTTGTGATGGGGAGTGATCCAGATCTTGTAACTCATTTATTATCAAAGTTGTTTGCTGCTTTTAAGATTAGGGATCTTGGTGAACCTGGTTTCTTTCTTGGTATTGAGATAGTTAAATGTCATGGTGGGATACTACTTTCGCAAAAGAGATATATGACTGATATTTTAAAACGTGCTGGAATAGCATAATGCAAAGCATTATCTACTCCTATTTCTGTTTCAAAATCTATTCCTTTTAGGGTGTGTTTGGTAACCCGTAAAATGACTTCTGGAAAATATTTTCCGTTGACCAAGGAAAATCAGTTCATTTTTCCGGAAAATGACTTACGAAATTTTTTTCTGTAAGTCATTTTACGGAATCGCCAGAATAGTTGTTTCGCATGTTTTCGACCAAAACCAAGTCATATTACCCATGACCATGGACCAAGGAGGTGGGGAAACCGCCGAAAACCTTTGCTACATTTTTTTAAAAAAATTTTATATTTTATATTTTTTTATAAATTCTATTTTTTTTATTAAATACCATTATTTTAATAACTATTATAAGTTTTTATATTTTAAATAAAACAATTACAATGTTTAATTATACAATTCTATCCATTTTCCAGAAAATGAACCAAACACACAAAGACAGTTTTCCATGATACATCCAAACACTAGAAATGAAACTGTTTTCCGGAAAATGACTCATTTTCCAGAAAACATTTTCCAGAAGTCATTTTCCTACTTTCCAAACGGACGCTTAGTGCAGACTTATATGAAGATCCTACCCAATATAGGAGTTTGGTAAGAGCACTACAATATCTAACTGTCACGCGCCCGGACCTATCCTTTGCAGTCAACCAATTGTGTCAACATAAGCATGCTCCTACAGTTTCACATTGGAAACAAATGAAACGAGTCTTGAGGTATGTTAACGGAACTATCACTTATGGTCTACGAATAAGAAAGTCAGTATCTAGAGATTTGCATGCTTTCTCTGATTCTGATTGGGCTAGCTGTCCTGAAGACCCAAAGTCAACTAGTGGTTATGCTGTGTTTCTTGGGTCTAATCTTGTGTCTTGGGTCTGTAAGAAACAAAGAACTGTTGCTTGATCTTCTACTGAGGCTGAGTACAAAGTACTAGCAGATGTTTGTGCTGAAGTAATTTGAATTTTGTCTTTACTACGTGAGATTAATGTCACCAATATTGCCGTTCCCAATTTATGCTGTGACAATCTTGGTGCTACATACATGTCTGCAAATCCGATTTTTCATGCATGTACCAAACATGTTGAGATTGATTATCACTTTGTTAGAGATAGAGTTGCTTCAAGAGATATTCTAGTCAACTTTATTTCAACCAAAGATTAACTTGCTGATATCTTTACTAAAGCTCTACCTGGTCCTAGATTTTCTTTTTTTAGAGACAAGCTACATGTTACTAACTTACCCTGTGCTTAAGGGGGAGTATTAGGACACTATGTATTTGAGTTAGATTATGACTCCTTATTCTAGGCTTCTTGTGATTCTCCTATTTCTAGTCTCCTTGAGATTCTCTCATTATATATATATATATATCCCTGTAATATGTATCTTTCGACAATCTTATTTAATATGATACATTCAGTTCTCATCAAACACATATGGACTATTAATAATAATTAATTTTTTAATGCATTAATTATAGCTCAATTTCTTTTTCAATGGAAGAAAATGAGAGAATGGATGAAAATGTTCTTATAGTAACCACAATTTATTATAAAAGTTAAGGAAAATGATCAAATAAGTCCCTAAGATTTACTCGAAAAGTTATTTATACCTTTAACCTTTCAAAAGTTACAATTAAACTTGTAAACATGTTATTTTGGAACATTAAAGCCCAAAACCCAGCAAACTCCGACGACCCTTCGATAACTCTGTTCACCCTCCGACGAATTTTTGGCGAGATTCCGGGACAATCACGAGTGACCGATGACCGTTTAGAGAAGGCAGACCAACTGGTAAATGAAACCACTTGATCGCCTTCTCCAGATGCGATTGGCGACCGTTTGACAATCACCGATGTTTGTCTCAGGAATCTAGGAGAAAATTGGTCGGAGGGTTGCACGGATCATAGTTACCTACAATTAAATGTCACCAACTGGTTGTTGGGCTTCAATACTCCAAAATAACATGTGTTATGGGTTTGATTGCATATTTTACAAGTTTAATGGTCTAATTGACTTTTTGAATAAAGTTTAGGGGTTTATTTGATCATTTTTTCTTAAAAATTATATAGAACTATAAAATATGTTCATACTACATTAAAAAACATATTTCAAAAATAAGAAAGGAACACCTTCTCATTCTCACTAGTATATAACATTTATACATCAACGATGCTTCAAATACTTTTCCAATCCAAAATATCAGCAAGGGAGCTGCTAGTTTGAAACCATGTTAAGAGACAGGAGACCGCTTCAACCGGTTCCTAACAGCAAAGTTAAATAAAAACATATTCGGAATATTAAAATACTCGAAGAAAAATGATAAAATGACAGATATTGGTCACATTGCATTCACTACAGAGTTTAAGTCTATGGAAGAGTGCAATCAGATGCTCAAAGTCAATTCACAGTAACCCACGCCACAACAACAATACCCACCAGCTTCGATTCTACATTCCTGAATTTCTTCTGATTTTCTAAGATCTATCTTTGATTTATTAAACCCCCCAAAAATTTTTTGTTTCCACGAATGCTCGTCCACATTGTAGTAATTTATCGGAAATAGTTGCAATAATATTGTAGAAATCCTCTGTTTCTTGAAGAAGAAATGGAGGCAAGTGCTGGGTTGGTTGCTGGATCGCACAAGCGGAATGAGCTGGTTCGGATCCGCCATGATTCTGATAGTGCGGTAAGGCTTTGTGGAAATACTCATTTGGACTACTTGCATTCTTGAAATTCATTTTACATTTTTGGTTTATATTTTTTGGTGCTTAGATCTGAATGTCTAGAGTAGGACTGAGTCTTGAGCTAAAGTTATGATTTTTTTTCTTCCTAAAGTTTGAAGGAAAAAGGTGTTATTATGCTTCTTGGATGTTAATTTGTGTCTTGAGAGTGTTCTTGAGGTAATGTTTACTGGATTTAAGGGTTTTTTTTTTTTTTTTTAATTATTATTATTATTTTTTATTTTGGGGTGGGGGTGGGGGTGGGTTAAACACTGACCCCTCATAGTGTTTTCCTGAACTGCACATTTTGGTAATGCTAGATAGGTTTGGCAGTCTGATCTTTATTTTTTAAGTTTATGCACTGAATTAATTGGAGCTGATATTACAGTTGTTGATTGAGAAGATTGAATTATGCTTTCGAAAAGCCACTCATTATCTGCCATTTTGTGATATATGCAAAATCCTTCTCTTATTTAAGATCTTTGATATAGTAATTTTTGTCTTCCCATGTACATAGCTTCCAAAGACCATTGGTTTCTTTTCAGAGAGCAGCGTGAGGGCGGGTTTCCTAGTGTTATGCTGATTAGATATTTTAGTAGCTTAGAGCATGTATTGATGTCTTTTTAAAATGACTGATCGGTATACTTTCGTGGCTTGTGTCAAATACAGCCGAAGCCCCTGAAGAATCTGGATAGTCAGATATGTCAGATTTGTGGTGATACTGTTGGGGTGACGGCTAATGGTGATATATTTGTTGCGTGTAATGAGTGTGCCTTTCCTGTATGTCGGCCTTGTTATGAGTATGAGCGCAAAGATGGGAACCAAGCATGCCCCCAGTGCAAGACCAGATACAAGAGGCTTAAAGGTTAGTCTACTTGAATAAAATGTTATATATATATATAGGGTTGAGTTCTGGTGCGAACAAGCCTTCTCGTGAGAACGTGCGGATGCACTGTCAAGCCAGTATCAATGCAGCGTAAAGCATTTCCAAATGCACCAGAGTTGACAATTAGGTAGTGCCTGATGCATTTGGAAATGCTTGATTGCATCCTCCCCTTTTCATTGATTTTCAACCTTTGATATGCACCGCCAAGCATTCCTAAAATGCACTTTCAAGCATTTCCAAATGCACCAGAGTTGACAATCAATGAGAATCAGGTAATTTCGAAATGCTTTAGGGGCATTGATACTGGCTTGATAGTGTATCCACACGTCCCCACGGGGCAAGCTGTCCGCATCTGATCCCACTCCTATATACACACACATGCACATATCTCATTATGATATTATCATCATAATCATCTGAACATTGCTTTGCACTGTTAGGGAGCCCACGAGTTGACGGTGATGATGATGAGGAGGATGTTGACGACCTTGACAATGAGTTCAATTATGGTGAAGGAAATGGCAAGGCCAGACGCAAGTGGCAGGGAGAAGATGTTGATCTCTCTTCGTCCTCTAGACATGAATCTCACCAACCAATTCCTCTTCTGACAAATGGGCAGCCAGTAAGTGACGATGAACCCTGTGTCATCAGCTTTTCATTCATGTTTTCTATCCTTGCAACTTTGGCTTTTGATTGCTAAATAGTAGTTAAACAGAATTAACAGATGAAACTTTTCTGTTGTTAGAGCAGCAGCTTTGAACAATGCTTTCTTAATTTTTAACATGGGCTAGTTGGGTCCTTAATTATATCTGTGAAGTAGAATAAAGAAATAAATAAAATGCATTCAGATGTAAATTCTCTAAAAACTTTACTTTTTTGAGAACATATCTTTCTTCCCTGCTCATGCATACTTGTATCTTTCAAAAGTCATTTTTGTGACCTGATCTGTGAACCTTTGTCATCAGTATGGAAACAAAGAAAATACAACTGTTTCTTTTATATGCTTGTTCAGTCATGTCATATTCATTATTTTTGTAGCCAGGTCCTTTATAAGTGTTCTTTAATTTGATTTTATTTTAACTGGATAGCATGAAAAGACAGAATTGACTCTTCTTCTGTATGGATTATCTTTGTTTTGTGTTACAAAATCTGTTCAAATATATTTGGTACTTTCTTGTTTTAATAGAACTCCTTTGTCATCTTTGTTTTCCTCTTTCTGCTTATCATATGACCATATGATTGTTTTTAGATCTCTGGTGAAATCCCTCTAAGTGCAACACCAGATACTCAATCTGTAAGAAGTATGTCAGGACCTCTGGGCCCTGGAGACAAGCATGGCCACTCCCTACCATACCTTGACCCAAGGCAACCCGGTATACAGTTTACTTTAACCCCTCTACTGTAAATCTGTGAATCTTTCTATCCTTTTCCTTGCAAAATTCTGAAGAAGATATACTCTGCAGTTCCTGTGAGAATTGTGGACCCTTCAAAGGACTTGAATTCTTACGGGCTTGGTAGTGTTGACTGGAAAGAGAGAGTAGAAGGTTGGAAACTTAAACAGGATAAAAATATGACTCAAATAACCAACAGATACACGGAAGGGAAAGGAGACATTGAGGGGACAGGATCAAATGGAGAAGAGCTACAAATGTGAGTTTCTAAATTGTCCTTCAATATAAATTGGTTTCTAAAATGTCCTTCAATATAAATTGGGAGACAGAAGGCATAAAATTCCATGAAACACAAACACATAAAGAATGTAAGTTGACTGTAAAGCTTTTTGGCAGCAACAAGGACATCTTTTCAGTGTTATTATGATACTTAAATAATCAAGTAAAAATGTAGTTTGATGTTGAATTTCACATTTGCTTCAACTCGTTACAGGGCTGATGATGCTCGCCAACCTTTAAGTCGTGTGATTCCTATCCCTTCTTCTCACGTTACCCCTTATCGGGTTGTAATTATACTTCGGTTGATCATCTTGGGCTTTTTCTTGCAATACCGGCTGACTCACCCTGTGAATGATGCCTATCCTTTGTGGTTGGTATCGGTTATCTGTGAGGTTTGGTTTGCCTTATCTTGGCTTTTGGATCAGTTCCCAAAATGGTCACCCATCAATCGTGAGACCTATCTGGACAGGCTTGCATTAAGGTAGTCTGAAAAACATCTTGCAAGAAACTTTTTCGAATCAGGGTATCTTCCACTCCCATTTGCTTGTTGGTGATAGATTTGGTGTCTTAATGATCTTTTTATCACTCTGTCAGATATGATAGGGAGGGGGAGCCTTCTCAGTTAGCACCAGTGGATGTGTTTGTCAGTACTGTGGATCCTATGAAAGAGCCTCCTCTTGTCACAGCAAACACAGTGCTATCGATCCTTGCCGTGGATTACCCTGTAGACAAGGTCTCATGCTATGTTTCTGATGATGGTTCAGCAATGTTGACATTTGAAGCCCTCTCGGAAACTGCAGAGTTTGCCAGGAAATGGGTGCCATTCTGCAAGAAGTTTAATATTGAGCCTCGGGCTCCTGAATTCTATTTCTCTCAGAAGATTGATTATTTGAAGGACAAGATTCAACCTTCATTTGTGAAAGAGCGTAGGGCAATGAAGGTAAAATAACAAGCCTAGTATTAGTCTCATGTAAGCAGTAACAATAGTGTGCTTAATATCTCCCTGCATTTTTGTCCAAATTACAAGCACAATTGAACACAACTTGATTGCTATAGTGATTAAGTTTTGATGCAGCGCATTTTTTTGATGTGTAAGTACATATTTAAATTTAAGTAGTGATGGTTTGGAAATTTTTATGAAATTCAAACCTGGCAAAGCACAATAGAGATTTATCTATGAGACAGTTCAGCACAAATTTCTTTCAGTTATTATATTCTGAAAGGTTTATTTTTTAGAGGGAATATGATGAATTCAAGATACGTATCAATGCACTTGTTGCCAAAGCACAAAAAATGCCTGAAGAGGGTTGGACAATGCAAGATGGTACCCCTTGGCCTGGAAACAACTCTAGGGATCATCCAGGAATGATCCAGGTATTTATTAGTATTTCTTTAGTTTTATTTTTTATTTTTATTATTTTATTTTATTTTTTTAAATCCCTTCTCTTTTGTGTGTGTGTGTGTGTGCTTTTTTAATTAAAATTTGAAGGGTGCACATAATTGAAGTGTCTTATTTTTACGTATCCTTTTTGGATTAACAGGTCTTCTTGGGTCATAGTGGTGGGCTTGATACAGATGGAAATGAACTTCCTCGCCTGGTTTATGTTTCTCGTGAAAAGAGGCCAGGATTCCAACACCACAAAAAGGCCGGAGCTATGAATGCTTTGGTAGGCAATGGATACTTCATATTGATATTGGATCTAGTATTTATTGTTGCAAAACTCAGCCTAGGTGGCTGCATAGGCGCCCCTAGGTCGAGGGGATTTCAGGCCTAGGCGTCTTTTAATCGGCCGGCCAAGTAGCCAGCCGACTAGGCGCCCTTGGCCCCCAACTTGGCCGATTCGGTGCCTAACTCAAGCTGAGTTTTTTTCCATTTGACAAAGAAGAGCAGAGTTAGGATTTTTTTTTTTTTGATAGTCTTGAAGTAAATGAAAGGCAAAAACAATTTATTATTATTATTATTTATGTGCCTAGGCTCTACTTTTTATGCTTTAATATTTATGCCTGAAGTAAATGAAAGGTCTTCTATGCTTTGGTATTGAAATTTTGAAGTAAATGAAAAGTCTTTTATGCTTTGGCATTAAAGCCTAAAATAAATGAAAGGCCTTTTATGCTTTGATATTAAAGCCTAAAATAAATAAAGGTAAATTTTTATTTTTTTTATATACCTAGGCACCCGCCTAGGCGGTGACTAAGCACCCATCCACCGCCCCCTTTTACAACCTTACTATTTTATTTGTTAGACATGGATAATGGTATGAATTATTTTATTTTCCAAAATAGGTTTTGGTGTAAAAGACGCAATATAACGACTTATCACTACATTTTTTAAATATGCAATGAGGTTTTCTGATTTTCTGCAGATTCGCGTTTCTGCTGTCCTCACCAATGGAGCCTATCTTTTGAATGTCGATTGTGATCACTACTTTAACAACAGCAAAGCACTTAAAGAAGCCATGTGTTTCATGATGGATCCTGCTTATGGAAAGAAGACATGCTATGTTCAATTCCCTCAGAGGTTTGATGGCATTGACTTGCATGATAGATATGCCAACCGCAACATTGTGTTCTTCGATGTAGGTCTCTCTTAAGATTTGTATCTTTTAAGGTAATTGGTAATTTTTCTGTTGGGCTATCAAGAGTGCTCATTGCTTATGTGTACCCGTTTCTCAGATCAACTTGAAGGGGCTGGATGGGCTTCAGGGTCCTGTCTATGTGGGAACTGGGTGTTGTTTTAACAGGCAAGCCTTATACGGTTACGATCCTGTCTTAACTGAAGCTGATTTGGAGCCGAACATTATTGTGAAGAGCTGTTGTGGCTCAAGAAAGAAGGGAGGGAGTGGTAACAAGAAATATATTGATAAAAAGAGGGCGGCTAAAAGAACTGAATCTACCATTCCTATTTTTAATGTGGAGGACATTGAAGACGGCGTGGAAGGTATGCCTTCATAATAATGCATTTCACTTCCCCATTAAAAACAACAAAAAAACTACAATTGAATCCCTAAAAAAACTACAAATTCGTCTCCGCCGGAGACCATCTTGGTCTCTGGCTGGAGACGAAGCAGGTTTATACATATATATATAATTATTTTAAAAAAATTATTTTAAAAAATATTTTAAATTTGGGGTGACCTGTTAGAAATCTGAAAAAACTGCAAATTCCACTAAAATAGGTTAGTTTAGGGATTCAATTGTAGTTTTTTTTAAAATTCAGTGGCCTAATTGCATTATCACGTAGTTTGATGGCCTATTTGACACTTATTTATAATAATAATGAAGAAGAGCAGCTAACAATTGAGCTTATTTCTGGTGTGACATCTCTTATGCTCTCTCTCAGTCACCTGGAAACATTTTAAAGATGAATTTCTACTATTATCATAAATTTTAACAGCTTGTAAAACATTTGCTGTAGATGATACTGGCAATAAGAACAAAGGGTTGTGTTAGTTTGCTTTTCTTTGACATCATTCCTTTTGGATATGCAGGATATGATGAAGAAAAGTCTCTTCTCATGTCTCAGAAGAGCTTAGAGAAGCGGTTTGGTCAGTCTCCCGTTTTTATCGCTGCTACCTTTATGGAACAGGGAGGCATTCCACCGTCAACTAATCCCGCAACACTTTTGAAAGAAGCAATCCATGTCATTAGCTGTGGGTACGAGGACAAGACTGAATGGGGAAAAGAGGTATGGCACGATGACAAAATGCTTGAAATTTGTACTGTTTGCTCCTATTGGAATGTGTATGCATGTATTTCTGATCATGTACATATTGAGTCACGATATGAAATGCAAATTGATAGGGATATGTTTTCTGTAATCAGATTGGATGGATCTATGGGTCTGTCACCGAGGATATCTTGACTGGATTTAAGATGCACGCAAGAGGATGGATTTCTATCTATTGCGTGCCTCCTCGCCCGGCATTTAAAGGGTCTGCTCCTATAAATCTTTCAGATCGTTTGAACCAAGTGCTTCGGTGGGCCTTGGGATCCATTGAAATTCTTCTTAGCCGGCATTGCCCGATATGGTATGGCTACAATGGAAGACTGAAACTCTTGGAAAGAATAGCGTACATTAACACCATTGTTTATCCCATCACCTCCATTCCATTGCTTGCTTACTGCATTCTCCCCGCTATCTGCCTTCTCACGGGGAAATTTATTGTTCCCGAGGTATGTCATGTGAAAAATTTTCGTTTCCATTGCTTCCTGTTTCTTGTTGAAGGCACCAATAAACTTCTCTGGAATCCCGTATAGAGTTCTACTACATGGACTCCCAAATCTTACTCCCTAAATTTTAATCCCTGATGTGGCAGGCACTGATAAGCTACTTTTTTCATGTGGGTCCCAATACAAATGTCTACATCAAGATTTTTTGTGTGGGAGTAAAAGTTAGCAGTAGAAAATGGGAGTACACATAGTATTTTCCTCCCGAATAACATCTAATCAATTTTCTGCAGATAAGCAACTATGCTAGCGCTTGGTTCATTCTCCTCTTCATATCCATTTTCGCCACTGGTATATTGGAGCTTAGGTGGAGCGGTGTCAGCATCGAGGATTGGTGGAGAAATGAACAGTTCTGGGTCATCGGTGGCACATCTGCTCATCTTTTTGCCGTGTTCCAAGGTCTCCTAAAAGTACTTGCCGGGATTGATACGAATTTCACGGTCACTTCGAAGGCTTCTGATGAAGATGGAGATTTTGCTGAGCTTTACGTGTTCAAGTGGACATCCCTTCTTATCCCCCCGACCACAGTCCTTATAGTCAACCTAGTAGGCATAGTGGCAGGTGTCTCGTTTGCCATAAACAGCGGGTATCAGTCGTGGGGCCCTCTATTCGGGAGACTGTTCTTTGCCATTTGGGTCATCGTGCACTTGTACCCTTTCCTCAAAGGTCTGTTGGGCAGGCAGAACCGCACTCCTACCATTGTCATCGTCTGGTCCATACTTCTTGCATCCATCTTCTCTTTGTTATGGGTGCGAATAGACCCCTTCACTTCAGACACCGCAAAAGCTGCCGCTGGAGGCCAATGTGGCATCAACTGCTAGTCGGTTTTGGATGCCATTTTGCTGAAAGGAAAGCCCTAAACGGCTCTGTACTCGTGTATATAGGCAAGAAACTGAGGCGCAAAAATTGCGTGTGGGATGTGTTATAGTTAAGTTATTATTGTTGTATCATGTTTCTTTGCAAGAATGGTTTGGGATGTCTTATAGTTTTGGTTTGGGATGGGTATTTTGTCATAGACTAAAGCTGTTACTTGGCAGTGACCTAAATTTGTTAAATTTTTAGTATTCTCTGACAGGATGTTCTTCACAAATGTATTGGCAGCAACTTCAGGACCTAAAAAGAAAAGTAATTTGTTGATGTTCTTGTATTTGTGGTTCTTAAAAATCATAATTGTCAATGCAATTTCTCCTTAGAAGATAGCTCGTTAACTTAGGAGTTTATTTGACACTTTTTCTTTCTAATTAATAAAAAAAAAAGTTATCTAGAGTGAAACACATCTCGAGTTCAGTTACGAGGGAGCTTGTGACCCTAGTGAGAGCATTAAAATGTGATGAGATGATAAAAGATAGCTCGTTAATTAAAATTAAAATACTCATCACCTAATTTAAATCAAGTATCATCCCATTAACTCAACCATCTCTCATCATTTTATCGCGTCCTCATATTCACTACATAGGATTACTGAATTGCTTTTTTTTTTTTTTTTTTTTTTAAAGAATATTTATTCCAATTATATGGTTATATATATCCAAACAACCATATTGGATTCCCATTTCATTCTATTACCAAACATGCAAAATACTTTTATCAAAATTCATTCTAATTACCAAGTATTTAATTCCCATTGCAACTTTAATTCTCATGTTCGAACCAAACACACCCTAAAATTAGATTGGTTAGTAGAAATATCACTACGCAATTGAATTTAGATATCATTTTCCTAACATAATAAGATTGGATTGGTTCAAAGAACAAGTATTAGCTTTGGCAATCATTATATCATGGATTATATAGTCCACTTAAAAGATAGACCATTAAAATAAGGTTGATTATTAATATATCAAATGTTCATTTCAATAAATTAAATGCTCACTTTCCAAAGGTTTTACTAAAATTTTATTTTCATATATACTACGGAGTACTAAAAACGAACTTTCAGAATATTGAGTATGAATATTCAGTATACTAAAAATGAATATTAATCAATTGGTTCACATTTGAGAAAATATCATTTTTAGTCCCTCAATTATAATACATGTATCAATTTTGGTCTTTGACTATTAACATTTTCAAATTAGATGCATGACTATTCATTTTGTATCACATTTAGTCCTGCCGTTAAATTTTCCGGTCAAATTTCCGGCGAAGTCATCGGGAGTGACCGGCGTTTTCTATTTTATTATTATTTTTTTATTTTTAAGTTTTTTTTTATTTAAAAGTTACGGAGTATTAAAATATTTTTTAAAATAAAAAATTAAATAAATTACTCAGTCACCGGTGACTTCACCGGAAATTTGGCAGGAAAATTTACGACAGGACCAAATGTGATAAAAAATAAATAGTCATGCACCTAATTTGAAAATGTTAATAGTCAAGGACTAAATGTGATACAAATTGAATAGTCATGCACTTAATTTAAAATTTTTAATAGTCAAGGACCAAAATTGATACATATATTATAGTTGAGGGACTAAAAATGATATTTACTCTTCACATTTCACAGTTTGGTTTTTTTCTCTGAACTTGGTTTTCTTCTCCTAAAATTGGCAGTGACTCAACCATTTGGGACAAACAAAATTGATACAATTTCACAACTTGTAAAATACCAATTCTGTGATTGCACAAACTTAAAACCATTCATCTCCCCTTATTGTCTTCAAAATTTCTTTCCAATCAGATGTAATTTCTTGACTTAGAAGAAACAGCAAATGCTACTTAACAACTTCCCTGGTAACGTTACGTTGCTCAATACCGGGGGGGTCAGTATAGTGAAGTGCTGTAACATAAACAAATGCAAGACGCTAATGAACTTCATTCAATCTACCTTATGTGTGTCGTAAGAAGCTCTTCTACTCCTCGTCGTTTTTCTCTACCAATATCCTCTTGCACGCTTCATAACACATGAAAGAAATCCCAGCAGCCGGCACCAACTTCATGCAGCTGGGTCCCAGCCCTTTATACAATCCCGCGATACCTTCCTGTTCAAGGATGGTGGCGAGAGCATGAATCACGTTCTTGTATACTTGCCTCCCGCTAACAGCCCCTACCTGCATGTGCTTACGGGCCACTTCTAGAGGGAAGGTGGCGCTGCTGGATATAGCTCCGGCCATGGACCCGATCAAAAGGGTCTCGATGTTGCCAATTCTCTCTTGTTTGAAAAACTTTGTGTAGGATTTTCGCAGTGTGTCGTACGCAAAGTAGTTCGTTGCAGCATATGGAATCACTCCAATTAAACTCGGGGTGAGACCCCGGTAGAGCTCTCCTGGACCCCCCTCTTTCAATATTTTTATGAATGCATCGAGTAGACCTTCGTAAACTCCTCTCTACAGTTTCAAGAAAATCATTCAACCCTATATTATTTACGCCAAAAGTCTGTGTCTGCAAAGCAGCATCGCAAGATTACCTGGATTGTCAGTCGAGTCTTGACCAATTCAAGAGGATATGTCACCAATGTTGAACTTACACCAGCACACGCTCCAGCAACTAATGAAGCGGGAATCGGAAGTTTAGGCTGCTCACCGGGTTTGGCCGACAAGTTCTTATTAACCGTGTCGTAAGCAAAAAGCTGCAAAGCACAAACAACTTTCAGCTAAGATACAGTACAAAATGGTAAATTGAAGGTGAATACATGACCCTTTTCTATGGCAAAGCAAATGATATCGGTGATAACAATTTTCCAATTTTGAAGAAAAGCGAATCTCTAGTGCATAAGAGATTTTGCATCCCAATTCCCAACTAACTAGAATAAGAAATACATTCCTAGCCAAGATGGCAAGAGATCCACATTTGTAACCACAAGGTCGAGTTATGAATCCTTGCCCCCTTGGTTTGAGCTGGTCAGCTATTGGTAACCAAGGTTGGTTTACTTTCTTGTGGTCCTTTGCCGGCTAGGGTCACAAGGCAAGGTTTACCTACACCCAAAAGGGTTGTGGGGTTTCCCTCGTCACCCAAAAAAAAAAGAAAAACATGTTTTTGAGAGAAGGATCAAAAGATATATTAATGTGAATCAAGCCTCGAGCTATCGAAGATGATAGGAGGCAGAGCAACAGTCCAATAAATACAATCAGTCATAGAACAAGCAGCTTTAGCCAGAACATAAGCTACTAAGTTCGATGACCTTTTAACAAAAGAGAAAGAAATACTATTAATTGGATTTGTTCAACTAGAGCTATCAAATTGTTTTAAAAAGTACTGCTGCGCATTAAGGGAATCAAGGCACACCCTCACAATTACAACTAAATGTCGGACTATTACTTATCTTGAGCTTTTGAAAACTCATCATACAAGAAAAGATAATGCTGCCATATTCTTGCTACTTTCGTAAAGATTGTTTATTCCTGAGTACCACGTGAAAGTTCAAATCCAGGATAGTAACTGCCTGCCAGCAAATAAAGACTATAAAAGTTTTAAGATAGTAACCCAACCGTCTCTAGTATGAGCACATTTAGAAGGGAAAACTAGATATACTGTTTGGCAAATGAATACGACAACAAAGATGATCCTCAACATAACAACAAGAAACTAATGCAGCAAACACAGCTCCACATTAAGCAACTTCTCAACCTAACGAGAATAACAACGATGGTGCCAATGATTCTACAATACCTATGACTTAATAAGGCCCTAAAAGCTCATTGTGGAATTCACACAACTAACCAATTCGGTTTGCCAACAACAAATAATGCCTCAATTAAGCAATGAACACGAAATAGAAGCACAACTTATGAACTTAACCAATATATCAACCAAAAAGTGAAAGTGTGAAGCAAAATACTCAAAGAATTATACCTCAATGGCCTTGCTAGGCGCGACACGAATCACATTAACCAAATTACCCCTAAACAATCCAGTCCACCCTTCATGTGCCATGATAGAGTGGAACACCTCGGTTGTCGAATGCCCACTACTCCCAACCATCAAATGAGTCCTAATGGTCTCCAATGGAGCTACAGCAGTTCTCGACACTGCCCCTGCAATTGCCCCACTTATCAACCTCCTCAATGAAGGATTCGAAACCTTAATCTTAAGCTTGAGCCTAGGTTTCTTCTTCTTCGCACCCACTTCCTCCTCAAGTGAGGAGATGTATTTGGCGTACAAATCGAAATAGGGGAGCTTGAAACCCCCGTTCTCGTCCCGGGAATCCGACGGGTTCGGAGACGAAACGCCGACACTCATATTCCCACCCATTTGACCCACGCAGGCAAACAGCCCACCAGGGCAAAAGTTCGCATCTTGTAGACTCCATTGAAACCCCAACTGAGAATTCGAAGAGAACCCATCCTTCTTCCACTCCAACGCCTGCATTCCTTTGCCTGCCATGATTTGAACCTTGTCGAAAGCAAAGAATTGAAAGAACCCTTTGAATCAGAACCCAAAACAACAATCAAAGCTGTCGATTCAGGGGTTTAGGCAATACGGGAAAGCTGAAGGAGCAAACGAATCGGCACTGGGCAAATGGGTGATTAAAAAATTCATTGTCGCGTTTGGGTTTTCGAAAAATTTTGACGAATAGATTCGAGTCTAGAGCCTAGAAAAGCAATAGAAAGATAAAGAGTATGTGAGAAAGAATAATCTTGTTCGATGGAGAGTGTTGAGAAGCTTTCAGCGGAAAATACAAAATACGAAACAAGTGAGACTTCAGATTCTCTCTACCCTTTCGAAACAGAAAAGACATGAAAAAAGCTTTCCAGTAATAAGTGATTTCCATTTCATATTCTACCAAAAGTGGAACATTTTTTCCATTCTACATGATTTACAAATTACAATTGAGCAAATACCAATTATGGGATTCACAAAATCACAATTTTAGTTTATATGTTTAATTCTTATCAATTTTCATCCACGATTATTATTTTAATTTTAAAATTCATCACGCTGCGCTGGTCATTCATCTGTTTAGCACATTCCGAAATATGAAATTATAAGGGATATTTTCGTCCTTTCTTAATTAAGAAGTCAATTCGAACCTGAACAAAGGAATTTAAGTCCCAATATCTCAATTTTGCGTTCTCCTATGTCCTTAAATGAATAAGAAGGAGAATAATGATGAGGAGAAGAACAACGAATTACAATCTTAGGACTTAAATCTTATTATTCATCTACTCGAATTGGGATTTTAGTTATGAAATGACGAAAATACATTTAATAATTTCATATTTCAGCATGTCCTAAATGGATGGTGACTAGCGCAGCGTGAATTTTAAAATTAAAATAATAATCATTGATGAAAATTGATAAGAATTAAATATATAAACTAAAAATGTCATTTTGTCAAATGGAGGGTGAACAACGAAAATACCTTTGTTAATACTCGTAAAAATAAAATTAGTATTTGCTCATTTACAATTATAACGTTTTTACTGTTTTACGTTTCATTGACAATTTTCAAGGAATTAAATAGGAGTGGCGTGGTTTTGAAGGTTTAATTATTCTAATTTTAAATTATCAACTATTAGAAGAGTAATAGAAATTAAAATAGTTAAAGTAAGTCAAAGAGCTTGTGGTCTAGTGGTATTCGATTTACACTTCCAAATGGAAGGAAGTACTCCGTAGATTTGAGTCTCTGTGAACTAGGTTGAGAAAGTAGTTAGAATTAGTAGTATTTAAAAAAAAAAAGTTAAAGTAATAATAACAAGATTGAAATAATAGAGATTAGAGTCTCGACATGCCTATGAATGATTGATCAATAAAGACATTAATATTTTTTTGGAAACGATAAAGACATTAATATTAAAGTACTTAATTATTATACATTTTGTATATAGAACATTTATTAATTAATTATATATTTTTAGTACATATTAATTATATTAGTATTTGTTATGCACAATGTGTAGAAATAGGTACACAATATTACAACTTTATATTAAAATCTTAAATTTGTTTAGATTTCATATATTTATATTATTATAAATAATAATAATGTCAAGCATTTTTATAAATTTGATATTTATATTTTAGGAAATAACTAACATATAACTCCAATATAAAATGTGCATATTATTATTATTGTTGTTGTTGTTGTTGTTGAAGAAGATAGAAAATATATGGTGAATGCATGTGCATTGTGACAATAGTGAAGAAGATAACATAAATTATAACAGTACGGTAGGGGTATGTTTGTCCAAAATATTGTATAGTACAACTTTTATAGCATAATGTATACAAAAAAAAATTGTAACGAAAAAACAAACATAAATAAAGAGTATAACCTTCATTCACACTTATTAATTTTTTATTTATTAGATAGATAATTATTTTGGTATGTATTAATTATATACAAATTTAAAAATATATTTATATGAAGGTTGACTTTGGGAGCCCTATTCTCAATGAATTTTAAAAGAGTAATTCAATCCATCCCTCTAAAAATCTTCTTTCCTTATTTTCGCTTTATTTAATGACAAAAACTTGTGTGAGACCATGGTCAGTGAGACAGGTCGAGTTGTAGATAATTAGGTTTGTAAGTATCACAATTTCAATTATATAAATATTACAATATTTATCATTAGTAACTATCAATTTACCCTAAATAATATCTCAATTTCACATATAAGTATTACAATATTTATCATAAGTAACGATTTATTTTTAATTCAAATTGGTATTAAATTTTCTACAATAAGTATTAAATTTTTTTTTCAAAAATAACATTTAACGTATAAGTATTACAATATTTACATTAGAATTACACTTTATAATAAGTATCACAATTTCAGTTATAAGTATTATAATATTTATCATTAGTAACAATCATTTCATCCTAAATAGTATCACAATTTCACATATAAACATTGCAATATCTATGATAAGTAACAATTTATTTATTTCAAATTGGCATCAAATTTTCTAGAATAAGTATTATGATTTCTATCATAGACTCGACCCGTTTCATGGATCTTTCTCACACAAGTGCGACTCCTATTTAATTAGATACTTTAATCTTTCATTACTAGTTGGCAGGATCAAGTTAATTTATGGACACTCAATGATTAGAAAAACCCGAATCCACTTTGACCTAACCTAAATCGGAAGTGGGCCTCATTGAAAATTATACCATAAAATGGTTGATTTAAATGCAATTATAGGCACTTTTTTCTAATAATAACTCACAATATAATGAATGAAAATACATTTTCAAGATTGAAAACGACACAATAATGTTCAACAGACGGTCCATGCATAGGACAAGTAGGTGTTACCCTTTGAACCTTCCATTATAAAGATATATTTACTTTACTAGTTGTCTGGTAGAATGCGATGTCTTTGAACCTTACTGTCATTTCTACAAATGATGATATATCTTTCATACGAACATCCAAATCTTTGGTAAGTATCATGGGTGTACCCGTTTTGGCTATAGAACGTCTTTCCTAGTTTTACAAGAGTTTCTAATTAAAGAATTAAGCATGTACAATTCGACTTTGAAGTGACCCTACTTCTCTCACATAGTTTATTATATTCTTTTCTCAAGTATCACCCATATTCTTTTCATATCACCTGATATTTAGAATCATTAAAGTATGCATACATGCTAACCTCACGTGGGAGTCATGCATGGATAAGAATTCAAGACCTAGTGATTACACTTCAATTCGTTCTATAATTTAGTTGTTCGTTTTAAACATATATAGCTAGCTAGGTGTCAACTAATTAAGTTAGGTATCCACTATAGCACTTTAGGCTTTAATTTAGTTGTTCGTTCTATATTATTCTTTTAACTTCACATAGTCTTAATTAGTATTATGTCTACGACACAAATGTCTAGACTTATTATACATACTAGTTTTACACGCGCATTGCGTGAATGTGTTAATGCCCAGTGTTTATATTTAAATAAATATTTAAAAGTATATCAATGCAAGATTATATAGGAGAAATTTATACATACGTAATTGAATGTCAAATTTGTTTATTTAAATATGTAACTCAAAGTATATGAATCCAATTAAGATAATATAGGAAATTCATTATAATTGACGTCACTAAAATAAATGTTTGCAACTTTGTAAAATCGATAGTCTAAATACTTGGTCTAAAAATGATAGTCTAAATAAATACTACTAGTACTTTTGGTTTGAATTTTTTAAGTATTCTTAATTCTCTTTTGAGTAACATTGTCATTGTTTTCATCTTTACTATTTGTCATCTTCTTTTTTGTTGGTAGTGTGTTATTTGCAATTGGGTTACTATTTGGTAGCATAGATGACAACGTCATGCAATGAGATTATGATGTAGGAAGCTATGTACTTTAATTTCCTAGCCTTTAGGTATTCTACTCGGAGTTCATTTGGTTCAACCATTATTGTTGAATGACTTATTGTGGATAAAGAAATCACTAGTCTACTATACTAATAAGAGCCAAAGAGAGTTAGGGCCTAAAATGGGTAGAAAAAATGGCGGTCAAATTATTTAATCAAATGGATGGTTCAGATGAATTATTTAATCAAATAGATGGTTAAGATAATTCAGATTAATATTATTAATAGAGATTACCTAATTTAACCTTACTTTTATGATTATCCCTTAAGTTTTTCGTTAAATATTCTCTTCTCCGTTAATATTCCGTTAACTTTTAACTTACCCATTAATTTCTATAAGAAAGGTCTTAGGTTCGAACCTCATCTCAATCAAATTTGACATAATTAAGTTTCTCACTCTATTTTACTCTTATTAAATTAAATAAATTAGTAGCTACAACAAAAAATGATTTTAATTTTGAATTATGTGTCTACAATACCTTTATTTGAAAAAATTATTCATTATCAAAAAATTAAATTAAATAAGAGAAATAATTTCATTAGTTATATTGTCTTTATTTTCTCTCATGCAAAGATTCTTTACATTCAAATTTATCAATTGATATTCATTACATTGTCCATTATCTTATTTTTACAATATCTTGTAATTAAATATCAAAGTTATAGTACAAAATAATGTTATATATTTATTTACCAAGTATTTTATTAATACTATAAAAAAAAATTTAAAATAATTTGAAGCTAATTATATTAACTACTTGGGGATTGGTTGAGAAAGAGAGTACTCAAATAATAAACCAACAAATTGAAGCGGATTCACTCTATTTTACTCATATTGAATTAAATAAATTAGTAGTTACACCAAAAAATGATACATATGTATTTCTTTAATACCATGAAAAAAATAAAAAAGAATAGTTTGAAACCAATCATATTAACTACTTGGGGGATTTGTTAACAATGAAAGTACTCAAATAACAAATTACCCAGCAAATTGAAGCGAGAAACTACCTTTTAATATCTTTGGAATACATAATATTTTAAATTTTCAAATTTTTATTAACTAATTTAATCTTTTTTCTTAAACTATGGATTTCTTTATCCACAATAACTCATTCAACAATAATGGTTGAACCAAATGAACCCTAAGCAGAACACCTAAAGGAAAGTCCATAGCTCCTATATCATAATCTCATTGCATGACGTTGTCATCTATGCTACCAACAATATCCGAATTGCAAATAACACACTACCAACAAAAAGGAAGAGAACAAATAGTAAAGATGAATACAATGACAATGTTACTCAAAAGAGAATTAAGAACACTTAGAAAAAAAACACTTAGAAAAATTCAAATTAAAAGTAGTATTTATTTAGACTATCATTTTTAAACCAAATATTTAGACTATCGATTTTACAAGGTTGCAAACATTTATTTTAGTAATAATTATAATGAATTTTCTACATTATCTTGGATTCATATACTTTGAATTAGATATTTAAATAAAAAAATTCGACATTCAATTACCCATGTATAAACTTCTCCTATATAATCTTGCATTGATATACTTTCAAATATTTATTTAAATATAAACATTGAGCATTAACCCATTCGCGCAATGCGCGTATAAAACTAGTTTAAGAAATAAGATTAGATAAATTAGTAAAAAATTGAACATTTTAAATATGATGTAGTCCAAAGATATTATAAGGTAGTTTCCCGCTTCAATTTGTTGGGTAATGGGTTATTTGAGTATTCTCATTATCAACAAATCCCCCAAGTAGTTAATATGATTGGTTTCAAACTATTCTTTTTTATTTTTTTTCATGGTATTAATAAATACTTGGTAAATAAATATATAACATTATTTTGTATTATAACTTTGATATTTAATTACAAGATAGTGTAAAAAGAACAGGACAATGTAATGAATATCAATTGATGAATTTGAATGTAAAGAATCTTTGCATTAGATCGAGAAAATAAAGACAATATAACTAATAAAATTATATTTCTTATATAATTTATTGATAATGAATACTTTTTTTTTTAATAAAGGCATTGTAGACACATAATTCTAATTAAATAAATACATATGTATCATTTTTTGTTGTAACTACTAATTTATTTAATTCAATAAGAGTAGATACCGCTTCAATTTGTTGGGTTATTTGAGTACTCTCTTTCTCAACCAATTCCCAATTAGTTAATATAATTAGCTTCAAATTATTTTTAAAATTTTTTTTCATAGTATTAATAAAATACTTGGTAAATAAATATCTAACATTATTTTATATTATAACTTTGATATTTAATTACAAGATATTGTAAAAAAAAAAAAGATAATGGACAATGTAATGAATATCAATTAATGAATTTAAATGTAAAGAATCTTTGCATTTAATAAAGACAATATAACTAATGAAATTATTTCTCTTATTTAATTTAATTTTTTGATAATGAATAACTTTTTCAAATAAAAGTATTGTAGACGACGCATAATTCTAAATTAAAGAAATACATATGTATCATTTTTTTTGTAGCTACTAATTTATTTAATTTAATAAGAGTAAAATAAAGTGAGAACTTAATTATGCCAAATTTGATTGGGATGAGGAAGTTAAAAGTTAATGGAATATTAACGGAGAAGAGAATATTTAACGAAAAACTTAACGGGTAATCATATAATTAAGGATAAATTAGAAAATCTCAAGGAAAAATATAAATCTAAACAATATGAACCATCCATTTGAGTTAATAATTTTACCAGTCATTTTTTCTATACACATTATAGGCCTATCTTTTTTTTTACTCTTATTAGTATAATAGATTTTTTTTGGCTCTTATTAGTATAGTAAATACTTTGTAGCTTTCTTATTGCAATGTATACAAATTGGTGGTATAAGTGCTTTCCAACTTGGAATATCCTATAAATAATGGCTAGCCTGCTTATTTTTTTTAAAAAAAAATATTTTTATATTATGATATTTATATATTGATTTGTATAATATAATCTCTCTCTCTCTCTCTCTCACACACACCCCCCCCCACACACACACACACACATATATATATATATATATATATATATATATCATTTTCAAACATAATAATTACATACGTTATGTTTATAAAACATAATTAAATATATAATTATAAAACATAAAGTTATGTTTTATATATCATTATACGTTATGTTTTATATATCATTTTCAAACATAATAATTACATACGTTATGTTTTATAATTATTTTGGGCATGATATAATGGTGAGCAACTGGGCATATATTCATATTGGGATCTTTTTGTGTTCTAACAACAAAAAGTAACAATTCATCCAAAACTTCAAAGACTTTAATTTGCCATGTGATCAAAAGATTGTTTACAAAAAAAAAAACAAGCAGTCAAGCACTAACAGTACGATACAGTCGTACAGATTACAGATACATCATTTAAAAGCTCAGGCGCATCACTCCCTCAATACATATATATATACTTCCTATAAACAGCACATGCTACAGT
This sequence comes from Ipomoea triloba, assembly GCF_003576645.1. Taxonomy (NCBI): domain Eukaryota; kingdom Viridiplantae; phylum Streptophyta; class Magnoliopsida; order Solanales; family Convolvulaceae; genus Ipomoea; species Ipomoea triloba. Next base: position 13,756,139 of record NC_044921.1, read on the forward strand.
TTCTGTATATATATATATGTGCGTATAATTAAATGGCCGGGTGCTCATTAAAAATAAGGCTACAATGTTCCTATGGCATATTGAGATATACTGTCCTTCCATTGAGTGGTTGCACTGGCCTCGCATTTTGCTCGTAACCCTAAACAAAAATATAAAACATCAAATGTACCATTTTATGCATGTGTCGCAGTTTCGATCTAGCTAGCTAGATAGATAATTCAGTGCTTACATCATCAACAGCTTCCTTTAATAAGTTTATCTGTTCCTGTGATACTGTCTTTGTCTGCAAAATCCAACAGTTTATCACTATATGAGTGAGAGAAGGAGAGACATGCATATTTAAATTTCCAGAGATTTGACAAATCTGCATCTACTTCTTGAGAGTGTGTATTGAGTAAACATGAGGGTGTGTATTGAGTAAATCCAGCCTTGTCATCCTAGCCGGCCAAAGGACCAGCCCAAGTTACCCATAATTAGGTAAATCAATCTAGGTTACCCATAATTAGGTAAATCAATCTAGGTTGCCAATAGCTAGGTAAAACAGCTTACCTAGATTGCCCATAGCTAAAAACCAGCCTAGGTTGTCTATAGCTAGGTAAACTAGCCTAGCTAGATTGTCCATAGCTAAAAACCAGCCTAGCTAGATTGTCTATAGTTAGGTAAACTAGCCTAGCTAGATTGCCCCTAGCTAAGAACGAAAACCAGTCCATACTGCCCCTAGCTAAGAACGAAAACCAATCCATACTGCCCCTAGCTAAGAACGAAAACCAGTCCATACTGCCCATAGCTAACCAAACCAGCCTAACTAGATTGCCCATAGCTAGGAAAATCAAACTAGGTTGTCTATAGCTAAGTAAACCAGCCTAGATAGATTGCCCATATCAAGGAAAGCCCATAGCAAGGTAAACCAACACAGGTTGCTCTCAAACCAAGAAAGTTGAAATTCGAACTCGTGACCTTATGGTTACAAGTTTGTATCCTTTGCCATCTTGATTGGGTGTTGGGGAGGTTAAGGTTAGGATACAGACCTTTTTGATTACTGTCCAGATGACACCCTGTGAGCATGGTGGGGTTGTGAGGGAACCAATGAATCTGTAATATTTCTTGCTCCCATATCTGATCTTTCTTGGATTAAGGACCCCTAAATCTTTGCCATTGTGATCAACGTGCTTGATGCTGTCCAGCAACTGGAGTGGAACCAAGAAATTAATTAATTAATTAATTAATACATATAAGATGAATTCAATTCTATTGAATTGTAGGTACTTAATTACTTGTCCAAGGAAATGATCAGGCTCTCCAATTTCGTATAAGATGGAGACAGCAGCAATTTCATCTTTTGCACTCATATGAACCAGATGCATCTCCATATCAAACTTTTTGCCGTTCACGGTGTTCTCAGAGGGAGTATGCCAGTGGCATTGTACCAAGAAGTACTCGGTACCGTTAATGATAATCTTTCCGGCATCACCTGTCCACTTGATCTGCATGCATGCATGCAACAATTTATATAATTGACCCGGGATATATGTAGATCAACTAAGTCCACATAAATTATAAATTATAGGTGTAAAAGAGGTGAAAGGGGTGGATTGTAATGATATAGGGTGTGTTAATATAAGAATACTAGCCAAGACAATATGATGGTCATTTAAACCAAGAAAAGCTCAACAAACTTCCTAAAATGATGGTGGGTCGTGAGACTAGGTCAAAGCCCACAGAGTGGATTGTGGGCACAAATCAAATGTCACATGGTGGGCCACAAGAACGGGTCAAAACCCACTTGATTAGACATGTCAAAACGAACGGGCCCAACACGTCTAGTTAGGTGCATTTGTGACGGACTCGACTAGAGAAATTCCAGCCCGGCCCGTATAACTCGGGTGAGAACACGGGTTATACATGGCTTGTGGGTTACATGATGGGCCGTGAGAACGAGCCAAAGCCCACCATTCCAAATCCAAAGGTGGGCTTTGTGACGAGAATGACTAGCCGTTCGGAGCTGACCTTAGGTCGCCAAACTTGGGCCTTGGGTAGCCTATCCCGATCCGAATCATCTACCTTGGTCCATCCAAGTCATCTTCTTAGGCCCAGATCCTGAGTTATTGGACCCGAGTCTCCATTCTTGAGTAGTTTTTAATATCTCTGTCATATCTAAATCCAACAAAATGAAAACTAAGTACTTGAAACTAATTAATTACCTGAAGAGCATGGCCTTGGTTGACGATAATAGCAGGAGACGATTCGTAACGTCGAATCAACTGCCCAAATTTAGAGGTAATTTTAACAGTTGAATCATCAATATTAATGGGAGACTGCATGTTACCAGCATTGCAGATTGTATAATTTGTATGAAGTTTCCCCCATTTCTCTGGGCCATTCTCAGCTCCTTTAATGTAAGTAAATTTGGTTTCCTCACTCTCATTGGCTATGGAGATGGTTTGTGATGAGAGGAAAACAATTGTGATGATGAGGAGGATGAGAGGATGGCCCATTATTTGAGCCCTTCAAAACTTGACTTCAATCCTGTTTTGAAGGATGGGGGAAAATTAATTATTATACTATTTTTTACCTCTCTCTTTTGTCATATATATATATATATAGGAAATAAAATGCTAATATTTCGGGATGCAATAAGGATTATTTGTGTGGTTTTGGTGCTACATAGGGATTTATGTGGTCTCTGTTGTATTCTATATATATTTATTGTATTGATCTATATTTTAATAATGAGTCTTTATTGGTTGAAATATTTTAGAGTTTATTTAAAATTTTAATTTTAATAAATTATTATTTTCTCTCTAAATTCTTTTTAACTTAAATTTACTTCACTTTTTTTAATTAAAAATAATGTATAAGAAATACATAATTAAAAAATTCTAAAGGAGATTTCATTTTAACAAACATCTATATTTATTCTTTTTTTAAAAACTTTTTAATAACAGGTTATTTTTTATGTAATTGTACATAGCCTAATTAAAAGAATTGAAAAAAAAAAGAATATCTACAAGAAATTATTTTTGTATTGCTTCAATTCTATGCTATATAACTCTCATACATAATAGATGTTGGGTGTGTTACAACAAAGATGAGATGAGGGTATCAACCATTTTTTTTTTTTGTTTTTTGGAATTTACATGTTCATTTTTTTTTTAAAAAATATAACCATAGGAAGATGGAGGTGAATCCAGAATGCTCGATTTGTGGCCGGCCTATATATATATATGTGTATATATATAATGAAGAAGTCATGCATACCCTATGCACCTGTTCATTTGCGCAACATGTTTGGACGGCATCCCAACTTCCTATTCCAAACATGAGTGGTTTGGATTTTATGAAATGGACGGTGGATTTTCTTAGCAACGCTAATCTTCATGGGATAATATGGCAGGCTAGGAATCACTACTAACTGCAGGGCATTATGGGAGTAATTGAAAGCTCAATGGAATATATAATTGGGTGGCTGGGTAGCTAGCTTCCTGCTTCCCGGAACCCTTTTCGTGCCTTGAATCTGATTGTTTAAATTTTTATTCTAAACTTTCGAGTAAGTCATTAGACCGTTCCTATATTGCTGCGATCGCACACGCATGCATGCAAACTTTTTGTTAGTTCTATTTGTAGTTGTGAGGACTGTTTCATTCGTAGAGGTATAAACCAAGCTGCTCGTTTGCTAGCCAAAGCCGATGGGGCGTGGTCGTCCTACTCTAAGTGGCTTGATGTACTTCTTTATTGTTTGAACAGTTTGATATCTTAATAAATTCGCCGTTTTGGTTGCTTTCAAAATTAAAAAAAAAAAAAAAGAATTTGAAAAACTATACGAAACATCTACAAGGAGTTACTGTATTGCATCAGTTCTATGCCCTATAACTCTCATAATAGAGGTTGGGTGTGCTACAACAGGGAAGAGATGAGGGTATGGACCACTTTTATTTATTTATTTATTTACATGTTCAATTTTTAAATATAGTCATAGGCCAATTAGAAATATTGAGAAAAATATTAATATATGTGTCATTTAAAAGATCTTATTCAAAACTTTTGAATGATTTATATTTCTTATATGTTAATTTTATTTGTACAAAAAGAAAAGGAAAAAGCTAAATTAAAGTTTAAAAAGAAAACTACAGTGAAACATATTAATTTATTACAATTAAAATTCTAATAAATAATTTCTAAAACATTTCAGCCAATCAAGACTTCTTAGTGGCACGAAGTGACTCCCCCATAGGGGAGGTCAAGGATTCGAGTCTCAATAGGGGTGATATTGACTCTATGTGCTTCAGAATACTACATATGTAACAGAGTCAGTAGTACTCCAAAAAAAAATTGCTAACAATTAAATACTCCATTAGACATCATATCTCATTAAATACCAATTTTACTATGTTTAGAATTTCACATCGTGCCTATTCGACATTGTAAAATTCTGGTATATATATATACCTAGCTACAGAACTTAGGGTGTGTTTGGTAGCTCGGAAAATGATTTCCTGGAAATCATCTTTCGGGCTTTTGGTGTTTGGCAATATCCAGAAAATGTGGTCGACGAAAAACATTTTTCGTTGACCAAGAAAAATACACTCATTTTTCCGGAAAACAATTTTCGGAAGTCATTTTCCAGAAATGAAAAATGACCATCGTGCGAGGGATGGTCGTCCCTCTTTGCGTTCCGCATACTTGTTTTTGCCAAAAACCAGTCCGTCGGAGCTCTGGCTCTGGTTTCTGGCAGGAAACCAGAGCAGGCGTGTTATATATATATATATATATATATATATATATATATATATATATATATATATATATAATTTTATATGTTTTTATATTTTAAATATAATAATAAAACTATATAATAATGTAAATTTACTCATTTTCCGAAAAAATGAACCAACACACAAAGATAGTTTTGCAGGATGCAACCAAACATAACAAATGAAACTGTTTTTATGGAAAATAACTCATTTTCTAAAAAACATTTTACAAAAATCATTTTCCTACTTTACAAACACAGTCTTAATGGAAATTTTAGTAATTGAGTGTGTGTATATTACTACGAGTATGGAAATTTTAGTAATTGAGTGTGTGTATATTACTACGAGTATGGAAATTTTAGTAATTGAGTGTGTGTATATTACTACGAGTATTTGAATTAATTTCTTTTTTAAACAACAAAATTTTGGACATCAAATAAAGTGAATATGGAAATTTTAGTAATTGAGTGTGTGTATATTACTACGAGTATGGAAATTTTAGTAATTGAGTGTGTGTATATTACTACGAGTATGGAAATTTTAGTAATTGAGTGTGTGTATATTACTACGAGTATTTGAATTAATTTCTTTTTTAAACAACAAAATTTTGGACATCAAATAAAGTGAATATGGAAATTTTAGTAATTGAGTGTGTGTATATTACTACGAGTATGGAAATTTTAGTAATTGAGTGTGTGTATATTACTACGAGTATGGAAATTTTAGTAATTGAGTGTGTGTATATTACTACGAGTATTTGAATTAATTTCTTTTTTAAACAACAAAATTTTGGACATCAAATAAAGTGAATTTAATTGCAAATTTTGATGATGCTGACAACTTATATAAGCAAATCAGTATCCCAAAATTATGTGTAATGTTTTTTTTTTGAGTACTACTGACTCTGTTATAATGTAATATCTGTGCATAGTAACTTTTGAGGCTCGAACCCACTCCCAGCATTCATGTGGGAGTGTTAATCGGGACACCGGATGCTACTTGACCACAAAGTCTTTGGCAATTATGTCTAATGTTTATTTCTAATAAAATTTGTAAGGATTAAGTCATCCAACCGAGAAAGCAAGCAGTAGACTTTGCCCAAACGAATAAAAAGCTCGACAAAAAAACATAATGCCATGTTTGGTTGAAGTTCAACTCTTTCTTCATTACTTAATTTTTTTAATTAGTAATTTTAATTATTTTTAAATTTATCTTCTTTTTGTGTTTGATAGTACTTGATGTATTTTCTAAATATATAAATTTTATATATTAATACTGAACTTAATATTAAGAAAAATTAAATTAAAAAATTCAATCAAGTCTTTTAATGGAACTAGACAAATGAACTGGGATAGGGAGTATATACTCGTGTTGATCTAGATTTTTAATTTGATTTACAAAAACTTTAGCTCGCCGGTACCTGAAAGCTTGCTTTTGGTGAAACTCACCTTATTACATTAGTCGATAAAGAACTACAATGAGGTAAACTAACTTAAGTTACCCATCATAACTAAGTGGCTCAAAAACAAGAGGGCTATTAAACAGCTTCCTCAGTCGCTACCAAGCGAACTTCCTTACCAACTCGCCTTCGATTGCCTTGTGTTGATCTAGAAATTGTATGCTTTTCTAGAGCTTGGTTTGGGCTTTATTAGATGAGCTTATGAGCATATTTGTATTTATTATTTTTGGTCATATTTTGTAAATAAAAAGGGACTTTAATTTATTATATTGCACACATACATGATGGGATAAATGTGCAGTAGGCTTTAATTTCCATAACGGCTTTGATCACTCAGCCTTTACGAATTCAAAAGGATATAGCGATTCGTCCCTGTAGTTGATTCCCAGCTGATGTCCATCGCCGACTGTGCCAATACGAAAGTAACCAATCCTGCAGTAAAGGCAAAGGCTTGGCCACCAGTTGAAAAGGTACCCTCTTCCATTAATATTCTTCTCAATCCTAAACCAGTTCCCAATATCATCCTCCTTGCCTATAACCCCACCGGTCACTATTGTCGCCTCACTCGCCTCATGATTAAGCTTCCAAACATTCTCCTTAGCGCAGGGATCCGATGGGTCCGGCGATTTTTCGAAGGCCACGTTCAGTGGGTACTGCCGTATGATGGCGTCTCCGTTGGCGGCGGCGCGTGAAGCCTCGGCGGCGCGTGAGGCCTCGGCCTCGCGGTTTAGAGGGTAGAAAGTTATAGGACGACCCACGGCGGCTAATGTGACGTTTATTACTACGTGGGTGGGGCAGGCGGAGGGGTTTCCCGTAGTGTTGAGATTAGCCACGCTTATGCCGCCTTCCACGTCGGTGAGGGCTGGGATGGCGTAGTATTTGGCTCCGGCGACCACTGGGTTGCCGGCCGTGTCTAAGATGACGTCGGAGGGGAGGCGGATGAGTGGAGGAAGGCCGGAGTCAGAGATGGCCAGCGGAAGGATATAAATGGAGATAACCAAAAGGAATATTATTGGTGGCTTCATTTTGAGACCAATAGATAAATGTGTGTTTGATTTGGTGGTTAGGAAGGGTAAAAAACAGTGGATTATATAGACTCAGATCAGATGAGTCATGAGATGACACACTGCACTATCAGGTAGGAACATAAATGTGATGCCAAACAAACAAAGAAAAAAAGTGTGTCATGTAAAGATTCCCACCGGATCACGTACCGGTATTTAAATATGATAGACACGTGTCAATGGTAACAAATTTTAAAAGAAAAAATTGTTATAAATTTTGAAAGGATATTATGGCCAAATAACGTTAAGTTTTAATTTAAATTTAGATGTCAAAGGTTCAATGTTCAATTCCTAATGTTGTTAAGGATGGCCAAAGACCTTGTAGTCTAGCGGCATTCGGTGTCCCGGTTAACACTCCCACATGGATGACTTCATTAGGTTGAAAAAATAGCTATAAACAGATACTACATTGTAACAGAGTCAGTAGTACTCAAAAAAAATGTTGTTAAGGATGTGAAAACTGGAAAGTAACAAATTGTGATGTTGTTCATTAGGCATTTTATTAGCAGAGTGACATTCATGATATGAACATTAAAATTTCACTATAATTTTGGCCTAAATCCTATAAAAAGGCAATTATAAGACATTTTTTATGGTCTTTTATCATAAAACATAATTTTGAAAGTTATTTAGTCCTCTAACTTTACCTAAAATAAGTGCAAATTAGGTTAGACTGCTGTTGCATGCCTTCATTTTGAGACCAGAGATAAATGTGCATTTGATTTGGTGTCTATGGAGTTGCAAGCACACACAAATGGACATAAATGTGGTGAAAAAAAAGGTGCGATATTTAAAGATTTCCACTGGAAAGTAGATAAGGTTATGAGATCTAAATTTTTTATTAAAATTTAGCAACAAAACTTTTATTATTATTATTATTATTATTATTATTATTGGATTACTTTGTTATGACCAACCTCACTTTACATTTAAAAAATGGTGAAGTATTTTAGTGAAAAATTTTTGTCATTTGATTTTTTTTTTTTAAATGTATGAGAAAGTTCGCAATCACTACCTAAATGTGCACTTTAGGTGAGGCATGTCTTGTGACCGCAAACAATAAGTCAATCAGCTCAAACTAAAAAGGCCGCCAATAGACAACTTGATCACACAGGAAATCAAACTTGAAATATTGTGATTATCAAGTCAACTATTCAACCAATTTATATGGGATCCTAATCCATTTAAAAATGATAAGATATGTATGTGGTGATGAAAATGATACAAATGATCGCAAAAAGAGAAATTTGTGATAGATGTAAGAAAGGGCAATAGAGTAAAATGTTAGAATAGTCTCATTAGCATCTTCGTCATCATGTTCATGATTGATTCACTAAAATGAAAGTTAAAAAAAATAATGGTAAAATGTGCGCTTTAACTATAAGTCAAAGTGTAATTAAATCATTCAACTAAAAAAGTTTCAATTAGACATTTTAACTCCTGATTTTTATGCAATTAGGTTAATTAGGTCGTAACCGGTAAAAAAAATTTAATTAAGAAATAAAATAAAATTCAAATAAATTAAATAATTAAAAAAAAATCGCAGACCGGCCCGCGGAGCCCGTCAACCCGCATGGGGCAGGCTAGTGCTGCTTGAATCCTAGCCCGCGGACCGCGTCTTATTTCTTTGAATATATATATATATATATATATTCACAGTACCGTGAATTAAAAAAAAAAAAAGTCCGCGGGCTAGTCCACGGGGCCTACCAACCCACGTCGGTCGGGATAGGGTTGCATGGACCCTAGTCCGCGGGTCTGGGACGGGTCGGTCCACTTTGACAGTACTAAGCGGACCAATGTTGTAAAAATTAAAATCCCATTATTTTGATAATTTTTGCATGTTCAATTCATCCCTTGGAAAATGATTTCCCAAAAAAAGGGAAGTCCAAAGCACACTTATTTTCCTTTGACTAATGCATCATTTTTCATTGACCTCATTTTCTTCCCTCTTGCCAAACACTAAAAACTCAGAAAACATTTTTCAGAAGTCATTTTCGGGTTTTCAAACACACCCTAATGGAAATTTTAGCGATTGAGTGTGTGTGTATATATATTACTATGAGTATTTGAATTAATTTGTTTTTTAAACAATAAAATTTTGAACATCATAAAAGTAGAGAAATTGTTATGAATAAAGTGTATTTAATTGTAAATAATTTTGATGATTCTGACAATTTATATAATTTATGTGTAATGTTTATTTCTAAGAGCATCCCCATCTATGGAAATTGTGGAGTTTATGTCAGGAAATTATCTTTAGCTTGCTTCAATGAATTGATGTGGAGGCAAAAATGAGAGGAGTTAATTCTCCTGCAACATATGGTTTAATGTAAAAAAAAATAGCCGCCGAAATCGTGTGTTGGGCGCAACATTGCGCCCCAGCGGGCGCGTGGACGCGTGAGAGTGGCCGCCAGCCGGCGGACCCTCTGACTTCAAATAAGCTTTTTATTTTTATTTTTTTTAAATTTTTTTTTGTTTTTTTTGTTAGATTTTATTTGTTTTTCCTTTTTCCTTTTTTCTTCTTCCCAATGACACTTACAAAAACCCCTTAAAATCGTGAAAAAACTCCACTGATAAGGATGCTCTAATAAAATTTGTAAGGATTAAGTCATCCAACCGAGAAAGCAAGCAGTAGACTTTGCCCAAACGAATGAAAAGCTCGACAAAAAACGTATACCATGTTTGGTTGAAGCTCAACTCTTTCTTCGTTACTTAATTTTTTAATTAGTACAATAATTTTTAATTATTTTTAAATTTAATTTTTTTTTTTTTTAATGTTTGATGGCAATTGTGAGACCTTTTGCTCTGTCAAATAGAAAACCAAATAGTACCGCTAGTCCCAGCGAGAGTGAGTACTTGCATGCAAATACCATCCTTTCATTCCTCACTACTGCCATACTCCACTTATTGCTGCAGGCTTGCTTTGATCCGGGCTCGGCCTGCTTTTCCATAAGTCCTTCGCTAGTATCCACCATTGTAGCTGATCCGCCCATTTATGAACGTAACATTTTTACGCAGGAAAAGAAGAACGAATTGAAGCGGGCAGATCTTCGTGTGTAAGGAAATAAGAAGCATAGGGCAAGGACATATCTATTACCCCGGCCCGGCCCGGCCCGGCCCCCTTCTCTATTCTCTGGGGCTGTCCTTTTGTGGCACTTTGCAGGATATTGAGGAGCTCTTCATCAATGGTTTTAGAGTGAAAAGAAGGGTAAGTTGACAAGCTAACGCAATTTCCATTCCTCTCATAGATGTTTCGTCTATCTCTTCCATTCCTTCCAGTTGTTTCCTTCCGAGACGGTTTCCTTTCGGTTAGCTAGCTATAGATTACGAAGCTTATCTAAAGTTACAATGAATTATGAAGGATCAAAAGTGCTCTTTCTACATCACCAAAATCTACTTGCTACAAATATTATTCCTAACAATTTCACCCTTTTTTATAATGTCAAAACAACACAGAGAAAAATTGAATCAATAAAGAGGTTTTATTACACTCTCACACCAAACAAAAGATAATTTCATTTATAACATATTTGGATACATGAGAGTTCTGAAATTTACAAGATACAACATAAAAAAATCAAACAAAAATCTTTAATCCGCTTTAATTTGGTCTCTCTTATCTTCTCAAACAGCAATAATCCTCACTGAACTGTTTACCATTATAGTAGCACTCACTGAACTATATTTATCCAACAACCCTAACTTAGTGTGCTATCTTCTTAAGCATGTTTCCTTACCTTCTAATCTTTATGCTTAATAGAGACTTCTTTCTTATCACTCCAGATGCCCACTACTTTTTCCCGTGAGTGTCAGCATCTTCAATCCTTTTACCTCCTGAGCCTCTTATATGGTCTTCTTTCATGTTCATCCTTGGCTCTTTGGCTCTTCTTTCTATCCTCCTCTTGCATCTTCTTGGTTTCTTCTACCTTGAGCAATTCAGCCAATTGGGCAAGCTCTCATTTTTACTTACTAAACCATTCCTGAGTCTTCATATATCAATCTTCAAGTTACTTCTTTGTAGTCATGTCCCGATTCTGGAATCGGCCGAACCGGAACCAGAGCTTCTGGAATCGGCAGCTTCGGTTCAGACGGCTGGTTCAATCTGGACTTTAACTATTTTTTTAGTAAATTCAATTTTGTACTCCCTCCGTTCCATTGTATGTGTTTGGTTAGTTTAACTAGGCTTTTTTTAATTTAAATTTTCATAATATTAAATTTAGTATTAATATACAAAATTTATATATTTAGAATCTACACTAAAAGTTTAAACATAAAAAATCAAATTTAAAAATAAGAATAATAAAGAAAATAAACAAAGAAGAAAGAGTTGGTTTGGAACAGATAAAATGAAATAGATGAGGAAGTATTTTTTAAAATCGTGCAAATTCAACCATTAATTTTTTCAAAATGAATTAAAAAAAAATTGGTTATATGAAATATTTAAACTTCAATGTTGAACTAAAAAAATAAAAATAATTGTTATAGTTAATTTAAAGTTTAAACTTTAATCAAATACTAGTTAAACTTTAACCAAATAATTTTTAAATTATTTTTATTTAAACATTAATTAAATAATAGTTATTATTTGTTTTTTTTTTTGGTTGCATATTATCTGATATCAGAACCGGAACTGGCCTTACTATTTCACTTCCAGTTCAGTTCAAATCGAACCATGAGCATGACTACTTTTTTGTTACTTCTCAAAGTTCTTCCGGTGCACTCTCATAAGCTCATCAAATGCTTCAAAAGCTTTGGACTTATCTTTGCCAAAGCACCCATAGAAGGCACAATCGTTATACCCTGCACCACGGTGCACATAGCAATGTGCACCACATACGTAAAACGATGTCGTTTTGGTGTTAATAGATGCGGACGCGAATGACTCCAGTGAACTCATTATCTATACTACACATAATCATTATCTAGAATATACAGAACGTTTGCCTATAATACACAGAATGTTTGCCCAGAATACACAGAATATTGATACACAATACACATAACTCATCCTCCTAACATTCGAATACACAAACACATCACAACATGTGTTAATAACATGAATACACAAAATATTGACACAAAATATACAGAACTCATCCTCCTAAACATTCGAATGCACAAACACATCACAACATGTGTTACTAACATGAATACACATAACGGTTGCCTATAATACACAGAACGGTTGTCTAGAATACACAGAATGATTGCCTGGAATACACAGAATATTAACATAAATACAGAGACCGGCCAAAACGGGAAACGTGATTTCTAAAAAAAGGACAATTAGTTTACAATGCTCAAAACGACATCGTTTAGGTACGTGGTGCACGGTATAATTTCTAGGCATGATTGAACTCTTCTAATCCAACTCTAGCTTAGTAGAGGATTTTTTTTATTATTATTTCTTTTGCTGCGTGCTCTGCCTCACAGCCTGTCCTACTCCTAGGGTTGAAATACCACGAGCTTTGGCAATTTCTCCAACTAAATTGTGAATTTCTTCTTCCATTGTGCCCTTCTTTATTTGAGTGTTCTCGCGACTCCATAAGCACCAAACCAAACCAAATACATATCTATCTCTACGTGGTCCAGTGGGAATCTTTAAATGCCCACACGTTTTATTTTTCTTTTACACATGCATCACATTTATGTTCCTACCTTAGTATTTTGCCTGCTAGTGGGTCATCTCATCTTATCCGAGTCTATATAATTGAGTGGTTTTACCCCTCCCTAAGCACCAAACAAATACACATCTATATCTCAGGTCTCAAAATGAAGACACAAATATTCCTTTTGGTTCTCTCCATTTCTATCCTTCCACTGGCCATCTCTCACTCTAGCCTTCCTCCACTCATCCGCCTCCCAACCAAGCCCGACTTAAACGATTTTTTTACGAATATCTTAGACACCGCCGGCAACCCAGTGGTCGCCGGAGCCAAATACTACGCCATCCCAGCCCTCATCGGCGTGGAAGGCGGCATAAGCGTAACTAACCTCAACACTACAACAAACCCCTCCGCCTGCCCCACCGACGTAGTAATAAACGTCACATTAGCGGGCAACCAACCCCCCGCCGTGGGTCTTCCTTTAACTTTCTACCCTCTAAAGGACGAGGCCTACACCGCCGACGTCATCTTATCGCAGTACCCACTGAACGTGGCCTTTGACTCGCCGGACCCATCGGATCCCTGCGCTAAGGAGAATGTTTGGAAGGTTAATCATCATGATGAGGCGACAATAGTGACCGGTGGCGTTATAGGCAAGGAGGATGATCTTGACAACTGGTTTAGGATTCAGAACAATAATTTTAATGGAAAAGGGTACCTTTTCAACTGGTGGCCAAGCCTTTGCCTTGGCTGCAGGATTGGTTACTTTAATATTGGCACAGTCAGCGATGGTTATCAGCTGGGAATCAACTTCAACGACGAATCGCTATATCCTTTTGAATTCGTAAAGGCTGAGTGATCAAAGCCGTACGTTGTTGAACCATCAAAAATCTTGCATTGCATGCAATATGTATTAATACTTAACGTTTAAATAATGGCTTTGTTACCCCGTTATGGAAAGCCTACTGCACATGTATCCCATCATTTCTGCAATATAATAAATTAAGTCCCTTTTCATTTACAAAATATTATCAAAAATAATAAATACAAATACGCTCGTACGGGTAGTTCAGTTGATTCTTGGATAATAAATTGTGGGTAAAGATATAGGACCAAGCCATGCTTCACCTAAAGTGTACATTTAGGTGGCGATTGCGAACTCTCATAACAAAAAATAAATCAAATGACAAAAACTTTTTACTAAAATACTTCACCATTTTTTTAAATGTAAAGTGAGATTGGTGAAAAAAAAATTAATCCAATAAAAAAAAGTTTTGTTGTTGTCCGCATGAGCAGCTCAATTTGTCACATGGGTGAAGTTTGGCCTTTATAAGCAAAGGTCTAGTCTCTATGTCCAGCTGAGTTACCTTGGGGTCAAAGTGAGGGGGCTCTCTATGCGCAGAGTTATCCCGGGGCATGGGGCCTTTGGGGTTGGTGATTCAACCTTTTCGAAGAAACAAAATTTTGTTGCTAAATTTTAATTAAAAAAATTAGATCTCAAAACCATATCTACTTTCCTGTGGAAATCTTTAAATTTCGCACCTTTTTTTCACCACATTTATGTCCCTATCATACTATTTTGGATAATGGTAATATCAGTATTTATTTGAGTGTGCTTGCAACTCCATAGGCACCAAATCAAATGCACATTTATCTCTGGTCTCAAAATTGAAGACATCATTCTAACCTAGCTAATTTGCGCTTAGAGCATCCTTATCAATGGAGTTTTTTCGCGGTAATTGAGGAGTTTTTGTAAGTGTGATTAGGAAAGAGAAAATGAGGAGAGATGAAAAAAAAAACAAAACAAAACAAAATTGAAAAAAAAATTAAAAAAATCAGACTTGGTCAGGCGCGCCTGACGCGCCAAGCGGGCGCGTGCACTGCACGCGCCGCTTAGGCGCTGCTGTGTGCGGTTCACGCGCACAACTGTGACACTTGAAAGTTTGGCTGTCCATTGTTACTGTACTATGCTCCCCATCTTAGCAGAGGATCCCTTTCCACTCTCTCACCTCCCCTCTCTCATATGATGTGGCAAAATATCTGACAATATCTTTCCAAATAATCACTGATAATGGTGCTCTTATTTTAGGTGGATAAAAGTCAGAGGACTAATTCTCAAAAAAAAAAAAAAGTCAGAGGACTAAATAACTTTCAAAATTATGTGTTAATGTATGATGAAAAGATCATAAAAAAATGTCTTATTACTGCCTAGTTATAGGATTTTAGGCTAAAATCATGGTGGAAGTCACGCCCACGATTCTTATTGTTCATATCATGAATGTCACTCTGCTAGTCATATGCCAAATGAACAGCATTCAAATTGGATTTCACTTCAAACCCAACTTTTCTCTATGTCATGACACTACAAATTTGTTATTTCCACTTCCTATTGAATATCGAACCTTTGACATCATAATTTAAAGTTAAAAATTGATATTATTACAATAATACCCTTTTAAAATTATCACAAATTTTTCTTTTACTAGTAAAATTTATTACCATTGACACTTGTCTATAGTCTAAAGTCTTTAAATATGCGTGGTCCAGTCGAATAATCTTTAAATGCCACACGGTTTTTTTTTGGCATCACATTTATGTTCCTATCTTACTATTTTGCCTGCTAGTGGGTCATCTCATATCATCTGAGTCTATATAATTGAGTGGTTTTGCCCCTCTCTAAGCACCAAACCAAACACACATTTATCTATCTCTGTTGGTCTCAAAATGAAGGAACCCGACCCTGTTTACTAAGTAGAAAATTTCTCTAATTATTGAATAATAAAACATGTTTACATAACAATATAGTTTTTCATTTTGAAAATTGAAAACAATTTTCCAGCTAAAAATCGGAAAACTCTTAAAAACTGTTTTCTAAATGAAAAACAAAATCATCTATCATCTATTTGATTATATGTCACTATAACCACATTAATTACTATGATTACATTCATTATCTTCTTTTACATACTTATCACCATCTTCTATCTTTTATATTTACTTTACTTAATTAAACATAACTTATTTGCTTATTACACTTTAAAGTTAAACACTGTTCACATTATCAAAATTAAAAATTAAATTCTATACGATATTTTAAATTTTGATTGAACTCAATAGATTATTGGTTTGGATATTTTTAGTTATGTTA
This sequence comes from Ipomoea triloba, assembly GCF_003576645.1. Classification (NCBI taxonomy): domain Eukaryota; kingdom Viridiplantae; phylum Streptophyta; class Magnoliopsida; order Solanales; family Convolvulaceae; genus Ipomoea; species Ipomoea triloba. The sequence goes on from NC_044921.1 coordinate 13,772,170, forward strand.
TATCATAATACAAATTCGATCTGTATCGGATATTGAAATTTCAAATATATTAGAATTCAAAGTAAAAATTATATATTTATATACATGTCATTCAAATTAATATATCCAAAAATATTTTAAATATTAGACTAAAAAAATATTAATATTATCTAAACTATGTGAACTTAATAGGTTATTGGTTCAGATATATTTTGTAGTTATCACTACAAAAAAACGCGAAAATAGCGATGGACGATTTCCGTCTCTAAACAGGAAAAATCCGTCGCTAATCGTCCGTCACTAAAATGAGCGTCGCTAGATTTCAGCGACACAATTTTTTTTCGTCGCTAAAGTTTAGCGACGGAAATATCTGTCGCTACATGAAAATCATCCGTCGCTATATTTCTCCTAACGACGATTTGGACGCCGTAATTTGCGAGGGAATAACCGTCGCTACACCCACAATATTTCCGTCGCTAGACTCCTACCACGATGATTTGTTGACGAACTTTGCAAGGGAATAGCTACGAATTTTTCCGTCGCTAGACTTAACGATGGAATGGTCTGTCGCTACAGGTAGGGACGGAAATTGTCGTCGCTAATTTGTTTTTATTATTTGAATTTGATGTCATTTAAATACAGTTTAGTGACAGAATTATCCGTCGTTAAATTTAACTACAGATTTTTTCGTCGCTATTTCGTTACTATTCTTTATTTTATTTGATACTTAGCTACAAGTTTATTACAATATTTATCCGTCGCTAAACTTTAATATTTTTTCTCTAAAAAATCTACCCGCTAATTAATTTCACATACCTGCATTAAACCTATAATGTAATAAATTTATCCGCTAATTAATATCGCATACATACATGCAATAAACCTATAATATAATTGTAAAATATATTATATTAAAACATTCATACTCAAGCAATAATAAAAGTAAAGTTATATCGTTAGAAACAGTACAAAGTATATAAATAAACATAATCTAATCCTCTCCTAAGTTTTCATCATTAGAATTAAAAGAATGTTCAGCTTAGAGGTGGTGCCGTGGTGGCATAGAAGTGGATAGCATCCCATTGCGACGCAACTCATCCATCAAACTTGTAATCTGAGCTTGCATTTGAGCCTGCATTTGATTTCTTTGATATGAATTGAGACATTCCAGAGGTCCTAGGAGCCATTACGAACATGGAACGAGCGAAACGAGCAAACCGAGCAAGACAGGAGCCCCGAAGGACCCGGAAAGGTGAATTCATGCGTGAAGGTCACGTGGCAGCTTTCTAGTAGCTGTCCACGCATGCCTTCACGCGTGAAGGTGGCATGGACGGGACACTGCGCGGAAATGTTTTTAAGGCAAAATTTCAGAGACTATTTAAGGCAACTTGATAGAATTTCAGAAAGAGGAGAAGAGGGAGGAAGGTCCGAATTTCCCAAGTTCTACTCTCCATTTTCTTCTTCATTTCTTAGTTTTTAGGATAGTTTAGTCTTGCAATTTCACCTTGTAAATGAAGCCTTGAAGCTTGGATTGAAGAACCTATTTCATTTACTAGGTGATTTCTATTTCAATCTCATCTATTTTTATTATCTTGTTCTTAGATTGAATTAGCTATTGCTCTTGAATTCTTGATCATGTGTGGCTAGTTTAATCTAGGGTTTGGATTGTGTGAAGCTATGTTGCTAGTGTGATGATCATATTTCTTATTTTGGATTCAAATTGCTTTGTTTGTTGGAATCTCTATTCTTGTTTATTGGTTGTTGTTTTGATGAGATCTTGTATGGATTTGGTCAGTCTATTGAGAGATTGAGTTCTTGACTCTATCATGGTTTTGATTAGAGTTGAGATTGAAGCTTTGTGGCAATCATAGATCCTATGGACTTCGTATTAGGAATAGTAGGAAAGTGTGTAGCTAAGGTGTTTGATAAAATGTCTCTTAGAACTTTGCTTGCTAAAAAGCACTCCTAAGTCTAAGAAGCCCTAGTACACAGAGGTGGAAAAGGACTAAGAAGACACACTCTTGAATAGCCAACATCATTGCACTGTTTATCCACTACTTGAGACACACTAGGATGCAACATAGATGAACACGATCCAATCCCTTGTTTTCTTATATTTGTTTTCTTACACCTTTTACCTTCACGTCTCACTACCTTATGATCCTTTATACCTCGCAACCACCATTCACCATTCACCATACTCACCACCCTATACTCTATACCTCGCATGACTCGATTGAATGAATGCATTCGCACTTGACACACCTCCACGTCCCTCCTTTGAGACTGACACTCGGGGAGTCGTAGACTCTTCGTTTTATTCTTACACACATCCATAGTATCTTGACACCTCACCCTACGCAGAAAATACATCTGTCAAAATGGCGCCGTTGCCGGGGATGTTGTGAACTATTGGAGGGAAATCACAAATGGTCAACCCTACGACTCTTGTAACTTGAAGACCAAACATATCTCCACCAATTACCTGTAGGCCATTAGATTGGCTTTAGCTGTGAATCTCTCAGGCAGGAAGACGAACAAAAACAAGGCTTACCGACAAGACCTATTTTACATGTGGAGCATGGAAAATAGAATAAATGTCAACATGGGAGCCCAAGTCAAGAAATGACTGCAATCCCAAACCAAGCAGAAGGTGCAATCAGTGTTTGGGTCTTGGAAATCACTTGGAAGGGGAAAAGAATGAAGCTTCCATGACTGCATTTTCGGTGAGAAAGTTCCAGGCAATGTATATCAAGTGGGGAAGAAATGATGCACCAGATGAGGGAGTTGATGGTAGCTCTGACAATGATGATGAGGGAAATGACGAGACACAGGCGCGGGAGCAAGGTGAGCCTAGTGCACAGCACGAGGGCCCGACCATGATGGATTGGGAGGCTACTCAAGCTTTCCACAGACAGCTCCATGAGGAACAAATGGCATACATGCGCGCACAGAGCTCACGACAGGAAGAACAATATACCTCGTTGTATTTTCACAAGGACAGACAAGAGGAACATTTCCAATCGCTTTACTTGACCCAAAATGAAGAGATTCTCCGCACAAGGAGAGCAGTGGAGGAGAATGCACGCTTGATTCAAGAGCTTCAGGCTCAATTCGCGAGACAGTTCCATCCTCCGTCTTTTGGTGATCAATGATGAGCTTCCCATTATCCCGGCATTTGATGAATGAGAAAAGAGTTCCCAGAAACACTGTTACTAAGTTCGAGTCCCATCAAAACATTAGGTTCCCTATGCGTGGGGTTCCGCCTTTATTTTCTTTATTTGCTTCTAATTACTTTCATGCTTATTATATTTACTTGCTTTACTTTTTATGCTTTTTCATATTTAGTAGTCTATTTGGACTATTTAGCATTTATATCTTTAAGTAGTTAATTTCATAAGTTTTATGCATTTATCTAATTTGCATTTACTTTGCTTTATTTAGTTTGAGATATTCTATCAAGTTCTTAATAATTGAATAGTCTAGCTTATAATTGCTATTATATATCTTGTTATTATCTTTTGAAAATAGAGCTTTAATAACGGAGGCCGACCGATGTTGGAAGCTAAAGTGTGGAAATAGGGATGCATACTTGGTTTAACCTCTTATGCCTTTTCTATTTTATGCCCCGTTTTCAAATTTAAAGTGTGGAAAACTGTTTATATAGCTTTGTATGTGTTCTTATAAGCTTGCTATGTTATTTTATCATTTAAGGATCATATAGTATACCCTACATCCCAGAGCAAATTCCAAAGTGTGGAAATGGATTCTTATTTCCAATGATTATTTAAACCCGTTTTCCTTTATCCCATGAGTCCGAGGTAACATCGAGGACGATGTTCTTTTTAAAGTGTGGAAAGGATGCACTTTGAGCTTAATGTTTATTTGCTTAGAGTCGAAAGTTAGTCTCTTGGGCATGATAAACGGGTGTGTTTACAAATTGAAGACTGAGTTATTGTTTGTGTTATCTAGGGAGAATTTTGACTAGATGCCAAAAAAATTTATTCTTGAAATATCTTTGAGGAAGTTACTTTTCGCACCCATGAGAGTGTTTAGAGTCAAATAAGTTTATATTCTTGCCTGTTTGCATGATGTTCACCTCTTATTTACGTAGGACCTTAGTCAAGGATCTCTCGAAGTGGAAGTGTGCACTTTTTAATTTGAGAAAGATAATTTTTAGAGAGGCCCGTAATTAAACTAATTTTGGTAGGGCATGTGGCAAAAGGTGAGCCTATTGGTGAGCTTAAGAACGAAAAATCCCTTAATCCCAAAAGAAAAAGGCATGAGGGGTTGCATGGAGAAACAGTTGAAAAGGCAAAAAGGCCAATCCTCGAGATAAAAAATTGATGAAAGCCACTTCGCTGGGTTGTATTCAACCATAGTCTTCGGTAAGCAAAAAGCTATACCTGGAGTCGGTTGTCCACATAAAATGTTCCCAGGAAATGAGAAAATAGAGAGGAGGTGAGCCGCTTCGCTAGGATTCGGGCACCCATTGCACTGTCTTCGAAAAAGCATGGAGCTCCATGTGAAGTCGGGTCCCTCGATGGCGTTATCCTAGGAAGTGAGAAGAAAAGAGGGACCGCCCCAAGCCATTGGCGGTGAGTGGTCCATGCCCCTACCCTCACTTATTTTATCGTTGGGCTTTGGCGTTTAGGACGGAAGGGTTGATTAACTAGTGTCCATCGTTCCCACTAGTGGGATCGGCTAGATGCCCTAATTAAATGAGAGGTGAATCCAAATTTGGGATTGCATGCTTGCACGTGGTGTGAGAAGTGTGTTCCCCTTGTTTTAATTGTTTATCTACGAAGGGTTTTTACTTCCCGGAAATATTCATTGAGTTGTATGACATCTAACCTACATTCTTTGTAGATAACATAAAAGTTTCCCCCTCTTTGATAGACTTAAGCACTCATAATTTTGATTGACCAAGAGTTCCGTATTGAATGAGTTGGTATCTTGGAAGCTTATGTGCTTAGAAGTGAATTGTCTTACTTGAGGACAAGCAAGAAATAAAGTGTGGAAACTTGTTAAGCTCCCAAGACACCTAATATTTGAGTATAAATAAGAGTGTTTTATAGAATTTCTAGCATCCTTAAGTGATAATCTTGTGAAATTTGTGCTTTAAATTCATTAACCACACGCAAAGCTATCTTTGGTATGAATTGAGACATTTCAGAGGTCCCGGGAGCCATTAGGAACAAGGAACGAGCGAAACGAGCAAACCGAGCAAGACAGGAGCCCCGAAGGACCCGGAAAGGTGCATTCACGCGTGAAGGTCACGTGGCAGCTTTCCAGTAGTTGTCCATGCATGCCTTCACGCGTGAAGGTAGCATGGACAGGACAGTGCGCGGAAATGTTTTTAGGGAAAAATTTCGGAGACTATTTAAGGCAACTTGATGAATTTCAGAAAGAGGAGGATAGGGAGGAAGGTCCGAATTTCCCAAGTTCTACTCTCCATTTTCTTCTTCATTTCTTAGTTTTTAGGATAGTTTAGTCTTGCAATTTCACCTTGTAAATGAAGCCTTGAAGCTTTGATTGAAGAACCTATTTCATTTACTAGGTGATTTCTATTTCAATCTCATCTAGTTTTATTATCTTGTTCTTAGATTGAATTAGCTATTGCTCTTGAATTCTTGATCATGTGTGACTAGTTTAATCTAGGGTTTGGATTGTGTGAAGCTATGTTGCTAGTGTGATGATCCTATTTCTTATTTTGGATTCAAATTGCTTTATTTGTTGGAATCTCTATTCTTGTTTATTGGTTGTTGTTTTGATGAGATCATGTATGGATTTGGCCAATCTATTGAGAGATTGAGTTATTGACTCTATCATGGTTTTGATTAGAGTTGAGATTGAAGCTTTGTGGCAATCATAGATCCTATGGACTTCGTATTAGGAATAGTAGGAAAGTGTGTAGCTAAGGTGTTTGATAAAATGTCTCTTAGAACTTTGCTTGCTAAAAGGCACTCCTAAGTCTAAGAAGCCTAGTACACAGAGGTGGAAAAGGACTAAGAAGACACACTCTTGAATAGCCAACATCATTGCACCATTTTTCCACTGCTTGAGACACACTAGGATGCGATATAGATGGACACGATCCAATCCCTTATTTTCTTATATTTGTTTTCTTACACCTTTTACCTTCACGTCTCACTACCTTATGATCCTTTATACCTCGCAACCACCATTCACCATTCACCATACTCACCACCCTATACTCTATGCCTTGCATGACTCGATTGAATGAATGCATTCGCACTTGACACGCCTCCACGTCCCTCCTTTGAGACCGACACTCGAGGAGTCGTAGACTCTTCGTTTTATTCTTACACACATCCACAGTATGTATCTTGACACCTCACCCTACGCAGAAAATACATCTGTCAAGGAATGATAGGAGCAGCGGAGCACGAACTGGGCAAGAAACAAGCAAAGGAGCTGCCACACGGCCACCCACACAGCCGTGTGAGTGGTCGTGAGACCACTAAAGCCAAGTATGAAATCGCGACCTCCTCATGGCCAGGCTCACGGCTGTGAGGTTGGCCCTGAGGCCTGCGCTGTCTGCTATTTAAGCAACGTTTTTCTGCAACTTTCGGAGATTTCGGACCATAGCAAGTTTTGGTTTATTTTTCCTCTTCTCTTTAGATTTCCCTAGCATAGATTAGCATATTTTTACATAGATTACTTTGATTTCAAGCTTGAATTGCGGATTGGATTGGTTTTCTACCATGGTTTCTTCTTCTTCAATATTAAAGTTTCCTTTATTCCTTATTTACTCTTTTCTTAATTTTCTTGCAATGTTGATGGTGATTTACTTTAGCTTTGCCTTGTTTACCATTATGATGCGTGAGTAGTTAGCTTTTGGGTTTGGATTAGGGTTCAATGGCTATTCTTGATGTTAGGTTTGTGATTATTGCATAAAAGGGATAAATCATTCCCCTATGGTTCTTATGTTTGAATTGGATTATTAATTCTTCTTGTTAGTGATTGATGCGCAACAATTGTTAGCTTGTTTTGGAGAGGCTTTTATTGCAATGAAAGTTGGATAAAAGACTCAAGCATAACCAATTTCGAACCCAATTTTCCTACTATGAAAATAGGTGTATGTAATTTGTGGCTTATAATGCTTTTGTGTTTCAAGGGTTACGATTGATGCATCACGAAAATGGGAAAATCCTACTCCAATTCTTGTTTATTGATTACTACCTTAGCTTAGACTTGAATTCTTATGTGCATTGCCATAAATCCCTTGGTGAATTGTTTTCCCCTAATTCTGAGATTGTTAATGCATCAAGCTAAGAAAGCAATACCTCTAATCTAGATCTATTCTTTTATCATATAGTTAATCCATATTTCATTTGCAATCCTTTGTAATAAAAAACCCAAAAATATTAGTTTTACTTTCCATTCTTTAATCTTAGCTTGCTTGGATTCTAGTCAATTCCAAAACATTAGTGCCTAGAATTTTACATATCATACAAGTACGTGCCATAGCCCCAATCCTCAGCAGAACGACATTCTCACCATTTTTTCACTATCACAACTTTACTCATCAATTATATAGGATAAATTCATACATATGTAATTGATTATCGAATTTGTTTATTTAAATAGGTAATTCATGTTATATGAATGCAAGATAATATAGGAGATTCATTATAATTGTCACTAAGATAAATGTTTGCAACTTTGTAAAATTGATAGTCTAAATATATATATATATATATATATATATATATATATATATATATATATATTATTTTTGGTTTGAATTTCTCTAAGTCTTCTTAATTCTCTTTTGGGTAGCATTGTCATTGTCTTCATCTTCAGTATTTGTCATCTGTTTTTTTTTTTTTGCTGGTAGTGTGTTATTTGCAATTGGGTTACTAGTTGTAGCATAGATAGCAACGACATGCAATGAGATTATGGTGTAGGAAGCTGAGGATTTGTCTTATTGTGTATGTGACTGAGATCTTAGTTGTACTATAAACTCTTGATCTTGCAATTAAATTTTTATTGAATTGATACTGACCTTGGAATTAAATTGTTTGTCACTTTGTGCATAAACCTTTTTTAAACAGTGGGTAAATGCTATATACCAAGTACTTTTGTTGTTAAGGTTGATACTGATTTTGCCATTAATCTAAGTATGTTGAGTCTAGAAGATGAAATGAATTGTAGTTTACATTTGTTCTAATATATTTAATGAAAACACAATAAGTATTTTACATACCGAATCAATGAATGCAGCAACGGTGGCTATTTTGAAATTTCTTCATTTTCTAGATTTGCCAAATTGATTGCAATGTTGTTGTAGTTTCGGCATATTTTCATTGTGTTAAGTGAGTCACGCTGTTCTATTGTCCTACGTTGACATTTTTAATAATGAGTTTAAATGTAGCTATGTAAGATAATGATCTAATTAACATTTATATATTAGAGTTTTTTCCCAAAATGGTCCCTCGACTATTGACCATTCTCAATTTTACATTTCGACTTCTAAATGCACCCAATGTGGTCTCCTGACTTTTAAAAAGTTCCCCAATGTGGCCCCCCGTTAGGTTTTTGGTTAACCCAACGTTAAAAGTGAGGGTATTTCAGTCAGTTCACAGTGTTGGTGCCCATTACAACTGCTAGTCATCGTTCCTTTTGTCATCCGTTCAAAAATTAACCCCAAATTGAAAAAAAAAACCCTTAATTAGAAAATTGTTGAAGCTTGTTGACGAAGGAGACGCAAGGTCTGGGACGATTCCATGGGGCTTCGAAGGTCTGGGAGTACCTGGCCAATATACAGTACGCAATTTTGTTTATTTTGTCAGAATGTGAGGCTTTTATAGGGTGAATTAAAGATGGGGGTCGAGGGGACCACTAGGTAGCTTTTGTATAAAAATATGTTTGTTTTAGAGTTCCATTTTTAGGGTTCCATGTTTTGGTGGTATAAAAGGGTGTAGAGGGGACACCTGGAACATTGTTTTTGGTTGTAGGATTCTAAGTTTGATGTGTATTTGTAAAATAGTTTCTGGGTGGGGGACCACTGTTATTTTTGTTTTTTATTGAACTGAATATGCATTTCTTTTTGTACTGAACTGTAGGGTTCCAATTTTTTGCTTTTGTATTGTACTGTAGGGTTCTATTTTTATGCACCTTAACTACTCATTTTTACGCAATTTAGTTAATAACTGTTTAAATTTGTGCAATTAGATCCATTTGTATGTAAGAGTAGGGTGATAGTAGGTAATTTTTATTTAAAAAAAAAAAAGAAAATCAAAATTTCCTCCGTTCAGATCGATAGAGAAGCCATGGTCGGCTTCTCCGTTCAAGTTGACAGAGATGCGAGGCAAGCTTCTCCATCCAACTAGACGAAGAAGCTATGCCTACTTCTTCGATCCGTTGGACGGAGAAGCTAAGGTGACTTTTAATAATTATTTTTAAAAAAATTATGTATTTTGGACAGAGAAGTCATACCGGATTATCCATCCAGTTGGACAACGACATTCTAACCTAATTTGCACTTATTTTAGGTGGATAAAAGTTAGTTAGAGGACTAAATAACTTTAAAAATTGGCAAAAACTTGTGTGAGACCGTCTCACGGATCTCCATTCGTGAGACAGGTCGGGTCACACAATTATATGGGTCAACATGTGCATATCATGTGCATTTTTATGTTTATCTCTCTCTCTCTTTAGTATCTCATCCAACGCTATCTATTCTCATCACTCGCTGCATCCGACACTACTTATTTCTCACTCTCTGCATCTCACGCCTCTCATCCTTGCATCTTGCCCTCACCATCTCCATCTCCTCCCATCTCCTCCACTCAAGCTCTCCGTCTCCTCCAATCTCCGCCGCTCAAGCCATTAAATCTACATATGGATCACTCATCAATCACATTTCAACCCTGAGATGTGTACATATTTGACCAAAAACAAGAAGAAAAATAATTAGAGTCACTCTTTCCATGCCTCAAATATTATACATCAAGAACAATATATTGGAGGCATGTATTAATAGAAAAAACAAATCCAGGTTTTATTTAAGCAAATATTGTTGGAAAAGAAGAGACATGGAAGATAGCAGCACCAAATCAAGAACAAACCAATAAACAGAAACTTGAACAAGAATTTCCCCAAAGTTTTACTCTGTTTCTGCCTTTCACACCTTGCATAAATGCTCAGAAAAATGGTACAATTAAATCTGAAAGTACAAAAACTGAAAAAGACACAATTAAACAACTAATCTGAGGACATGCCAAAGAATTATAATTCGTTCAAATGTAAAAAAGGCTAGTCTTGGGAGTTTATACAGAACCATACCTCATCAATTGCTAACTTCTGTAACAATTTCCCTTAGAACAACATTAACTAAAGCAAAAGAAATCAAACACTAGTTCACCTTAGAAACAACCAATTACTCCTTAGCAACTAACATTACTCACCTTATTAAATCTAATACTTTATAGTACAAATATACTACTCACCTTATTAAATCTAATACTTTATAGTACAAATATACTACTTCATATCACAAATGAATAATCATGACTTTAACCATCAAACACAATACTTTATAGAGCAAATATACTACTAAATAGCACAAATGAATACTTAACACTTTAACCATTAAATCTAATACTCTATAGCCTAAACCTAGTACTTTATAACACAAATGAATACTCAACACAACTATTACATATAATACTTTAACCAAATGAATACTCAACACAACTATTACATATAATACTTTAACCATAAAAAACAATACTTAATAGCACAAATATACTACTTCATAACAAAAATGAATGCTCAACACTTAAAACATTAAATCTAACACTTTATGGTCCAAATATACTACTTCTTATCACATATGAATAATCATTACTTTAACCATCAAACACAATAATTTATAGAGCAAATATACTACTTAATTGCACAAATGAATACTCAATACTTTAAGCATTAAATACAATACTTTGTACCCAAAAACTAATACTTTATAACACAAATGAATACTCAACACTTTAACCATTACATCTAATACTTTAACCATCAAACACAGTACTTAATAGCACAAATATACTACTCCATAACAAAAATGAATTCTCAACACTTAAAGCATTAAATGTAAGAATCTTTCAATATATTTATGTTTTTATTACAGTATGAAACTAACTAATCAACATTCTCACTGTCTAGCTAGCCTCAAATCAAGTTACCATTGTGTTGTCTCTTTTTGTTTACCTTAGTTCATTTGTATCAAGAACAAAAATATATAAATTACAAGGAACCATGCCATATGTATTAATCAGAAATTCTTCATTACCACAACAATTTGTTAAACATGAGTCATAGGAAACCAGTTGATTTGGTGCTTGAACTATTGAATTAAAGCTCATCTCTATGAACAAGATAATGATCTAATCCTATGATTACTTTGGTACTATCTAACTGTTGATATGTCCTAAAACACTGAAGTAATAAATATAAAAGTTGTCTACAAGTCTATGGCTTCTTCTAATAAGTTGTACCTTATAACTTGTTTGGAAGTGAATGTCTCATTGTGTGCTCTAAACAGGGACAATCACCAAAAAGAGTCCTTCAAAATGCCCCATTTTTTAGCCTTTGGTGCCCACTAGAATCATACTTGCAACAATTCTGCCATCATTATATATATATATATATATATATATATATATATATATATATATATATATATAATACTATATGGTCCAAATATACTACTTCTTATCACATATGAATGATCATTACTTTAACCATCAAACACAATAATTTATAGAGCAAATATACTACTTAATTGCACAAATGAATACTCAATACTTTAAGCATTAAATCCAATACTTTGTACCCTAAAACTAATACTTTATAACACAAATTAATACTCAACACTTTAACCATTACATCTAATACTTTAACCATCAAACACAATACTTAATAGCACAAATATACTACTTCATAACAAAAATGAATACTCAACACTTAAAGCTCTAAATCTAATACTTTATAGTGCAAATACACTACTTCATATCACAAATGAATGATCAACACTATATCACAAAACATAATACTTTATCTCATAAATCTAGATACCTATGTACAACCGTCTTTGATTTTACAAAAATGGCAGAGTTATCGGCGACGAGTATACGATAGACTTACTGCATGCAAACACAAAACTCCTTGTTATAATGACGAACATCATGAGAGAAATTAAATAGAAGAAGTCTAGAGTAATAGCCAGTTACCGATGCGAACCGCGAGAAATTAAACCGAAGAAACGGAGAGTAATAGGTATCAGCAGCGAGATTTCTCTAGCTAACGAAATCCGACTTGTTGCAAATGCAAAACTCATTGTTATAATGGTGACCACCACAAGAAATGGAAGAATCAGAGTGTGCCGCGAGAAATGGAAGAATCGGAGTGTAATAGCAAAACCCTAGCAAATTTTACACATTAAAATTATCAAAAATAAAAACTCACCTGAGATTGTGAAGAAAATGCACCTTTCTGAAGAGAAGATTTGAAAATTGGATGAAAAAAATGGAGGGGAACTCTGTGTCTTTGCTGCTGATGAAGAACACGGGAAATGCAAAAAAATGGAGCAAAATTTAATAAAAATGAATTAATAAAATTGAGCTAAAAAAAGCCCATATCTGATTGTTAAAAAAAGTAGCCCAAAACATAACTAACCCATAAACTAAATATGACCCAAATTATGTGACCCGACCCGTCTCACGGATTAAGACCCGTGAGACGGTCTCACACAAGTGTTACCCTTAAAAATTATGTCTTAACGTATGACAAAATAGCTTTAAAAATTGTTTTATACCTACCCATTTATAAGAGTCTACTCAAAAATCGGTGCAAGTAACGTCTATGACTTTTAATGTTCATATCATGAATGCCATTCTGTTGGTCATATGCGTAATGAAACGCGTCATAATTGTATTTCTTCAAACCCAACTTTTCTTTATGTTATGACACTAGGGCTGTGAAAATGGGTTAAAGCCCGCCCCGCGGTGGGACGGGTTAGGGTTATGGCAAAACAGGCCCACGAAAATGCGGGCCTAACAGGGCGGGCTAGATTCGACCAGCGACCCGCGGGCCGAATAATTAAAAAATATATTTATTGAAAATATTGTTGATCATACACTTCAATTTCTATTTTATTCAATTTTGTTGAAAATTATTAAGCAAAGAAGTACTAATTACATCCATATAGTCATGTGAAAATATGCAATAAATAAGTATACTTATATGGCACTTTGGCAATTGGTAGTAATGTAGTATACTTATTTGTTGTGTAATTGTTATATATATATATATATATATATATAGAAATAGAAATAGAAATAATTTCAGGTGCGGTCGTGCTCTCCCGTGCGGTCACACACCACTCAATGTTACGAAATACACCACTCAATGTTAAGAAACACACCACAATGTTAAGAAACACACCACAGTGCATATTTGTGTGGTGTGTTTCTTAACATTAAGTGGCGTATTTCGTAACATTGAGTGGTGTGAGTCGCACGGGAGAGCACGGTCGCACCTGATCATGACATCACTACTAATTTGTTATTTTCCAATCCCTTAACGGCATTAGGAATTGAACATCTAACCTTTGACATCTTAATTTAAAGTTAAACTTGACGTTATTTGACCATAATACCCTTTTAAAATTTATCACAATTTTTCTTTCAAAATTTATTACCATTGACACGCGTCTATCATCTTTAAATACTAGTGGTCCAGTGGGAATCTTTAAATACCAAACGTTTTTTTTTTTGTGGCATCACATTATATGGAGTCAGCTTGGATTGTCGAGAACACACATGGTTGAAGATTTTTGTCGAGATTTTTTTGGCATCACATATATGTTCCTATCTTACTATTTTGCATGCTAGTGGGTCATCTCATCTCATCTGAGTCTATATAATTGAGTGTTTTTGCCCCTCCCTAAGCACCAAACCAAATTAAACACACATTTATCTATCTCTGGTCTCAAAAATGAAGACGACACCAATAATCCTTTTGGTTCTCTCCATTTCTTTCCTTCCATTGGCCATCTCCGGCCTCCCTCCACTCATCCGCCTCCCCACAAATCCCAACTTAATCGACGCCATCTTAGACACGGACGGCAACCCAGTGGTCGCCGGAGCCAAATACTACGCCATCCCAGCCCTCATCGGCGTTGAAGGCGGCATAAGCGTGGCTAACCCGGACACAGGAAACCCCTCCGCCTGCCCCACCGACGTAGTAATAAACGTCACATTAGCCGGCCAAGAACCTCCCGCCGTGAGTCGTCTTTTAACTTTCTACCCTCTAAAACTTGAGGCCGAGGCCTCACGCGCCGCCGCCGACACCGCTGACATCATCATAGAGCAGTACCCACTGAACGTGGCCTTCGACTCGCGGGACCCATCGGATCCCTGCGCTAAGGAGAATGTTTGGAAGCTTAATGATGAGGCGGCAATAGTGACCGGTGGCGTTATAGGCAAGGAGGATGATCTTGACAACTGGTTTAGGATTCAGAACGATATTAATGGAAGAGGGTACCTTTTCAACTGGTGGCCAAGCCTTTGCCTTGGCTGCAGGATTGGTTACTTTCGTATTGGCACAGTCGGTGATGGACATCAGCTGGGAATCAACTACAGGGACGAAGCGCTATACCCTTTTGAATTCGTAAAGGCTGAGTGATCAAAGCCGTACGTTGAACCATCAAAAATCTTGCATTGCATGCAATATATATGTGTATTAATAATTAAAGTTTAAATAATGGCTTTGCTACCCCGTTATGGAAAGCCTACGCCACATGTATGATGTATCCCATAATTGCGTGCACATGGGAGTATAAACTGGGTGGGTGCCACTAGATCACAAGCTTATTGACAACCTAACTCATATTTAATCAAGCATTGATAAATGTAATAACTTTCAATTAAAGTAACTAAACAATAAAAATTATATTTTCTTTTTTTGGATGGTAGGTCGAGCTAAAATTTTTATTGTTTGGTTTCATTTAACCTAATTGATATTTTAATTGGCCATTGATAAATATAATAAGTCTAAACTAAAGAAATTTAAAAAAAAAATTAAATGTTTTGAGCTGTGGGCCAGGTAAAGCCAATGTTTTCACTTTTTTGGCCTAACTCAATCGGACTCGCAACCATACTACCTCAATTCAATTTAAATAATAACTGTACAGGTGATATGTCAAGCCACCCATTTAACACTACTCAAAGGAAGAGAAAGAAAGATAACTGAAAATTTTTAAAAATATCTAAGTGAAAGTCTCGATAGACATTTTTAACCAAAAAAGCTTTCTATTAAGTAAGCATAGTAACTTAGATGCATAGTGTAGCAGTGGGATCCAAAAAACTTTCTTTTAAGTTAAAAACAAAATGAATAAAGGACAAAAAATTTCGCTAAAATTCTTCACTATTTTTTTAATGTAAAGTGAGGTCCGTCATAACAAAGTAATCCAATTAAAAAAAAAAAGTTTTGTTGCCAAATTTTAATAAAAATTTTAGAATCTGGTAACCCTATCTATTTTAAATGTCCGGGTTTAGTGGGAATCTTTAAATTTCAAAACTTTTTTTTTTTCATCAAATTTATGTACCTACCGTACTATTTTGGCTAAAACTAATGCTACATCCCCTAATTTATTTTTTCTATATTTTTTCTCTTTTCTATATTTTTTCTCTCTTGATTTGGCTGCTACTACTACTACTACTACTTAAGGGCATTTTAGTCATTTTATCGCTTCTTACCTTTCAATTCCCCGTACTCCTATTTATGCCTATCAAACTGTAATTTCAATTCCTACTTTATTCATTGAATTGCAAATTACAATTCTTTCAAATTCCTACTTTATTCCTACTTTATTCATTGAATTGCAATTCCACCGAATTACAATTCTTTTCCCCCCTTCCTACTTTATTCATTGAATTGCAATTCCACCGAATTACAATTCTTTTCCCCCCTCCCAACCAAACTCCCTGTTAATGTTTCATATTATGAATGTCACTCTACAAGCTTGATGAGCAGCATGACATTTGGATGCCACTCCAACCTCAATTTTTTATTTTTTTGATGTCATGACACTTCTAGCTTGTTATTTTCATTTCCTTATTTACTTTAGGGATGGGGGATCGATCCTTTGACATCTTAATCTAAAGTGTCAAAGGTTGGTATCATTTGACCAAAATATTCTTTTAAAATTTATCACATTATTTTTCATTTTAAACTTATTGCCACACATCTATCATCATTCTTTTAAAAAAAGTACTAAGTACTTAAGTAGTAACTACTAACTAGTAAGGTTATTAATTTATTATGCGTATATGGATTCTGAAAAGTAAAAACTGAAAACAATCTTACAATCTACCAAACACTAATTGTGGACTTGTGCTTTATTTACTTATTCATGATAGCATGTACTTATTTGCCTACTCATTGCTAAAATGATAGTTTTACGCCAGTATTGACAGCTAGCCCACTAATGGATAAGTTAATAGAGGACTAAATTAAGTAAATATTGCATAATTGAGGACTTTATTGTGTATGAATGATAGTCAAAAATCAAATCGATAATTTCGCAATAGTCAAGGGATTATTTTAGTAATTAACTCACCCCAAAATGAATATCTAAAGTTGGCCAAACTGCCAATTTATAAAGGTGAGAAAAAGAATAGATTATTTTAGATAAGGAAAATTACATTTTTAGTCCATTAATTATACACATATTATAGAGTCATTTCCATTTTTGGTCCTATTGTTATTTGGGCATTGCCAATTTTAGTCCACTTTATTAATTTTTGCCACATTGCGGCCAGTCTTATTTAGTCATTACCACTTTTAGTCCACCATTAAAATTTTCGTCAAATGGCCGTCCTAAACAGGGGTATGTTTGGTCTTTTCATGCTTTGGTCATCTCCTTGACCCTTTGCGGTGGTTTTCCTTACACATTTTCATCCAATGAAGAGGTCCAGCGAAAGCCATGTAAGCCACATTACAAAGCCATGGCTTTCACCGGACTTCTTCATTGGATGAAAATGTGTAAGGAAAACTACTGCAAAGGGTTAATGAGATGATCAAAGCATGAAAAGACCAAAATACCCCTGTTTTGGACGGTTATTTGACAAAAATTTTAACGGTGGACTAAAAGTGGCAAGGACTAAATAAGAATGGCCGCAATGTGGCAAAAATTAATGAAGTGGGCTAAAATTGGCAATGCCCTAATAACAGTAGGACCAAAAATTGAAATGACTCCATATTATAGACTTAGTTTATAAATTATGATCTCATACAAATTATCCCTTTAATTATGTATAAAGTGATATTTTTAATCAATTACTTACAGTTTTTGTTAACATTAACAATTTATTTTGAATTTATAAATTATTAATTGACAATTGGTTATTTCGTAAAATTTCTTAAATTTCTTCAATTGAATTTTCATATATATGCTATGTTTACTGCAAAATAGCAAGTTGCACTTGTTTTAGCGGACACCGAAACAACTAAAAACATCTATGAGTTACACAAAATAACAATATAATTTACAAATGGTTTAGTAGGCAAGAAAACAACAAAATAAAATGATTGCATGAGTTACATGGTTTACCAACCATAAAAACAAGTTTTATCTAAATACATAACACATGCTTTCAATTAATTTGCCTCTTAAAATTAGAATGATGTTGCTAAGTTTTTGTTAGTCTCCTTTTTTGAGGTTGTTGACTAATAACAAATGTTGGAAGATGAACTAAATCTTCATGAGTATATGAAGAATCAATGCAAGCTAAGGAATTTGAGAAATTTTACGTAAAAATCAATATGTCTTTTAATAATTTATAAATTTAAAATAAATTATTAATGCTAACAAATTCTATAAACAATGGATTAAAACTGACACTTTAAACATAATTGGTCCTTCAACTATAGGTCAAGGTGCAATTCACTTTTTAACTTTGTGCAATTAGATCAATTTGTATGTAAGAGTGGGGTGATAGCATGTAATTTATTAAAAAAAAATCAAAAAATTTCCTCCGTTCAATTGGACGGAGAAGCCATGGCCAACTTCTCCGTCCAAGTTGACAGAGATGCCAAATAAACTTCTCTGTCCAATTAGATGAAGAAGCCAGACCTACTTTTCAAATCAGTTGGACGGAGAAGACGACTTTCGTTAATTTCTTTTGAAAAAAGTTATTTAATTTGGACACAGAACGTAAAGCACCTATTTCACCATTGCACTGGAGTTAAGACGATGTCTAATTGAAACTTTTTTAGTTAAAGAGTTAAATTACACTTTTACCTATATGTAAAGCACCTATTTCACCATTTTTTTTTTACTTTTTTTTTAACGGATCAAGAAAGAACATGATGATAATGAGACTAAAATTTTACTCTAGTGCCCTTTCATACATTTATCACAAATTTCTCTTTTTTGTGACCCTTTGTATCATTTTCACCGCACACACGCACACATATATATATCTTATTATTTTTAAATGGATTGCGATTCCATTTGTATCATTTTCACCACATATCTTATCATTTTTAAATGGATTAGGATTTCATGCAAATTGGTTTGATACTTGATTTAGTAATCACAATATTTCAAGCTTGACTTTCTGTGTAGGTTATTTATTGGCCTTTTTTATTTGAACTGATTAGCTTATTGTTCGCAGTTACAAGGCAAGCTTCAGCCAGATTGCACATTTAGGTAGCGATTACGAAATTTCTCATAAATTTTAAAAAATAAATTGAAAATTTTATTATTTCTCTAAAATACTTCACATTTTTTTAATGCAAAGTGAAAATAGTTTTGTTGCTAAATTTTAATTAAAAAAAAAATTTAGATCTCGTAACATTATCTACTCTCCAGTGGAAAATTTTAAATTTTGCACCTTTTCTTTCACCACATTTATGTCCTTACCGTACTATTTTGGTTAATAGTAATATGAGTATTTATTTGAGTGTGCTTGCATGTTGCAACACCATAGGCAGCAAATCAAATGCAAATTTATCTCTGATCTCTAAATGAAGACAACAGCATTCTAACCTAATTTGCACTTATTTTAGGTGGATAAAATTTATTACCATTGACACGCGTCTATCGTCTTTAAATACCATCCAGTACGTGGTCCAGTCGAAATCTTTAAATGTCACACGTTTTTTTTTTTGGCATCACAATATTTTGCCTGCAAGTGCTGCGCAAATTATACTGTGGACCATGGTCCACAATGCATTATGAACCATGATCATGGTTGATATTGCAGTTGTGTTGAAATGATATTGCAGTTGCGCGGAACAGAGGTCGTTCAATACACTGCAGTATTAGTTCAACACAACTGCAGTATCCGTTCAACGCAACTGCAGTTCCAGACGGATGAAACGACCTCTGTTCCACGCAACTTCAACTCCCTTTCAACACAACTGCAGTATTAGTTCAACACAACTGCAATATCCGTTCAACACAATTATAGTATCAGTCATGATGCATGGTCTACAATGCATTGTGGACCATGGTCTACGGTATAACGACCGCTAGTGCAGTGGTCATCTCATATGATTTGAGTCTATATAATTGAGTGTTTTTGCCCCTCCCTAAGCACCAAACCAAACACAAATTTATCTATCTATATCTCTGGTCTCAAAATGAAGACACCAATATTCCTTTTGGTTCTCTCCATTTCTTTCCTTCCGCTGGCCATCACCGGCCTTCCTCCACTCATCCGCCTCCCCACAAAGGGCGACGTAACCAACACCATCTTAGACACGGCCGGCAACCCAGTGGTCGCCGGAGCCAAATATTACGCCATCCCAGCCCTCATCGGCGTGGAAGGCGGCATAAGCGTGGCTAACCCGGAAACAGGAAACCCCTCCACCTGCCCCACCGACGTAGTAATAAACGTCACATTAGCCGGCCACCAACCTCCCGCCGTGGGCCGTCCTTTAACTTTCTATCCTCTAAACCGCGAGGCCGAGGCCTCACGCGCCGCCGCCGCCACCGGAGACGTCATCATACGTCAGTACCCACTGAACGTGGCCTTCGACTCGCCGGACCCATCGGATCCCTGCGCTAAGGAGAATGTTTGGAAGCTTAATGATGAGGCGACAATAGTGACCGGTGGGGTTATAGGCAAGGAGGATGATATTGGGAACTGGTTTAGGATTGAGAAGAATATTAATGGAAGAGGGTACCTTTTCAACTGGTGGCCAAGCCTTTGCCTTTACTGCAGGATTGGTTACTTTCGTATTGGCACAGTCGGCGATGGACATCAGCTGGGAATCAACTACAGGGACGAATCGCTATATGCTTTTGAATTCGTAAAGGCTGAGTGAGTGATCAAAGCCGTACGTTGAACCATCTATCAAAAATCTTGCACTGGATGCAATATGTATTATTAATAATTAACGTTTAAATAATGGCTTTGCACCGCGTTATGGAAAGCCTACTGCGCATGTATCCCATCATTTGTGCAATATAATAAATTATGTCCCTTTTATTTACAAAATATGACCGAAAATAATAAATACAAATATGCTCATAAGCTCATCTAATAAAGCCTAAACCAAGCTTTCCTAGCCGCTAATTAAAGATCTGGATCAACGGAAGTATATACTCTCTCAATCCCATTTTATTATATTTGTCTGTTCAATTAACAAGGCTTAATTGAATACTGATAGGGGAATATACCCCAAATATAATGCCCTATCTTCAAGTTAAGACTTTTGGTTCCCTCTCTTCTTCTCCTCTCATGCTCTCTCTTCTCTTTGAACAACTGAAGAATAATGAATGAAAGGGCAACTTTGAGCTAAATTCTTTCTCATATTCTACCATATACATATATTGTTATACACGAAGGAATTAGCTTTATCAAATGGCGCGGTCCGTAGGGACCGGCAAGAAGTCGGTGTCCTCGGTTTTCCGGCCTGGTACATCTTCATCAGTAGTGTCTGGCTGAGCAGCAATTAGCCGACTCTTGATCGGCCTCAATCAGAGGTCCGATTGGAATCAAATCAATGATGGAATTGAATTTTAATCTAAGGAGCATTATTGCAGGACAGCATTTGCATGTGTTGAGAATATGACGCCATCATTCCGGCCTCTGTAAATATATATTCCTGCCAGTAATTGTCATCAACATTGATCACAATCTGCTCTCATCAGTCCAGAAAGAATGGTGGGCGGTGGAGCACAGTAAACGTAGGAAGTGAAAGCAGAAAAATGTGCTCCCTGGTGTTAGTGGTGGGTGCAGTAGAAATTAAATACATGCATGCAACCTTATTGGTGGACAATAGGGGTGGAGTGCGCAAATCAATATATATATATAGTGGGAGTAAAGAAAAAATGCATGGGAGCGACTCCGGGTGACGGGATCGAGAGCTAAAAGATCAGACACGATCATGTGAGGGTGATCGGCGGGCCACTCTCTCTGCATGCTGTCTCCGGCCACTTTCGCTCGGTTGGGAGAGACCGATCAATGCCCACGTACCGTTCCAATCAAAATAAGGGTCCTGTGCAATATTATAATTTGACCCTTATATATATAATTTTTTAAAATTATGTCAAAAATATAAAATACTCAAAAATAATCGATTTTTCAAAAACCGTTCCAATCAAAATAAGATCAATTGAAATAGTCAATTATTCATTTCTTTTTATGCTCTTGAACCCATCCTAGATAGATATTTTCTAGAAAATATAATTATAAAATCCTATTGATACAAAAAAAAATTATAGATATATGAAAATCTTATTGATGTTGTTCAATAAATAGTTATAAATAAATAAAACTTATCAAATTATGTATTTACCGTAATTAATTGATGTTTTGCAATATTGTTTGAGACTTAAAGAGTTGAAGAGATGCCAAAATCAAAATTGCAAACTTGTTTGAAAATCAAAATTATCGAAAAATTGTTGACTGACTTCCAATCTTCTAATAACTTGCCAAATAACTTGCCCTTACATATGCTAAGGTTATGAATTTATTCCAATTTGTCTCTATGTCACCCTTTCATAATCATATCCAAATTGTCCTGCCTAATTCTAATCACATTCAAATTTTCATGCCTATTTCATCATACTCAAATTAACAATTTATATTCTTGTTTATATTTGATACTTTTCAAGTGATTAGGCTCCAAATTTCATGTAAAATTTTTATATAAAAAATACTGTTATATCTAATCTACATATATTCATTTTTTTTTTACAGTTGGGGCCTCCAAATTTTGGGGGCCTGTGTAGTGGCACTGGGAAAACATGCCCAGCGTCGGCCCTAAATGCACATGGTGACGGGTGCCATGGCTGAACGGCGAATGGTTTGTCAGTAGTCTTCGTTCTCAGTGTTCATCTTCTATATTTGCTAGGCCAGACTCCGATGGCCGGTTAAGTGAAACGATGATCTCCAAGCTCAGCAACATTTATTTCCTCGGGCAATTCACCTTTTGCCCCGTGCTTAATCGGAGAGACAGATCTTACGTATTACTTCCGAGCTTGTGATCGGAGCTCAACATTGCTTTCACTCCCATAAGAATGAACGACCATCAACGGCAGTATATATATGGTCGAGATTACGTCTAAAAGCTAGCGCAATTCTGAAATTCGTCGATTTGTTGATAAAAGTTTCTAAGCTACATCTCTACAAGCGGGAAAAGCTTGCACAATTCTATTTAATAGTTGATTCACGCCGAGCAAGCCTTCAGCAACTCCATAGACAGTTGCCATTCGTTGTGATCGAGCAATCCTTGTTGACCGGGCAGTATGTTAGAGCATCCCTATCAATGGATTATTTGGGGTTTATAGTACAGTACATTATGATGTCGAAGTGAGAGAGAGCAAGAGAGAAGAAATAGATGCATCTGCAAGATTTGAAACAAAAACGAAGATCGCGTGAGCTGCAACTAAGGCACCCAGTACGTCTGGGCGCATAGGCGCCTGACAATGTCTGTTTTTAAATTTTTTTTTAATTTGATTTGTTTTAATTTTTTTTCCTCCCCTATTTTCTCTTTCCTAATCATACTTACAACGACTACTCAATTACCGCAAAAAAACTCCTATATTGCAGACTTAGTCTATGAGTTATTATCTCATACAAATTTTTTCTTTCATTAAGTATAAAGTGACAGTTTTAGTCTATTACTTATAGTTTTTATTAACATTAATCATTTATTATGAATTTCTAAATTATTAAAGAATATATTGAATTGGTTATTTCATAAACTTTCTCAAATTTCTTCCATTGAATTGGTTATATATATATATATATATATATATATATATATATATATATATATATATATATGCTATTCTTATCACAAAATAACATTCTAAGTTGTACAAGATAATAGTATAAGTTGCACTTGTTTTAGCAGACACCAAAACAACTAAAATCATCCATGAGTTGCACAAAATCACAACATAATTTACAAATGGTTTAGTAGGCAAGAAAACAACAAATTAAAATGATTGCATGAGTAATGAGTTACATGGTTTAACAGCCATAAAAACAAGTTTTATCTAAATACATAACACATGCTTTCAATTAATTTACTTCTTAAAATTAGAATGATGTTGCTACGTTTTTGTTAGTCTCCTTTTTGAGGTGGCTGACTAATCACAAATGTTGTAAGATGCATTGAATCTTCCTGAGTATATTGGTTACTTTGGAGTTGAGGTAAGAGGGAAGATTAATAAGAGTGGCGTATATATGAATATTCAGTGTAAGGAAATTGAGAAAATTTTACGTAAAAATCAATATGTCCTTTAACAATTTATAAATTTAAAATAAATTGTTAATCTTAACAAAATCTATAAGCAAAGCATTAAAACTGTCACTATACACATAATTGGTCTTCATCTTTAGGTCAAGGTGCTAAATAAACCCTTCAACTAAAAGAAGCTTCAATTAGGCACATTAACTACTCATTTTTACGCAATTTAGTTAATAAAATTTTAAATTTGTGTAATTAGAACATTTTGTATGTAAGAGTAGGGTGATAACAGGTAAGTTATTATTTTTTAAATTAAAATTTCCTCCTTTAATTTGGACGGGGAAGCCATGTATGGCTGGCTTCTCCATCCAAGTTGACAGAGATGCCAAGCAAGCTTCTCCTTTCAACTAGATGAAGAAGCCAAGGCTACTTCTCCGATTGATTAGACGGAGGAGGCGACTTTTGATAATTTTTTAAAGAAATTTATTTAATTTGGACACAGAAGCTAAGTCTGATTCGCCGTCCTGTTAAACAAAGAAGCGATGGCCAGTTTTCCTGTCCAATTAATTGGATGAAGAAGCCAGGCCTACTTCTCCGATCAGTTGGACGGAGAAGGCGAATTTTGATAATTTTTTTAATTATTTAATTTATTTAAATTTTATTTTAGTTTATTTCTTAATAACAATTTTTTTACCTGTTACCTAATCAAATTAATTCCATAAAAATAGGAGTTAAGATGCTTATTTAAAAAAAAAAATGAGTTGAACGGTTTAATACAATTTAACTATTATTATTAATTTATTATTATTATTATTTTTTTTTTACTTTTAGCGAATCAATCGTGAACATGATGATGATGAGACTATTCTAACATTTTACTCTATTGCCCTTTCTTATATCTATCACAAATTTATATTTTCGTGACCACTTGTATCATTTTCACCACTTATATATCTTATCATTTTTAAATAGATTAGGATTCCATGTAAGTTGGTTGGATAGTTGACTTCGTAAGCATAATATTTCAAGTTTGACTCCCTTTGTGAATTGTATATTGCCCTTTGTTTAGTTTGAGCTGGTTGGTTTATCGTTTGCAGTATGGTCACAAGACATGCTTCACCTAAAGTGCACATTTTGATAGTGATTGCGAACTTTTTCATAAATTAAAAATAAAAATTAAATGACAAAATTTTTTTCCCTAAATTACTTCACCATTTTTTTTTAATGTAAAGTTAGGTTGGTCAAAACAAAGTAATCTAACAATAATAATAATAATAATAATAATAATAATATTATTATTATTATTATTATTATTATTATTAATCAATATATATATATATATATATATATATATATATATATATATATATATATATATAAACAAAATCCTCCAAAACGAAATCCTATTTCCCTCCCAAAATATTGTACATTAAAACAATTAAAATAATAAAATAATATTAAAAGTACAATAATATTAAAACACGAAATCCTATAAGATCAAAACATTGTTATGCATTAGGATTAGTAAATTGTTATAATCTATATCTATATATATATATAAACAAAATCGTCCAAAACGAAATCCTATTTGCCTCCCAAAATATTGTACATTAAAACAATTAAAACAATAAAATAATATTAAAAGTACAATAATATTAAAACACGAAATACTATAACATCAAAACATTGTTATGCATTAGGATTAGTAAATTGTTATAATCTTTATATATATAAAAACAAAATCCTCCAAGGCAAAATCCTATTTCCCGCCCAAAATGTTGTACATTAAAACAAGAGTTAATTCCAGCAATGGTCCCCCGACTATGTTGATTTTTCAAAATTGGTCCTTGTCTTTTAATTTGGACGAAAAAAACACTTGACCATTGATTTTGTTCCGACATTGGTCCTTCCGTTTACCATCAGTTAGTTTGGCGTTATGTATTGGGGTAAAAGTGTCATTTTAGTATATGGCCTTCTTTCTCCTTCTTGTTCTCCCTAATTAGAGAGAGTGTGAGTGGGACCAGAGCCTACAACGTTACACTTCCACTTCACTGCTTCTGTGCTTCCAATTGTTATCTTCTTTTCTTGCCACTGTTTGGGGTTTATTTGTAATGGATCCGTAGAACAATGGGGCGAGGATTGAAGGCGGGCTTGATTCGGGTGCGAAGATGGACCCGAATTCGGAGGTTTGTAGGGCGGAGATCGACACTTCGGTTCCGTTCGAGTCGGTGAAAGAGGCGGCCACCCGGTTCGGTGGTATCGGTTTCTGGAGGCCCACCGCCCATAAGCCGTCCCGCCGTGATTCCTAGGTGTCTCCTTCACTCGCATTTGTCTTTTTGCGCTTTGTTTTTTCATAATCTTTCTTTGTGTTTGTTCTTTTTGTCATTATGTGAAGTCTTGAGTTTCTGTTCGGACTCAAAATCTGGAATCGCCAGGCCAAAATGTGATACTATCTAGGGCGTTCTTTTTGATTTTTTGGGTAAATTTCTCTACTGCGTTCTTGAATTGAAAGAATGAAGAGGGAGAATCGAACGGGGAGCTCGTGCGACGTGCGAAAGGGTTTTCGGGTCTTCTCCGACGATGGCGTGCGAGATCCGAACGGGGAGCCTAAGGCCCGGCGGCATGGAGACGTTGTCGTCGCTGATGGAGGGCCCGGATCCGAACGCGTCGGAGTGCGGCGGCGAGGTCATTCCCTGCTTTGAGGGGTTTGGGCTTTTGTACGGAAACTCGGAGCCAGAAGCGGGCGGCGGCCACCTCATCAGCGCCTTCTTCTTCCTTTGGTCCAACCACCCGAGCTGCCAAGCGAGCTCGTTTGAACGCCTCCGCACCATCTCCCACTACTGCTACAGCCACTGCCTCTAATTCCGCCTCGATCGCTACTCGTTCTAGAGTGCCCACTCTTTCTTGTGCTGCCAATCGTTCCCAGGACTCAATTGTAGCTTTCACACCGATGAACTCCACCAATGAATCCTCTGGGTCTGCCACCCGCAGTCGCCGCGGTAGGAACCCTCCTCATACTTTCGATTAGGAGTAGGGGTGCTGGGTTGGATGAGTTGCTCATGAAACTGGGTACTGGGTTGGATGAGTGGCTTCTAAGCACAACAATGGGTTCAGGGTCTATTTTTTCTTTTATTTACTTCTTATTTTTTATTTTGTAATTTTGACTTGATGGGGTTTGTAGGGCTTGATTCGGATTCTCTCCTCTGGGAACAAAAACTTTGCTTCTCCTTGGAATCACTGGCATTCTTAAAGAAATTCTTTCTGGATATGGTCTTCTCAACAATGTATCTGTTTCATCTGCTTTTAATAGACCACCGGAGCAGGTATAAGCCACCTTTATATAGTTTATAAATTGCACCATATTATACTCCGAGCAACGGTGGCACCGGAGTACCGTCGCCGACTGATCAGGGAAGGATCAACATGAGGAAGAAGAAACCCAGCAAAGAGAATGACCCTTTTACCCCTCCACTTAACATCTATGTAACGCCATATTAACGGAAGGACCATTGTTGGAACAATTTTGAAAGTCAAGGGTTTAATTCGTCCAAATTAAAAGACAAGGACCAATTTTGGAAAATCAACATAGTCAGGGGACTAATGCTGGAATTAACTCATTAAAACAATTAAAACAATAAAATAATATTAAAAGTACAATAATATTAAAATACGAAATCCTAAAAAAAGAAGAAAATGAAGCAATTGTAGGGTGACATTAATTTGATAACTGCTTACTATTTACAACCACCATATGTAACCAAACTTACTCAGTAGTACAATGTCTCATTTCTGTTATGAAGTCGGTTTAAGATCCTCCATATGACGATTGTTCTATGTTCCGCCAGGGTGTGGAGAGTTATACTATTTTAGATGTCTTTTAAATTTGGTACGCGGACCTTTTAGCCATGAAGATATTCGCACTGTTGCAGGAGCCATTCATAATTCGTTTAGGGATACATGTTATGAATATGGATTATTAGATGATGACAAGGAGTACATTGATGACATTATTGATTCGAGTTACTGGGCATCCGTGTATGCTTTGCGAAGGTTATTTGTTACGCTTCTCACTTCAAGTTCACTCAGTAAGCCAGAAGTAGTTTGGAATGTCGTTTGGGAATTTCTTGCCGAGGATGCACAGGTTCAACGTCGACATGTCTTGCAAAATCCAGGTATATCGAGCTCCAATCTGTGGAGAGTTATACTATCTTAGATGTCTTTTAAATTTGGTAAGCGGACCTTTTAGCCATGAAGATATTCGCACTGTTGCAGGAGTCATTCATAATTCGTTTAGGGATACGTGTTATGAATATGGATTGTTAGATGATATTGATTCAAATGGAGGTGGATTATTCTTTGTGTATGGTTACGGAGGAACAGGCAAGACGTTCGTGTGGAGAACGTTATCATCAAAGATAAGAAGCCGCGGTGATATTGTTCTAAATGTTGCTTCCAGTGGAATAACATCTTTGTTGTTGCCGGGAGGCAGAACGGCGCATTCCAGATTTGCTATACCACTTTCTTTGAACGAAGATTCCACGTGCAATATATCGCAAGGTAGTGTCCTTGCTGAGCCTATGGGATGAAGCACCGATGACGCACAAATACTGTTTTGAGGCTTTGGACAAAACTGTTAGGAACATATTGTAATAGGTTTTGATGATACCAAATGTAATTCACAATCCCCTAAGTCTCGATAGATAGGAAATATATGTAAGTTTGACAAGTAAACTAAGAGCGAAAATACAACCGGGTAATTGAGCTCAACTCGGAAAATATTTAAGCTTAAGGTGAACTTGTTTGAACATCTTAGAAGTTTCGTGTTGAAAGCTTATAGATAGATCAGAAGAAGGCACAAGACATCACTGGAGGCTTATAGATAGATCAGAAGAAGGCACAAGACATCACTGGAGGAATAAGGGTCTGCGAGACATCAACTAAAGACATCACTGGAGGAATAAGGGTCTGCGAGACATCAACTAAGGACATCACTGGAGGAATAAGGGTCTGCGAGACATCAACTAAGTACATCACTGGAGGAATAAGGGTCTGCGAGACATCAACTAAGTCCATCACTGGAGGAATAAGGGTCTGCGAGACATCAACTAAGTCTCGAGACATAAGCAGAGTTCGAGAGATGGAATCTCTCGAGACATCAATCCAGTTCAAGACGTAGGATCGAGACATCAAGTGGTCGAGACATCAACATTGGTCTCGATGAACTGGAACTTCTCCAAAGGGCTGAATGGCAGTCAACATGCATGGATAAAGTAATCTAAGTTTGGAGAAGAAGAATATCATGGAGATAAAATATTAAGGAGGTGCTGAAAGAATATTATGGAACTTAAAACAACCGGAAGTGGATGCCACGTCAGAATTCCACAACAAACGGATAGAAGATGCACCAATCCAAGGTCGGTCTTATTTCCTAAAACGAGGATCAATGGGAATATAAAAAGAGTAACTTTTTTCCAAAAGTAGTAAGTGGAGCATGGACTCAAGATAGTGGAATATGGGTTATTCACTACAAGACAAAAGGTTCGAGTTACAAGACCACCACTCCATGAAACATGCTAAAAATATGCAAGTCCCATGATCAGCATGGGAGACAGATTTCAAACGGAATAATTTTCCCTCCAACGGAATTATTCCTCAACTCTCATATATAAGGACGTGAAGACACAAGGAAGAGAGTTAGTGAATTGATCGATAAGAAAGAGATGTCTGATTCAAACGTTCAAAGTGCAAGTGCTTAATCTGGAATATCATCCTTGATATTCACAAGTGCGAGAAAAACACATCTAGTGTTTTGAGAGAGTTACAAAGCTTCAACATCTATACATCTAGAAGGTGACCAAAGCTGCTCTACAAGGAAGATCATCCAACGAAAGCTTTTGGTCAGATTGGAGATTGTTACACTCAACCTGTGACAACCGGAACAACCTTGTCTTGGAGGAGGCAATAAGAGGCGGAGTAACCTGGGAGCTGTCTTGTGAAGATCCTGAGGCTTGAGGTGGGCTTGGTGATCAAAGCTCAAGTGCTCGAGAGGTAGAGTAACAAGAAGCGGGGCGAAAAACCTGAGGCTTGAGGCGAGCTTCGTGATCAAAGCTCAAGCGCTCGATATTGTACTAAACAGGGAAGTTTTAGTGCAATCCTTCTAGGGAGTTTCTAGAAGAAGAGTGGACGTAAGCGGGTTGGCCGAACCACTTAAAAATCTCTCTCGCATTTACTTTCTGTTTTTATCTCTCGCTAGCCTATCTCTCGAACTGCACTGCATATAACCACACCTCTCGAACTAACTCAAACTCGTGCTAATTAAAATGGGATAACTTTTCCGCTGCGCATAAAACTTTGTCTTCATCTTGTGAGGTATCGGATCTAAACTTCCTAAGTCCAATACACACGAGAAGTTGCAAAAGATTTGCAAAATCTTACACAAGTCTATTCACCCCCCCCCCCTCTAGACTTGTACCCCATCCCCTTGGGACCAACAAAAACCATGAGGGACATATTGAGGTTCGTCATACCGGGTAGTGCTGAAAAGACTTTTGGTGGAAAGACAGTAGTTTTAGGCGACGATTTTAGACAGATCCTACCTGTTATTCCGAAAGCCGCCATACCGGGTAGTGCTGAAAAGACTTTTGGTGGAAAGACAGTAGTTTTGGGCGACGATTTTAGACCGATCCTACCTGTTATTCCGAAAGCAACAAGACCAGAAGTTGTCGAAGCAACTATTAATTCTTCATACCTGTGGACAAATTGCAAGGTATTAAGGCTGACCAAGAACTTTAGACTATGGACCTTAGCTTTAGAGGAAGATAGACATACAGTTGATTGGTTTTCAAAATGGATTGCAGACATCGGAGATGGGATTGCAGGGGTTGTAAACAATGGTTCATCTGATATCGATATTCTGGCAAGGTTTTTGTTGAAGTGTGGACACGATCCCATAGCAACTATAGTTGAGAGCACATTCCCAAGCTCGAGATATGGCATGCTTGATGAGTCGCAGCTAGAAGGCCGAGCGATCCTCTCACCGACTATAGATGTCGTTGATCAAATTAATCAGTACATGTGCGACATGAATACTGTAAAAGGACTAACATATTTAAGTTGTGACTCTTTGTGTAAGGTAGAATCAGGCGGTGAAAATCTATCAGAAGTGCACACTCCTGAATTCGTAAATAGTTTGAGATTGTCGGGTCTTCCTAATCATTCATTGACATTAAAGGTCGGTGCACCTGTTATGTTATTGCGGAACATAGACCACTCTCTTGGTCTTTGTAACGGAACGCGGCTCATTATCACAAGATTGGCAGATCACATTGTCAAAGCAAGAATAGTTAATGGCATGGGACACATGAAGGGACCAAAGTTCTTATCCTCCGAATGTCTCTTAGTCCTTCTGATACGAGATTGCCCTTCAAGTTCCAGCGTAAACAATTCCCATTGATGCTTGCATATGCCATGACTATAAACAAAAGCCAATGCCAAACACTAACTCACGTTGGGTTATTGCTAAAAAAAAACGGTCTTTAGTCACGATCAATTGTATGTGTCTTTCTCCCGAGTCAATCATCCTAATGGCCTGAAGGTGTTAGCGGTAGACGAGGATGGACAAGATTGTGTTGCGACTTCCAATGTCGTCTACAAAGAGGTTTTCAATAATGTGTAAATATAATCAATGCTATTATGTTTTTTTTTTCAAAATGATAAAGTTGCTATATATCTAGACAAGAAATATATCATTTATACAAATGAATTAGGATAGAAATTCATCATTACTATAACTAAGTTGCCAGAGAACGAGCACATTGGGCCATTTTCTAAAAATTCGTAACACTGATATATAAAATCTCTAAAGTTACAACACCGCATGCCTACATCTACACATTAGCTATTAATTTGAGCAATTATTTACTCGAATTCAAGCAATAGTAACATTAACAAACATAAATGACCCAACTCATATCTTCACTTGCACTATATAATATTTGATGTTATAATTTAAATAATTGTATATCCATTCAAATATTCTTAATATATCATAACACACCCATTCTGTGCATCGCACGGGTGTAAAACTTTATATATATAAAAACAAAATCCTCCAAAACGAAATCTTCCTTCCTGCCCAAAATATTGTACATTAAAACAATTAAAATAATAGAATAATATTAAAACAATAGAATAATATTAAAACAATACAATTCCTATACTACAATTCCAATACAATTCGTATTAAATAAATCTGCTATTAAAACACGAAATCCAATACTACAAAATGAAGTCTACTATTCTACAATTCCTATACTACAATTCTAATACAATTCGTATACTACAATTCCTATCATACTACAATTCTATCGTAATAAGACTACTATATATAAAAACTAAATCCTCACTTTAAGCTTCCCACCCAAAACAGTCATACAATATTTAGGATGCGATTATTTCCTATTTTCCTATTCGTTGTACAATTCTACGTTACAATTCCTATTGTATCACAATTCTACATTACAATTCCTATCATACTACAATTCTATTGTAATAGATACAACCTTATATAAATCTCTAATCCTATATTATGAACTTTAAAAGAGAAACGCAAAACGCAGTGCAATTATTCTAGACCTCTCCAACTTCAAATCTGCAAATTCTGTTGTTGCGGTCAAGATATTGTTTTATTTAATATTGCTCAATTTTTGTATTGTTTTATTTAATAGGAATAAAATCATGGTCATGTTTGGTCATATTGCTTTATTTTGTATTTATTGTTATGCATTTTTTATGTTGTTAGTATGCTGCCTTTTTTAAATCTCTAATCCTATATTGTGAACTTTAAAAGAGAAACGCAAAACGCAGTGCAATTATTCCAGACCTCTCTACCTTCAAATCTGCAAAAATTCTGTTGTTGCGGTCAAGATATTGTTTTATTTAATATTGCTCAATTTTGTATTGTTTTATTTAATAGGAATAAAATCATGGTCATGTTTGGTCATATTGCTTTATTTTGTATTTATTGTTATGCATTTTTTATGTTGTAAGTATGCTGCCTTTTTTTTTTTTTGAGTTTTTTCAGCTTTTTGCTTGATTTTTTAAATTTCATGATCTTCCTTAGGGAACTTGCACCCATTTACAAACACATGTTCAAATTTAAAGATTTTAGATCGTTAAAGGCTCCCAGAGGAGTGGATAGCAATCAGCTAATTGGTAAATTCTTTTTAAAATTTTGTTCTATACTGGATGTGTTCTATACTGCACAAACTAATATTATTAATTAATTGGTAAAAAAATTAATAAATTTTAATTGGTAACAAAATTTTATTTACCGAATTATGACAATAATTAAACCATTATAATTGTGAGAATAATGAAAAAAAATTGGGCCTGATTTTATAAGAAAAAATAATTTATTAATTATTATTTACATCAATAATAATAATTCAAATACTTATCATACTTCTATATCTATACTACTATTAATAAATATAAAATAATCTTTTGTGAAATTTCCGCCCAAACAATAGTAAAGATAAAATGGAAAAGAAAACTGATTTTACTAATTGATTGAAAATATAAAAATAATCTAACAAAAAGAGAAATAAAAATTAGGCAAATTGGAAAGGAAAAGGACATTACTAATTGACTAAAAAATTATTTTTAAAAAACTTTAAAGAAAGTTAATTACACTTTCCCAATGAAAACTCTAAATTATTTAAACTTTAAAAAAATTAATTAAACATGTGTTGTTAAATTATTTATAATAATTACAATTAATTCATTCAACTATCGAGGAGGAAGAAAAAACTAAATGCGATACAGTGAACATGAATATACTTAAGTTATAAAAATATAATTTCACATATATTAGTGTAATTGACTATTAATAATTGTCTAATAATTATTATGATAATTAAACTAAACATTGGTCATTGAATTTTTTTTTATAATAATTATAATTATAATTAAATTATTTCTAATTTTTCCCATATTTATTTTAGTAATAATATAATTACAAAAGTCATATTACATATTGATCTTTTTAAGATAATTGTAGACAAACAAGTCATATATTATCAATTAATTGAGTAATACTTTTGCACTAATCTTATAATCAAATAAATGTACATGTTCAATATAATTTTTTTTTTATAATTTTCTTTATTTTTATTATCTAAATATATAATAAAAAAATTATCTGTGCATCGCACGGGTAATTGGACAATTATTTGCTTTAATTCAAGTAAGGAAAACATCAGAAAACATAATCGGTCCAACAAATTTTATCAATTGCGCTATAAAATATTTGATGTTATAATTTATATAATTATATATCGATCCAAATATTCTTAAATTATTATAGCAAATCCATACCGTGCAACGCACTGGCAAAAATACTAGTACTAGTAAAAATAATAATAATGTTTTGTTGCTAAATTTTAATAAAAAAATTAGATCTCATAACCTTATCTACTTTCCAGTGGGAATATTTAAATTTCGCACCTTTAATTTTTTCACCCTACTTATGTCCCTATCGTACTATTTTGGCTAATAGTGATATGAGTATTTATTTGAGCGTGCTTGCACTCCATAGGCACCAAATCAAATGCACATTTGTCTCTGGTCTCAAAATGAAGACAGCAGCATTCTAACCTAATTTGTACTTATTTTAGGTGGATAAAAGTTAGAGGATTAAATAACTTCCAAAATTATATCAATGTAATAATGTATGATAAAATATTATAAAAGAAAAAATTGTCTTATAAGTTATAACTACCTAGATTTATAGGATTTTAGGCCAAAAATCATGGTGGAAGTCACACCCACAATTTTTAATGTTCATATCATGAATGTCAACAGCGTCACAATTGCATTTTACGTCAAACTCAACTTTTCATTATGTCATGACACTACAAATTTATTATTTTCTACTTCCTTAACAACATTAGGGATTGAACATTGAACTTTTGACATCTTAATTTAAAATTAAAACTTGATCTTATTAGCATAATACCCTTTCAAAATTTCCACAATTTTTTCTTTTAAAATTTAGAGTTAATTCTATTTTTTGTCCTAGATATATAGGTGGCAATTCACTTTTAGTCTTTTTTATTAGAACATTCCCATTTAGTCCTAGTATTATTGTGGCATGACCAATTTTAGTCCTCCAACAACAAAATCGTTTAAATATCATTAAATACAAAGACATTTCAATCTTTTCTAAACAAAGTATGTTGAATCGCTATATTTTTTATGTTTATTTTTTTTGAAAACATTCATAACTGAAGATCGAAATGTCCTTATATTTAACTATATTTAAACTGATTTGTTAATAAAGGACCAAAAATGACCATGTCACAATAATACTAGGACCAAAAATAGATATTTTTTAATAAAAAAAAAGACTAAAAGTGAATTGCCACATATAAATCCAGGACAAAAATGAAATTTAACCCTAAAATTTATTACTATTGACACTTGTTTATTGTCTTTAAATACTCGTGTGGTCCACTGGGAATCTTTAAATACCACACGTTTTTTTTTTTTTTTTGGCATCACTTATATATGTTCCTATCTTACTATTTTGCCTGCTAGTGGGTCATCTCATCTCATCTGAGTCTATATAATTCAGTGTTTTTTTCCCCCACCCTAAGCACCAAACCAAACACACATTTATCTATCTATCTCTGCTCTCAAAATGAAGACACCAATAATATTCCTTTTGCTTCTCTCCATTTCTTTCCTTCCATTGGCCATCTCCGGCCTCCCTCCACTCATCCGCCTCCCCTCCGACGTCATCTTAGACACCGCCGGCAACCCAGTGGTCGCCGGAGCCAAATACTACGCCATCCCAGCCCTCATCGGCGTGGAAGGCGGCATAAGCGTAACTAACCTCAACTCAACAACAAACCCCTCCGCCTGCCCCACCGACGTAGTAATAAACGAGACAATAGCCGGCAACCAACCTCCCGCCGTGGCTGTTCCTCTAACTTTCTACCCTCTAATCGACGAGGCCGAGGCCTCACGCGCTGCCGCCGACACCGCTGACGTCATCACACAGCAGTACCCGCTGAACGTGGCGTTCGACTGGGCGGACCCGTCGGATCCCTGCGCTAAGGAGAATGTTTGGAAGCTTAATCTGCAGGGGAAAATAGTGACCGGTGGCGTTATAGGCGAGGTGGATAAGGATAATTATCTTGCCAACTGGTTTAGGATTCAGGAGAATTTTGATGGGAGAGGGTACGTTTTCAACTGGTGGCCAAGCCTTTGCCTTTTCTGCAAGATTGGTTACTCTTTTATTGGCACGGTCGGCGATGGATATCAGCTTGGAATCGACCACATGGGCGAATCGCGATATGCTTTTGAATTAGTAAAGGCTGAGTGATCAAAGCCGTACGTTGAACCATCAAAAATCTTGCATTGCATGCAATTTATATGTGTGTATGTATTAATAATTAACGTTTAAATAATGGCTTTGCTAGGCACATGTATGATGTATCCCATAGTTGCGTGCAATATAAATATATAATAAATAAAGTTTCTTTTTATAGGGTCCCTACAAAACGATCAAGCCAGACTGTATGGGAACAAATTAAATTACATGCCTACACAAATAAATATCATTTGAGATAAAAATCAAGGCATTTAAAGGCGGACTGAATTAATGTTTGAGTAACCTAGAAAAATATATGGGGCGTAACCATGGAAAACACAAACAATCAAATGGCTGTAATTTATCAGAATTTGGTAACTATTTAAACAGAATGTGAAACGGAGACTGATTACTTAAAATTGGTGTTGGAAGTTGATTAATTAGTTAGACAACCGTACCATTTGGAACGCACAAAATCAATATGAAGACGATAGAGATCAGAGGCAGCGTGTGTGCAAAAGTGACAAGCCTGTTTCGACTATATGTCAGCCATTATGCTATGGGGTATGAGGCGGAGTAGTAAAATGAGATATGCCATGAGCATTAAATAACGGTGCCAGTTTAATGAACTCACCCTGGCTCGATTGTCAGGATAGATCATATTACACTTATTCCTAACAAATTAAATAGTTTAGATATATATAGTAGAGCATTCCATACACTTGAAGTTTGAGGTAGTAAGAGTTTTTGAGCACCAAAACTTATCCAAGAAACAAATCAAAGTCAACAACAAGAGTTTGCTAGTGGAAGAGGATTCCATATGCAGCAAAGGATTTGATATACAATACAACTTATAAGTAGAGGAGAATGACAAGTAGTATTAAATATTAGGCAAAAGGGTCAAATAGTCAATGTACTACCATTGATTGTTCATCTAGCACCATAAACTAAAATATGGTCCATTTAGGCCATTATACTCTTAATAATTTTTCATCTAGCATTTTTAGCCTATTTCTAACAAGTTACTCATCTAATTTGATGACATGGAAAAATAAAATTAGAAAAAATGATGACATGTTATTTATGTGGATGTTTTGGATGATTTTACCTTATTTCATTAATGAAGAAAATGATTTCTTGCAATGAAATATGGTACAAATCAAAGTTGTATATAATGTTTTAACTACAGTGTACTGCACTACTGTGTATGTATATAGTGGGGTATTCAAAATTGTTCGGCAATGAAATTCCATGAAAATCGATATATGAAAATTAAATATAATAGGATATTGTATTGGGTAAATTTTATTATTTTTTAAAAAATAATTTAATTTTCATATATCGATTTTAATGGAATCTCATTGTTGAACGACATTGAATAGCCCGCTATACATACACAGTACACTGTAGTTGAAACTTTATATAGCAACTTTGATCTCTGCCCTATTTCATTGCAAGAAATTATCCAAAAATACAATATCTTAAGTTATTCAATTATCCAAAAATCCAAAAATATTAATTTATTTTTAAAATAAAATAAAATTTACCCGATACAGTATCTTAAGTTATTATAAAAATAATTTAATTTTTATATATCGATTTCCATGAAATCTCATTGCCGAACGATAGTGAATACCCCGCTATACATACACTGTAGTTAAAACTTGAACTAATAGCATTTTTGGTCCCACGACTTTTGAGGTCTTATCACTTTTGCTGCACAACTTTAAATTTTTTCAATTTTGGTACCTAACTTTGTTATTTTTATCAGTTTTGGTCCTTCCAGCCAAATTGATGGCAAAATGTTGCAGAATTTTATATTTTAAGGACAAAATCATTATCCTAAAGAAAGATCTTCAATATCTAAATAAAAGAAAAATCATATTAAGAGAAAAATAATAAGGATTTGTCAATCGTCGATGCTATAAATCTCATAGATCTCTATCTAGTTTCTGTCTGTCTTCCCCATTATTTGCACCGATAAAACGCCTATAAATATGATTTTACAGTGATTTTGTTTAGATAATGAACCTATAAATATGATTTTACAGTGATTTTGTTTAGATAATGAAGACGTTTCATTGAGATTACAGTGATTTTGTTTAGATAATGAAGACGTTTCATTGAGATGACGATTTTACCCTTAAAATATAAAATTCGACAACATTTCACCGTCAATTTGGCCAGAAGGACCAAAACTGATAAAAATTATAAAGTTAGGGACCAAAGAAGGACCAAAACTGATAAAAATTATAAAGTTAGGGACCAAAATTGAAAAAATTTAAAGTTGTGCACCAAAATTTATAAACTCAAAAGTCGTGGGACCAAAAGTGATACTAATTCTTAAAACTTTATATAGCAATTTTGATTTCTACTCTATTTCATTGCAAGAAATTATTTTTTTCATTAATGAAATAGGGTAGAAATCATCCAAAACATCCACATAAATAACATGTCATCATTTTTTCTAATTTTATTTTTCCATGTGGGTAACTTGTTAGAAATAGGCTAAAAATGCTAGATGAAAAATTATTAAGAGTATAGTGGCTTAGATGGACCATATTTTGATTCATGGGCTAGATGAACAATCAATGGTAGTACATGGGCATATTTGACCCTTTTGCCTAAATATTACTTTTCAAGAATCTTCAAGATACATGCTCTGTTCAAACATCATATATACAAGGTATCTTTACTACTAATTTTGGATGTTAGCACGTAGTCTGAGGATGATATTTGCTCAAATAAGCAAAAGCTTCTTTGGAAAGTGTAAAAGTCAGATTTCATGGATAAGTTCTGGGTAATGGTCGGACAAACGTTGCTCAATTCAAATTTGCAATCAAATTTGTCTCCCTCCAATCGGCAAATTTGAATTCAAGAATAAATAAGAGTGAGCTGGTCAAGATATAAAAAGAGAAGTGATAAGTGCGATAAGGTATAATTTTCAAGAGACACAAAAGATATATACAAGAGATTAGAGTTTCTAAGAAAGCAAATAGAGAGTATTCAAGTATTTAGTTACAATTTTAATGTAACACTTTTAGGTGTGTTGTTGAGAAATTAACTATTGTAGTCAAACTACAAGTTTGAGTTACTAAATTCCAAAATGTTTTTAAAATAATAATAAGTCTACCCCTCCCCACCTGTACACTTATTCCTCTTGACTTGGATCATCATAGTGTTGATGTATGAAAATTTTTAATAGGTAAAATTAATTTAGGGTTATTGATAAAAAAATTATTTTTATTTTTATTTTTTGATAATAAATTTTACCTACCACGCACTAGTTGGTAGATGATTATTCTGACCAATTATCAACCGTCAAGTGATTGTTAATATCTAATTTTTGTTCAATGAGAAGCCATCAAACTTTCCAATACCTTTGTGAAGAAGTGAATGCTAAAAAACCGACGTCGTATGTTTTATTTAAAAATTGTTAAAAATATACAACGTCGATTTTTTTTTTTATAACGATATGATGTCATATATTACGTCTTCCAATATTTAAGTTAATGGTGCATGTTTAACCGACATTAAAAGTGTTATTTGTAGTAGTGCATGTTTACGCACTTTCATTATAAAAAAGACTCAATAATTCACTTAGCGGTTCATTTAAATAGGTGAGTTGGATCTTATTGTATGAAGTGATGAAAATAATTGTTGTTGCAAGTACTCATAATGCAAACCTGCACCATACAAACAAATATTGGTTTGTACCAATTCAATACTAACCATTGCGCATTTGGAGGATTAATATGTGACTTTAATTCACTGAAAACCCAGCACCATACGCAAATATATGATTCTAATACCCTTTCATTCTTGTATATATATAGTTGAACAAAATGACATATCTCCAGAGGTCTTCTTTTTTTAAAACATTTTTAGAATTATCATCTTTCTGACGTTTAAGGGTTTAGGAGATTTGATCTCCAAACCTTGTAGTTTAACGTTGGATCAATCCTTAAGTGTATTCATTCATTTCTTTTATGAACAAAATTCTTTTATGATATTTTTGGTTTTGAATATTTTAATTAACCACATACTGATTTCAAATTTAGTTTATTAGAAAGCTTCTGAAACTTTCTATTCAAACATTTTTTTTGTTTGTTTTTTTGTAGGATATATGGCTATCTTAACAAGGTCAAACCAGTGGATATGTTTGCTGGTTTTTTCTTTGGTTATATTGGTGCATTCAATAAGAACAGACGCTAGTGTTCCCACATTTATTTTAAAGAGTGCTGTTGATGAAGGAGCAGGTAAAATACAAAGCTATAATTAATTTAAATTAAATTAATTGAAAGTATTACTTGCCAAGGACCTTGTGGTCCAGTGGCATCAAACTCTTCCCTTTATACGAGAGGTGATGAGTTCGAGCCTCAGTGGCATCAATACTGACTCTTGTGTTTCAATAGGTTGAGAAAGTAGTTATAAACAGATATTACATTCTCATAGAGTTAGTACTTCATTTATCTTATTTAATTTCCATACATTTGGTAGTTTGTTTGGATGGGAGTCCACCAGCATATAATTGGGATGCTGGGAAAGGTGAAGGTGCACGTAATTGGCTACTTCACCTTCAAGTGAGTGTTCTTTATATAATTACTCCTAATTTTTTAAGTTACCAAATTTAGTGCTGAATCATTTTTAATTGTAATTCACTGTACTTTTTGTTTGTATGGATGGTTAAAACTTAAAATTGAAGATGAAATTAAGACTGCTAGAATAAATAAAAATAATTAGGGTTTATTTTTTGCTTGCTAGAAAACAATTGGCACAATAATTTTTTAATTTTACCCTCAATGTTAAGGATTCACACAAGTATGGGTGTAATTTTTTAATTTTACCCTCAATGTTAAGGATTCACACAAGTATGGGTGGAAGTACGTGAGTGAGTAGGGGAGCCTCGACTAACATTGTAAATTTTTGTAAAAAATTTTGACCCCCCACCACTCCCTGCATCCGCACCAGAAAAAAAAAATTGGGTGGGTAGGGGCCTTGGCTAACATTGTACATTTTTGGTAGAGAAAAACTAACGGTGAATTACAATTCGAGGTGATTCAATATTTCAAGTAAAGTTGATAATATTAAAAGTCAAGAACTGAAATTAGAAATAAGTAATAGTCGGATGAGTGAATATGGAATTAACTATTTTCATTTTGGATTCAGGGAGGCGGGTGGTGTTTGAATAGTACTCTTTACCAGACATTTGATTATAGCGTTCAAAATTGTGCAACCCGCGTGTTTGCTTACCTTGGTTCTTCTCTCCACATGCCGGCGGCCGAAAACTTAACGGGCATATTAAGTAGTGACCCCAAAAACAATGCTTTCTACAACTGGAATCGAGTCTTCATTCGATATTGTGATGGAGGGTCATTTGCCGGGGATGTTGAACAACCAGATCCTGTATGTATACTATTATTATTCAGACAAATTATTCTATGGGTCTCTAAAACGGGTTAGATTTTTAATAAGTATTACATTTTTTTATATAAATATTATAATTTTCATGAAAATATTATTTTTTAATTTAAAAGTACTATTTTTTTTTATCAAAAGTAAAATATATTTTTTTGTCTAAGTATTACACTTTCTCTCATAAGTAACAATTGAACAATTTATTTATCCTTGATTAGTAGTATTACATTTCTTTCATAAGTAACTATTCAACCCTAAATATTAAATTTAGATTTAAAATCATTA
The DNA here is from genome assembly GCF_003576645.1 of Ipomoea triloba. Taxonomy (NCBI): domain Eukaryota; kingdom Viridiplantae; phylum Streptophyta; class Magnoliopsida; order Solanales; family Convolvulaceae; genus Ipomoea; species Ipomoea triloba. The sequence continues at coordinate 13,813,973 of NC_044921.1, forward strand.
TATTTTTTTCTGAAAAGTAGCATGCTTTATTTATATATATATATATATATATATATATATATATATATATATATATATATATATATATATATTATTCATAATTAATATTATATTTTTCAGCATAATAAATATTACATTTTATCACACAAATAAGGATCCATGAGTGAGAGTCTCACAGGAAACTCACTCCTTTATTCAACACCCCAAATCTTAAAACAAAGATGCGCTTTATGTATAATTATCATCTATTTTTCTCAGGTTACTAAACATTACTACAGAGGTGCAAGGATTTTCAATGCGGTTGTGAAGGATTTGTTAGCCAAAGGAATGAAAGATGCAAAAAATGTATTTTGTTCTGAACTGTACTAGATAGTGTGGCTCAATCAATATAATATATATTGCAAGACTATAATTACAGCCTAGTACAGGGAAGGATTTAACTATTTATTATTATAAATTACAGGTACTTCTTTCCGGCGGCTCAGCAGGAGGGTTGGGTTCAATCATACATTGTGATCGTTTTCGAGCTCTATTTTCTAAGAACGTTAGAGTAAAATGTCATGCCGACGGTTCTCTCTTCCTTCGCGTGTAAGATACAAGAATATATATATATATATATATATATGTGTGTATGTATGTATATATATATATGTATGTATATGTTGGGTTTTTCACTCACCATTAGGTCCGCATAAATGCACCACAAAGTGTTCAGAAATGCACTATTAAGTGTTCCGAAGACTCTATGCTGCTTTTTGTATACCTAATGGTTATGGGGGGCATTGTCTGCTATCTCCACTTTTAGTTTTATCCACTCATTTATAGCAACATTTTTTTTTACTTATAAATTTAAACTTTGATTTGTTCTATTTTAGTACTCAAATTTTTCTTTAAAATGTTTCAGAGTTGCTTCAAAATATATACTAAAGTGAAACATTTTTGTTTGCCAAGTACGAAGGTTTTCTCAAATTATTCGCTGTTTTGATTTAAGAATTATTGACCAAATATTTAATTGTTTTGCTTTTCTTAGTTTTATTGCTAGCGAGGGTATATAATATTTAGGATATGCGAGAATTTATTTTTATTTGTTTTTTTTTAATTTCTTTTTGTAAAGTTGAGAACTCAATGCAGAAAAAAATAAATTTGAGAACTAAAAGTAGTGAACAAATATTATTACAATTGAGGGACCAAATGTGAATTTAACACAACCATATAAAAACTTTTTTTTTTTGTACTTTAATTTTGTTTTTAATATGTTATGTTTAATCAATTTATTTCTCTATTACAAAACAGGAAAAATCCCGAGCAAGCAAAATTCTTTGTTAATGTTTTTCACAGTGTAGTTGACCTACATGTAATTCTCTATCCCTCTTTTCTCTCCTTCAACTAACTCCTTTTTTCTATGCTACAATTTACATGCATGGACATTTATTTTATATATATATATATATATATATATATTACAAAATATATACTTGCACCATATCGAATTTCAAGCTTTAAATTGCATTTATTTTTTTAAAAAAAAGACTTTTTGACGATTTCTTTTGACATAAGAACATTTCTTGCCTGTTGTAGAAACCTGACAAGGCATTACCTGCGGAATGCACTTCAAAAATGAGTCCATTTGAGGTAAGTTAATTACCATCAATTAAATATTCATCAAATTTATTTAATTCATTTCTTCTATACAAATTTAATAAATTTTATTTTCTATAAAAATAATAGATACACACCATATCAAAGATCTTGAAACATGGATATAATTAGATAGATAGATCTACTTGATACTTGATCTTGAAACATGGATATATTTAGACGGATCTACTCCCTCTGTCCCATTTTACTTGTCCTATTTACTATTCATTGGTCAAATCAATTCTTTTTTCTTTGCTTATTTTCTTTAGTAATTTTTTATTATTTTTAAATTTAATTTTTTGTGTTTAATAGTACTTTTAATGTAGTTTCTAAATATATAAAATTTATATATTAATGTTAAGCTTAATATTATGAAAAATTGGATTAAAAATTACTTCAGTCAAGCCTCGTTAAACGAATCAGACAACCATTTTGGGACGGATGTAGTATTTTTTAAAGTAATATTGACTTTGTTACATATGTTTATAATTACTTTCTCAATTTATTAAAGCACAAAGAGTCAATACTGCTCCATTGGGGCTCAAACTCATGACATCTGGTCATTTCGTATGGGAGATCGTGTCAAAATGTATTTTTATGTTAAAAGTTTTCAAGAAACACATTTTCCAAATTAAATCTGAATTCAATCTTTTTTTTTCTCTCTCTAAATTTGATTATATTGAAGAGTTTATTTAATATATAGTTTTAAACCTAAATCAAATGCATGTGGGCAGTGCTTCTTCCCAAAATCTTTGGTGCAATATGTGAAATCTCCGATGTACTTCCTCAATTCGGCATTTGATTCATTTCAGGTTTGTTTCCCCGTAATTGTGTATTTATTTTATTTATTTATTGGATAAGTCTGACTTATTTTATTATTTATTTATTTATTTATTTTTTCTTTCTTTTCAAAAGATAAGAAATACATTTTCGGAAGATTTGCATGATGCCATTAAGAATCACACCTTAAGTCCAAGTGATGTGCCTATGCTAAAAGGTACATTCCCATTTTGCTCTTCTAACTAATAAAATAGCTAAATTGATATCATAATATATTTGCATATTATTCAAATAATAATAATAATAATAATAATAATAATAATAATAGAAAAAAGAAATACATCATAACAACGTTATAATTTCATTTGAGATTTAATTTATATTTATATTTTAGTATCACATGATGATTTAATGTTTGGACATTATTTAGATATAATTTTTTTTTATCGTATTCAGTTACTCTTTTAATTTTTTTTTTCATAATTATGAAATTATTTCTTTTTCCCTTTTTGATTTTAGATTTCAGGCAACAGTTGCTAAGTGTATTGCCCCCAAGTAGTGACAAAGGATTTGTAATTACTTCTCTCTTCGGACATACCTTTTCTCTAACGGGCTTGAAGAAACCCATGTTCGTCGACAAGAAATCCGAGGTAACAATTTGTTTCTATGTTCCATGAGAAAAGGGTCAAATACACTTTTAAATTTTATCTGAGAAGTCAATTGAGTTCTAAACGTTGAAAAGTTGTAATTATACACATAAAATGTTCACCGTAGAAGTCGACCAACCGCGATGCTTTGTTCGGTGTCTTGTTGGTCTCCTGTCGCCGATTTTCACCCACAACCTCGTTGGATAATAGTCGGAACCCTAGTGTTCTATTACTGGTCATTAATCGGTTTTTGGGTTTTGATGTACTAAATTGATATATTTATATGCTTAATTGCAACTTTCAAAAGTTTGAAGGCCTAATTATTTCTTTTGAAAATTAGATAGATTCAATCCTCCCCTACTTAATAATTCATTAACCTATTTACTTGTATTTACATTTTAAAACTTTCATTGATTAGTTTAAAACATTCAAAAATTTCTAAGTAGTGGATAGACCTTTTGGTGAAATGAAGTATATTGATATGCACGATGGAAATGAAAATTGATTTTAATTTTCCAATTGAACAGATACTTAAGTAATGTATTTAAGTATTTTTTAAATCAATTTATTTTATGAAGATGATGATATTATTATATTAATTAAAATTGTGACTAGCATATATACTTTTTCAGACGTTTGAGAGTGCACTTATGGATTGGTTCTTCGACCAACGTTCAGTGAAGAAGATAGACCCAACAGAGGTACCAGTATATGTTCAACGCTAAATTGTAGAGAAATGGTAAAAGACAATGTATTGAATATTGTATTGCGTTACTCATCATTTTACGGCAATGAATAATAAAAATCTTCTTTAATTCATTATATATTGCTACTTTCAATTTACATTTGTGTATTTTGTAAATATAAAATATTTAACTCTATATATATATATATATATATATATATATATATATATATATAGATTTAGGATCATATGAGATCACCGTTCAGGTGATATTGAAAGATCAAATCTTGTGCATCAATGTAATAATTTTAATGGTCTGGATTGATTAAGATAAAGGTCCGTTTACTCGGGACCAAATTGATAATTTCGGACCATTTCGATAATTAACTTTTTGATTTAATAAAAGAGGAAATGGTGCATGTGATGATTAAAATGGTCACTTGACTATAGCCAAATTACCAATTTGATCCTGAGTAAACGGATGTTTGACAGCTAAACAAACGCAAGATCAAATTGGTTAAGATTTTTAAAGTTGATGAACTTAGGTAAAAAAAAAAAAGTCAAATTAAATTGGTAATTTTACTATAATATAATAATCAATGTACTATTTCAATAATTAAGTATATGGTAATTTGCATGAGTTCTATGAAAGTGCTATATATATTTTTTGGTTTTTTTGGTTTTCAATTTGTAGTTAAACCAAAACATCAAAACTACAACATCACTAATATACATAACCAAGGTAATGAATGGCAAATCTTCTCTGTTCATATGTCTTGTGTGGTTGATGTTAGTCTTGATTTGCTTCTATTTACGACCAGGATAGGTAGTAAAGTTAGGTGAAATATAGGGTGCGAGATATCGGGCCTATACGAGTCCCCGATTTGCTGTAGGGGAGCAATGTTCCACCGAGCAACAATTAAACACAAAACTCATAATACAATAAGTTATTTTCATTGGAATTCTTTCACAATATTTGAAAATAAAATGTTTTGATTATACACGAATTCAAACTTTTTTGCTTTATTTTTTGATTTGATTTGAGTGTCATAATTCAAACTTTTTTAAAAGTAAAATTATATTTAAATATATATATATATATATATATATATATAAACAATATCTTCCTCCAAAATTTTTCCCGCCCAAATGTAGGGGCATTTTAGTAATATGGTAATGGTAATTATTATTCTAATTATAATTAATTAATATTATTCTATCATAATATTAGTAATTATGGCAATCATAATATATTATATATAGTATAGATTGGTAATTAGTTATTAGTAATTATGATAATTCGTTATTCGTAATTATGGTAATTATTATGATAGTATATTTGTATTTTATAGATTAATACATATACATGCATTAATTCTCACCAAAAAAAAATATGTGCATTAATCTAATATCACTGAAAAATGTTTATGGTAATTAATTATTATGATAATATATTTGTATTTTATAGATTAATACATATATGTGCATTACTGTAATACCACTGAAAAATGTTTATGGTAATTAATTAGTAACTACCAAATGAAATATTAGAAAAAAAATTATGAAGAAAAAAAGAATGAAAATGAATATTAATTTTTTTATGAAGGAAAATGAAAATGAATATATTTATAAGGAAATAAATATTAGGAAAAACTAAAGGAATATATTAATAGTTCACTGGAAATATAACACAACTTTCCATATGACAAAATTAGTAACCAACAAATAAAATATTAGGAAAAAATTATGAAGTAAAAATGAATGGAGATCAATATTAATTATTTTTATGAAGGAAAATGAAATGAATATATTTAAAAGGAAATAAAATATTAGGAAAAACGAAATGAATATATTAATATTTCACTGGAAATATAGCATAGATTTCCCTACAAAAGAATTAGTAGCCAACAAATGAAATATTAGGAAAAAATTATGAAGGAAAAATGAATGACAATCAATAATTCTTTTTATAAAAGAAAAAAAAATGAATATATTCAAAAGGAAATTAAAATATTAGGAAAAATAAAATGGATATATTAATATTTCATTGGAAATATAATCGGTAATTATATTATTATACTTATATGAAATATGAATTAAATATTAATTATTAATTATTAATTATACTAATAAATAGTACTCCATAATAATTAATATTTATTAACTAGAAGGTTGAGCAATTCTCTCACCAACTTTAGATGTCGTTGATCAAATTAATTAGTACACGTGTGACATGAACACTGTAGAAGGTTGAACATATTTAATATATAGTAATAATAATTTTTGTATATACGAATTGATATTCCTGTTAACGAAAAATAATTAATTTAGTGTAATTGACTAATAATAATTAATTGCCTAATAATTATTATGGTAATTAAGCTAAATATTGGTTGTTGAATTTATTTTTATACTCCATAATAATTAAAGTTAAATTATTTCTCATTTGTCCATATTTGTTTTTGTAATAATATAATTACTTAAGTTATATTAAATATCAATCTTTTAAAGATAATTGTAAACAAACAAGTCATATATTATTCAATTTATTGAGTGATACTTTTGCACTAATCTTATAATGAAATAAATGTACATGTTCAATATTAGATTTTAAAAAAAAATAATTTTCTTTACTTTTATTATCTAAATAAATAATACAAAAATTTATCCGTGAATCGCACGGGTAATTGGACAATTATTTGCTTTAATTCAAGCAAAGAAAACATCAGAAAACATAATCAATCCAACCAATTTCATCAATTGCGCTATATAATATTCGATGTTATAATTTATATAATTGTATATTTATCTAACTATTCTTAAAATATTATAACAAATTCATTCCGTGCAACGCATGAGCGAAAATACTAGTATATATATATATATATATATATATATATATATATATATATATATATATATATATATA